>NC_141534.1:175441666-175753333 GCF_021556685.1 Rattus norvegicus | reverse complement strand
CTTTACTTATTCATATTACATCGCACTCACTGCCAATCTTCTGGTCACCCCCTCTGCATTGCTTCCTCCATCCCCAATCTCCTTCTCAGAGTGGGTAGGGGGTTCAGATTCCAAGAACCCCAAGGGTCCAGGTTAGTTGACTCTTGGTCTTCCTATGTAGTTCCTATACCCTTCAGGGGCCACAATCCTTCCTCCCATTCTTCCATAAGAGCCTTCAAGCCCCATCTACTGTTTGGCTGTGGTTGTCTATATCTGCCTGAGACAGACTGGGTGAATACCCTCAGAAGACAGCCATGCTATACTACTGTCTGCAAACATAACAGAGTATTATTAATGGTGTTAGGGATTGATGCTTGCCCATGGGATGGATCTTATGTTGGGCTGGTTACTGGCTGACTGGGAACCCCAGTGTCTGCTCCATCTTCAGTCCCTGCATTTCCTGTAGACAGGATAAATTTTGGGTTAAGAGTTTGGTGGGTTGGATGGTGTCCCTATTGTTCCATTGGAATTCCTGCCTGACTGGAAGATGTCAAAGAGAGACTTCTTTGATTAGGGTTGGTGACTATACTTTTCTGTGGGTATAAAGATAAAATTTCAAAGGTAGAAAGGAATTATGCTGGTCCAGCATAGATTCTTTCCTAAGACCCATGATCTCACTAGTCAGAGGGAGTTGGCTAGATTTCCATACTGGACATGATTTCTGTGGTGCTGAGTGAGCTTTAAGTCTAATTGGACAGCTGTTGGTTGCCACCACCTTGTGAGAACTATAAAAGTATATTTTAATAGCCTAGTAGAATAGTCATCGCTGACAATTTGGTGTAGATTACAACATAAGTAGGAGATAGGGTTTTTGAATGTCATAACAAGGTAAGGTAACAATAAGGCTAATTGTACTGTTAACAGTCATTAAAATTGTATACACGATAGGAAGTATCAGACTGTATCTCATAATTATAGGCAACTGATACATGCCAATTAAATCTATTATATGTAACAATGTGCTAGAATAACAACAAAAATGTACAGAATAGGATATATCTCAGGAGAGATGTCTGAGGAGTTAAGGGAACTGGCTATTTTCTCAGAGACCTGACTTTAACTTCTAGCACCCACATGGCAGCTCACAACCATCTGGAACTTCAGTTCTTGGGGATCTGGCACTTTCTTTTGGCCCCTGTGGCCACTGTACACATGTGGTGCACAGACAGCCATGCAGACAATGCAACCTATACACATTCAATCTGGCCACATCCATATATTTAGAAAGGAGTACATCTTTTTCTTCCCATTAGAAGCCAATTTAAATGTTTGGTCCAATAGGGAGTGTGTGTATTTTTAAACCATTTTGGGATTATTTGTCATTCAAAATATGTGTATGCATTAGAATAGACACAGGCAAAAGACTGTGAGCACGGTCCATAAGAACAATTCACCTCACTGTCTACTGCTTGTTAATGTTCTACAGATATGCACCATGGGTAATAAACACCTACAGCTTGCTGTGTCTGTGTCTGCTTGGTTTCCTCATCTTCTTGTCAATCCCTCTGCTTCTCACATCAAACAAAGACTAGAAGACCTGTGGTGTCAAGTGACCTTTTAACTTTAGTGTGTGTGTTTTCCTCCTCTAACCTTAAGTGATGACAGGGATGTTATAGAAGAGAACACTTGAAACATTTAAATCAGTAAACTATTGGTTTCATGCCTTTCAGTTTCATGTAACTATAGAGATCTCAGAAAAAGCCCAATTCTGGAGCCATTTTTGTCCACTTCAATTGTCACATACCTACCACCTTATTCATTTTGAATGTGATTCATATTTTGAATGAAGGCATCTAAAGGTCCCCAGAGCTGCTTTATCAGACTGTTCAGGTAATTGGTTTAACTTATTTTTTTTAAAGAGGACACACCCTCTCATAGAAAAGTCTTTGATCCTCTGACTTGTTTTTCGAGCCTGGTGGAATTTCTTTTATAGAGAAAATATGTCTCTATACTAGTCAAATAATGGGTCACTCCTTATCACTGACCATAGGATACCAATGTGATTATTAAATTATTTTATTTTCTTTTATTCTTGAATCATGTTTGCGTTCCATCTTTTTAAGAATAGACATTTTGCGGGCGCAGATCTTCCTGGTTGCTGCCGCCGCGGAGAGCTCGTAGGCAGCACCCCACGAGCAAACTTGAGCCTCGGGACCACAGGTAAGACCAACTTTTCTGCTGCAAGCGACCTGCCTGCTGAACTCAGGACACACAGAGGCAAAATTCCTCTAGGACCAGGCACTTCCTGTGTTTACCGGGAGTCCCATACCCGCGGATCCCAGCCCGCAGCAGCTCTCTGCCCCCAAACTCTGTGGGAGAGAGACCTCACCGCCTGGTCAGGTGGGCACTCCAGAGGCTGCAGAGTGGAAGAGACCACCAACACTGCCCACCCCTGCCCACATCCCTGGCCCAAGAGGAAACTGTATACGGCCTCTGGGTTCCCGTAGAGGAGGGCCCAGGAGCAGCTGGTCCGCTGCATCTGAGACACCACCAGAACCTGAAGGGACCGACCAGATAAACAGTTCTCTGCACCCAAATCCTGTGGGAGGGAGAGCTAAACCTTCAGAGAGGCAGGCATGCCTGGGAAACCAGTAGAGACTGCACTCTGCACATATCTCTGACGCCAGAGGAAAACACCAAACGCCATCTGGAACCCTGGTGCACGGAAGCTCCCGGAAAGGGCTGCTCAGATCTTCCTGGTTGCTGCTGCCACGGAGAGCTCATAAGCAACACCCCACGGGCAAACTTGAGCCTCGGGGCCACAGGTAAGACCAACTTTTCTGCTGCAAGTGACCCACTTGGTGAACTCAAGACACAGGCCCACAGGAACAGCTGAAGACCTGTAGATAGGAAAAACTACACACCCAAAAGCAGAACACTCTGTCCCCATAACTGGCTGAAAGAAAACAGGAAAACAGGTCTACAGCACTCCTGACACACAGGCTTATAGGACAGTCTAGCCACTGTCAGAAATAGCAGAACAAAGTAACACTAGAGATAATCTGATGGCGAGAGGCAAGCGCAGGAACCCAAGCAAAGGAAACCAAGACTACATGGCATCATCAGAGCCCAATTCTTCCACCAAAGCAAACACGGAATATCCAAACACACCAGAAAGGCAAGATCTAGTTTCAAAATCATATTTGATCAAGATGCTGGAGTACTTCAAGAAAGACGTGAAGAACTCCCTTAGAGAACAAGTAGAAGCCTACAGAGAGGAATCGCAAAAATCCCTAAAAGAATTCCAGGAAATCATAAATAAACAAGTAGAAGCCCATAGAGAGGAGTCTCAAAAATCCCTGAAAGAATTCCAGGAAAACACAATCAAACAGTTGAAGGAATTAAAAATGGAAATAGAAGCAATCAAGAAAGAACACATGGAAACAACCCTGGATATAGAAAACCAAAAGAAGAGACAAGGAGCTGTAGATACGAGCTTCACCAACAGATACAAGAGATGGAAGAGAGAATCTCAGGAGCAGAAGATTCCATAGAAATCATTGACTCAACTGTCAAAGATAATGTAAAGCAGAAAAAGCTACTGGTCCAAAACATACAGGAAATCCAGGACTCAATGAGAAGATCAAACCTAAGGATAATAGGAAGAAGAGAGTGAAGACTCCCAGCTCAAAGGACCAGTAAATATCTTCAACAAAATCATAGAGGAAAACTTCCCTAACCTAAAAAAAGAGATACCCATAGGCATACAAGAAGCCTACAGAACTCCAAATAGATTGGACCAGAAAAGAAACACCTCCCATCACATAATAGTCAAAACACCAAACGCACAAAATAAAGAAAGAATATTAAAAGCAGTAAGGGAAAAAGGTCAAGTAACATATAAAGGCAGACCTATCAGAATCACACCAGATTTTTCGCCAGAAACTATGAAAGCCAGAAGATCCTGGACAGATGTCATACAGACCCTAAAAGAACACAAATGCCAGCCCAGGTTACTGTATCCTGCAAAACTCTCAATTAACATAGATGGAGAAACCAAGATATTCCATGACAAAACCAAATTTACACAATATCTTTCTACAAATCCAGCACTACAAAGGATAATAAATGGTAAAGCCCAACATAAGGAGGCAAGCTATACCCTAGAAGAAACAAGAAACTAATCGTCTTGGCAACAAAACAGAGAAGAAAAGCACAAAACATAACCTCATATCCAAATATGAATATAACAGGAAGCAATAATCACCATTCCTTAATATCTCTTAACATCAATGGACTCAACTCCCCAATATAAAGACATAGATTAACAAACTAGATATGCAACAAGTACCCTGAATTCTGCTGCCTACAGGAAACACACCTCAGAGACAAGACAGACACTACCTCAGAGTGAAAGGCTGGAAAACAACTTTCCAAGCAAATGGTTGGAAGAAGCAAGCTGGAGTAGCCATTCTAATATCAAATAAAATCAATTTTCAACTAAAAGTCATCAAAAAAGATAAGGAAGGACACTTCATATTCATCAAAGGAAAAATCCACCAAGATGAACTCTCAATCCTAAATATCTATGCCCCAATACAAGGGTACCTACATATGTAAAAGAAACCTTACTAAAGCTCAAAACACACATTGCACCTCACACAATAATAGTAGGAGATTTCAACACCCCACTCTCATCAAGGGACAGATCATGGAAACAGAAATTAAACAGAGACATAGACAGACTAAGAGAAGTCATGTGCCAAATGGACTTAACAGATATTTATAGAATATTCTATCCTAAAGCAAAAGGATATACCTTCTTCTCAGCTCGTCATGGTACTTTCTCCAAAATTGACCATATAATTGGTCAAAAAACGGGCCTCATCAGGTACAGAAAGATAGAAATAATCCCACGCATGCTATCAGACCACCACGGCCTAAAACTGGTCTTCAATAACAAGAAGGGAAGAATGCCCACATATATGTGGAAATTGAACAATGCTCTACTCAATGATAACCTGGTCAAGGAGGAAATAAAGAAAGAAATTAAAGACTTTTTAGAATTTAATGAAAATGAAGATACAACATACCCAAACTTATGGGACACTATGAAAGCTGTGCTAAGAAGAAAACTCATAGCGCTGAGTGCCTGCAGAAAGAAACAGGAAAGAGCATATGTCAGCAGCTTGACAGCACACCTAAAATCTCTAGAACAAAAAGAAGCAAATACACCCAGGAGGAGTAGAAGGCAGGAAATAAACAAACTCAGAGCGGAAATCAACCAAGTAGAAACAAAAAGGACCATAGAAAGAATCAACAGAACCAAAAGTTGGTTCTTTGAGAAAACCAACAAGATAGATAAACCCTTAGCCAGACTAATGAGAGGACACAGAGAGTGTGTCCAAATTAAGAAAATCAGAAATGAAAAGGGAGATATAACTACAGATTCAGAGGAAATTCAAAAAATCATCAGATCTTATTATAAAAAGCCTATATTCAACAAAACTTGAAAATCTGAAGGAAATGGACAATTTCCTAGACAGATACCAGGTACCGAAGTTAAATCAGGAACAGATAAACCAGTTAAACAACCCCATAACTCCTAAGGAAATAGAAGCAGTCAGTAAAGGTCTCCCAACCAAAAAGAGCCCAGGTCCAGATGGGTTTATTGCAGAATTCTATCAGACCTTCATAGAAGACCTCATACCAATATTATCCAAACCATTCCACAAAATTGAAACAGATGGATCACTACCGAATTCCTTCTATGAAGCCACAATTACTCTTATACCTAAACCACACAAAGACACAACAAATAAAGAGAACTTCAGACCAATTTCCCTTATGAATATCGACGCAAAAATACTCAATAAAATTCTGGCAAACCGAACCCAAAAGCACATCAAAACAATCATCCACCATGATCAAGTAGGCTTCATCCCAGGCATGCAGGGATGGTTTAATATACGGAAAACCATCAACGTGATCCATTATATAAACAAACTGAAAGAACAAAACCACATGATCATTTCATTAGATGCTGAGAAAGCATTTGACAAAATTCAACACCCCTTCATGATAAAAGTCCTGGAAAGAATAGGAATTCAAGGCCCATAACTAAACATAATAAAAGCCATATACAGCAAACCAGTTGCTAACATTAAACTAAATGGAGAGAAACTTGCAATCCCACTAAATTCAGGGACTAGACAAGGCTGCCCACTCTCTCCCTACTTATTCAATATAGTTCTTGAAGTTCTAGCCAGAGCAATCAGACAAAAAAAGGAGGTCAAGTGGATACAGATCGGAAAAGAAGAAGTCAAAATATCACTATTTGCAGATGATATGATAGTATATTTAAGTGATGCCAAAAGTTCCACCAGAGAACTGCTAAAGCTGATAAACAACTTCAGCAAAGTGGCTGGGTATAAAATTAACTCAAATAAATGAGTAGCCTTCCTCTACACAAAAGAGAAACAAGTTGAGAAAGAAATTAGGGAAACAACACCCTTCATAATAGACCCAAATAATATAAAGTACCTCGGTGTGACTTTAACCAAGCAAGTAAAAGATCTGTACAATAAGAACTTCAAGACACTGAAGAAAGAAATTGAAGAAGACCTTAGAAGATGGAAAGATCTCCCATGCTCATGGATTGGCAGGATCAATATAGTAAAAATGGCCATTTTACCAAAAGCGATCTACAGATTCAATGCAATCCCCATCAAAATACCAATCCAATTCTTCAAAGAGTTAGACAGAACAATTTGCAAATTCATCTGGAATAACAAAAAACCCAGGGTAGCTAAAACTATCCTCAACAATAAAAGGATTTCAGGGGGAATCACTATCCCTGAACTCAAGCAGTATTACAGAGCAATAGTCATAAAAACTGCATGGTATTGGTACAGAGACAGACAAATAGACCAATGGAACAGAATTGAAGACTCAGAAATGAACCCACACACCTATGGGCACTTGATTTTTGACAAAGGAGCCAAAACCATCCAATGGAAAAAAGATAGCATTTTCGGCAAATGGTGCTGGTTCAACTGGAGGTCAACATGTAGAAGAATGCAGATCGATCCATGCTTATCACCCTGTACAAAGCTTAAGTCCAAGTGGATCAAGGACCTCCACATCAAACCAGACACACTCAAACTAATAGAAGAAAAACTAGGGAAGCATCTGGAACACATGGGCACTGGAAAAAATTTCCTGAACAAAACACCAATGGCTTATGCTCTAAGATCAAGAATCGACAAATGGGATCTCATAAAACTGCAAAGCTTCTGTAAGGCAAAGGACACTGTGGTTAGGACAAAACGGCAACCAACAGATTGGGAAAAGATCTTTACCAATCCTACAACAGATAGAGGCCTTATATCCAAAATATACAAAGAACTCAAGAAGTTAGACCGCAGGGAGACAAATAACCCTATTAAGAAATGGGGTTCAGAGCTGAACAAAGAATTCACAGGTGAGGAATGCGGAATGACTGAGAAACACCTAAAGAAATGTTCACCGTCTTTAGTCATAAGGGAAATGCAAATCAAAACAACCCTGAGATTTCACCTCACACCAGTGAGAATGGCTAAGATCAAAAACTCAGGTGACAGCAGATGCTGGCGAGGATGTGGAGAAAGAGGAACACTCCTCCATTGTTGGTGGGATTGCAGACTGGTACAACCATTCTGGAAATCAGTCTGGAGGTTCCTCATAAAATTGGACATTGAACTGCCTGAGGATCCAGCTATACCTCTCTTGGGCATATACACAAAAGATGCCCCAACATATAAAAGAGACACATGCTCCACTATGTTCATCGCAGCCTTATTTATAATAGCCAGAAGCTGGAAAGAACCCAGATGCCCTTCAACAGAGGAATGGATATAGAAAATGTGGTACGTCTACACAATGGAATATTACTCAGCTATCAAAAACAATGCCTTTATGAAATTCGTAGGCAAATGGTTGGAACTGGAAAATATCCTGAGTGACGTAACCCAATCACAGAAAAACACACATGGTATGCACTCATTTATAAGTGGCTATTAGCTCAAATGCTTGAATTACCCTAGATGCCTAGAACAAATGAAACTCAAGACAGATGATCAAAATGTTAATGCTTCACTCCTTCTTTCAAAGGGGAACAAGAATTCCCTTGGCAGGGAAGAGAGAGGCGAAGATTAAAACAGAGACTGAAGGAACACCCATTCAGAGCCTGCCCCACATGTGGCCCATACATATACAGCCACCCAATTAGACAAGATGGATGAAGCAAAGAAGTGCAGACCGACAGGAGCCGGATGTAGATTGCTCCTGAGAGACACAGCCAGAATACAGCAAATATAGAGGCGAATGCCAGCAGCAAACCACTGAACTGAGAATAGCAGCCCCGTTGAAGGAATCAGAGAAAGAACTGGAAGAGCTTGAAGGGGCTCGAGACCCCATATGTACAACAATGCCAAGCAAACAGAGCTTCCAGGGACTAAGCCACTACATAAAGACTATACATGGACTTACCTTGGACTCTGACCTCATAGGTAGCAATGAACATCCTAGTAAGAGCACCAGTGGAAGGGGAAGCCCTGGGTCCTGCTAAGACTGAACCCCCAGTGAACTAGACTGTGGGGGGGAGGGCGGCAATGGGTGGAGGATGGGTAGGGGAACACCTATAAAGAAGCGGAGGGGGAGGGATTAGGGGGATTTTGCCCGGAAACCGGGAAAGGGAATAACACTGGAAATGTATATAAGAAATACTCAAGTTAATAAAAAAAAAAGAATAGTCATTTTGCAACAATGTTTGAATTTCCAGGCTTTAGAAAAATAAAACAAAAACTTCTTTTGTTTAAGCCATCTAGCCTGCAATTAGATTAGGGATAGGAATCCAGAGTGCCAATATCTTTTTATTTTTTATTTTTATTAATTTTTCCCATCTTTATTAACTTGAATATTTCCTTTTTTTCTATCTTTATTAACTTGAATATTTCTTATTTACATTTCGATTGTTATTCCATATGTTTACATCTGAAATGATATCCCACTTCTTGGTTACCCCCTCCACCAATCTCCCATCCCATGATATCCCACTTCCTGGCTACCCCTCTACCAATCCCCATTCCACATCTGCTTTTCCCCCATAGGCTGAACTGGGTGGTCAGGTCAGCCTATGTTGTTCTTCCAATGGGGTTGCAATCCCTTTGCCTGTATGAGCATGCTCCCCCACCCACCCACACTCTCCTTCCACACCCCTCCAGCATCCCCCTAAGCTGGGGCATCAAACTCTCTGGAACTGTGAGAGCTAGTATTTTTCCTCCAGCCTCAGACAGCCCCTCCCATCCAGGAGGGAGTGCAGTGATTGCATATGGGGTAGTGTCCTCATAACAGGACTGTCTCAACCTTGTCTAAAGGAATTCATTTCAAGGACCCAGATGCCCTTGTTTGTAAGGACAGAAGGGTCTATAGAGCTCACCAATGCCCCAATGCCTAATCTCCATCGCTGTAACCTGCCTTTTATGGAATGTATAAAACTGTACTTTACAGATTGTTCAGGGTCGCTTCTCCTTGTGAGGTAGGTGGACCCCAGCTTGCTGGAATAATCATAATCCTCATGCCCTTGAAGAGGTCTCTGGTCTCATTCATGGGAGTCTCCTGGTAATTAAGACTCAAGTCAAGTCTTACAGGACCAAGGGCTTCCCTCCCCTTTGGTTGCTGTTAGACAAGGCCATCCTCTGCAACATCTGTATCTGGAGCCATGGATCCCTCCAGGTATACTCCTTGGCTGGTGGTCTAGATTCTGGGAGAACTGGGTGGTCAGGTCGGCCTATGTTGTTCTTCCAATGGGGTTGCAATTCCTCTCTCATCCTCCAGTCCTTCTGCTAGCTCCCCCACCAGGTTCCCTGAGCTCAGTCTGATGGTTGGCTCCAAGCATCCACACCTGCATTGGTCAGTTGCTGGCTGGACTTCTTCAGGAACCACTACAGTAGGTTCCTGTCAGCAAGCACCTCTTGACCTCCATAACAGTGTTGGGTTTGGTGTCTGCACACATGATGGATCCCAAGGTGGGGCAGTCCCTGGTTGGCCATTCCTTCAGTTTCAGTTCCATTGTTTTTGTCCCTGTTCTTCTTTTGGACAGGAACATTTCTGGATTAAAAACTTTGAGATGGGTGGGTGACCCCATCCCTGAACCAAGGGCTGTGCCTATTTACAGGAGGTGGTCTCAATATGTTCTATTTCCCCCTTCTCTGTGCATTTTGGCTAAAGTAACCCCCATTGGGTCCTGGGAGCCTCACTATTCCCTAGTGTCCAGGATGGTACAGTGGCTATCCTCAGTTCCTCATCCCCCTGCTACATATTTTTGTTTGATTTCCTGACCCTCTGTACCTCTCTCACATCTCCTCCAGTTCCTGATGCTGCCACCCTTATTTTCTTGCCTTCCTTTCTCTCCCTGCTCTCTCTCTTCCTCCACCTCCCACAAATGTCCCCCTCAATGCAGGACTGAAGCATCCACACCCTGGTCTTCCTTCCTTCTACGCTCCATATGGTCTGTGGGTTGTATTATGGACATGTATGTATATGAGCTTTTGGGCTAATATCCACGTATTAGTGAGTACATACCATGTGTGTTCTTTTGTGACTGGGTTACCTCACTCAGGATGATATCTTCTAGTTCCATCCGTTTGCCTGCGAATTTCATGAAGTCATTGTTTTTAATCACTGTGTAGTACTCCATTGTGTAGATGTACCATATTTTCTGTATCCATTCTTCTGTTGAGGGTCATCTGGGTTGTTTCTAGTTTCTGGATATTGTAAATTATGTGTTGGAAAATCTTTTGGGGGATATGCCCAGGAGTGGTATAGCTGGAGATGCCAGAGACAAATTCGGGGAGTGGTACTAGCTCAACATAGAGTTGTATACTTCAGGCAGCACAGCTGGAGTGGATGAGGCATCTAAGCCCTTTAACAATGGATTTGGAGCTGTAGGAGTTGCTGTTTTCCTTGCTGCGTTCAGTTCTTGCTTTAGTTCAGTATTTCTTATGATGTCCCTATTCCTTTCTTTTGGAATAGACATGTACATACTGTGCCATTATATGCTCAAGTATGTGGTGAATTGCTTTTTGATTTTATAGCAATTACTATTACCCCTGTTATACTTTGCCTTGTTTTGCACTGTAATGTTGCCTAGAGTCTTATAAGAGACTTTGGACCTTTAAACAAGGCAGAGGCTATTAAAAAAAAACTGTGAAAGACTATTTTGGCTAAATGCATTTTGCATTATGATAGAGATATAAGGTTTATGGGTCCCAAGGAGTGGAGGGTGGTGGTTCAAATGAGAATTGCCTCATACCCCCTACGCCCCAGGCCCATAGTTTCCAGTATTTGAGTGCTTTCCCCAGGTGCTGCCACAGTTTGGGGGAAGTTTAGGAGATGAGACATTGCTGAGGAGGTATGGCACTGGGAGCAGGCTCTGAGAGTGAAAAGTCCCTGTCTACCACTTCCAGGTCACCATCTTTGCTTGTGCTGTGATTGAAGATGGAAGTGCCCAGCTTCCTGCTCCTTCCAGGTGGTCTCTTCAGGTCCTATCTCCTCAGTGTTGTCATCTCCTTTGGGTTTCTGAGCTTCTCACATACCTGGTGTCTGGGACTTTCTAGTGGTTACCCCTGATCCCCACCTAATAGTGCTGCATATTTCTATTCGTTCTCCTGGCTCTGTGGGTTTCTCTCTGGTCTCCTCTTATAATTGATCCTGCCCCCTTCCCCTCCCTTTTCCCTCTCCTACCCAAGTCCCTCCTGTCTCGCCCACCTCGGCAAGCAAGGAAGACGCGACATGGTCAGATTCTTCTCAACAGCCTTTATTGCAGGACCACCTTCATTGCTGATACGGGGACCTCGAGCGGCAAAAGCGCTCGCCTTATATACACAACAGGCTGAGGCTATGCTAATTGTCCTTCAGGGATTGGCTGAGCATGTATCACCCCACCATCACCCCTGCTACTTGTCCTCCAAGGATTGGCGGAGCACGAATTGCCTCATTAGCATGGTACCACCTTGGCCAGACTGATGCCAGGTGCAAAACCCACGAATATGCAGTACTGCTGTGTCACAGGAGGGCGCCGGATCACCTCATTATCCTACAGCTGCCCTGGGAAGAGGACAAGCCTGTGCATGCTCGATAAGTTGTTTACACAGGTGGGACTGGATGTCGGCGCCATCTTTGCTCCACCGCGCTGCTCCCTACACCCTCCCTCCCTCTGGTTCCCATAATTATTTTGTCCCCACTTCTAAGTGGTATTGAGGCATCCACACTTGGGCCTTCCTTCTTGTTAAACTTTATATGATCTGTGAGTTGTATCATGGGCATTCTGAACTGTTTGGCTAATATCCACTTATCAGTGAATGCATACCATGTATGTCCTTTTGGATCTGGGTTACCTCACTCAGGATGATATTTTCTAGTTCCATCCATTTGCCTACAAATTTTGTGATGTTCTCGTTTTTAATAGCTGGATATTATTCCTTTGAGCAAACATACCACGTTTTCTGTGTCCATTCTTCCACTGAGGATAATTTGGGTTGTCTACGGTTTCTGATTATTATAAATAAGGCTTCTATAAACATAGTGGAGCATGTATCCTTGTGATATGTTGGGAAATCTTTTGGGTATATGCCCAGGAGTGGTATAGCTGGGTCTTCAGGTAGAAATATTTCCAATTTTCTGAGGAACTGCCAGACTGATTTCCAGCATGGTTGTACCA
The DNA here is from genome assembly GCF_021556685.1 of Rattus norvegicus. Taxonomy (NCBI): domain Eukaryota; kingdom Metazoa; phylum Chordata; class Mammalia; order Rodentia; family Muridae; genus Rattus; species Rattus norvegicus. Next base: position 175,740,594 of record NC_141534.1, on the reverse strand, counting down.
GCTTGCAATCCCACCAAGAATGGAAGAGTTTTGAGCTTTCTCCACATCCTCACCAGCATCTGCTGTCACCTGCATTTTTGATCTTAGCCATTCTCACTGGTGTGAGGTGAAATCTCAGGGTTGTTTTGATTTGCATTTCACTGACGACTAAGGATATTAAACATTGTTTTGGGTGATTTGTGGCTATTCGTGATTCCGCAGTTGAGAATTCTCTGTGTAGCTCTGTACTGCATTTTTAAAATTGGATTATTTGGTTTTCTCGAGTCTAACTTCTTGAGTTCTTTGTATATATTAGATATTAGTCCTCTATTGGATAAAGGGTTAATAAAGAGCTTTTCCAATCTGTCAATTGCCATTTAGTCCTATTGACAGTGTTCTTTGCCTTACAGAAGCTTTTAAGTTTCATGGGGTCCCATTTGTCAATTGTTAATCTTAGAACCTGAGTGATCTGTGTTCTGTTCAGGAAAATTTCTCCTGTGCCAACGTGTTCCAGGTCATTTCTCACTTTTTCTACTATTAGACTCAGTGCATCTGCTTTTATGTGGGGGTCCTTTGATCACTTGGACTTGAACTTTGTGCAAGGAGCTAAAAATGGATCAATTTGCATTCCATTACAAGTAGACAGCCAGTTAGATCAGCACCTTTGTTGAAGATGATTTCTTTTTTCCACTATATGTCTTGGCTTCTTTGTTCTTTGAGAAATTAAGAAGATAAACAAACTCATAGCCAAACTAACTAAATGGCACAGAGACACTATCCAAATTAACAAAATCAGAAATGAAAAGGGAGACATGGCAGAAACTTAGGAAATTAAAAAAAAATCAGATCTAACTATAAAAGCACATACGCAATGTCTTAGGGTTTCTTCCTTCCTTCCTTCCTTCCTTTCTTTCTTTTTTTTTTTCCCCCGGAGCTGGGGACCGAACCCAGGGCCTTGCGCTTCCTAGGCAAGCGCTCTACCACTGAGCTAAATCCCCAACCCTCTTTCTTTCTTCCTTTCTTCCTTCCTTCCTTCCTTTCTTTCTTTCTTTCTTTCTTTCTTTCTTTCTTTCTTTCTTTCTTTATTCCTTTCCCTCTTTCTTTCTTTCTTTCTTTCTTTCTTTCTTTCTTTCTTTCTTTCTTCCTTTCCCTCTTTCTTTCTTTCCTTTTGTAATTGGATATTTTATATATTTACATTTCAAATGTTATCCCCTTTCCAGGTTTTCCCTCTGGAACTCCCTATCCTCTATTCCATCCCCCACCCCACCCCCACTTCTATGCTCCCCAACCCACCAACTCTTACCTCACAGCATTTCCATACACTGGGGAATCAAGCCTTCATAGAACCAAGAGCCTCTCCTCCCATTGATGCCAGACAAGGCCATCCTCTGCTCCATATGCAGCTGGAGCCATGGGGAGCCTTCATGTGTACTCTTTGGTTGGTGGTTTAGTTCCTAGGATCTTTGGGGTGGTCTGTTTGGTTGATATTGTTGTTCTTCCTATGGAGTTGCAAATCCCTTCAGTTCTTTCTCTAACTCCTCCAATGGGGGTCCCTGTGCTCAGTCCAATGGTTAGCTATAAGCATACTCATCTGTATTTGTCAGACTCTGGCAGAGCCTCTCAGGAGACAGCTATATCAGGCTCCTGTCATCAAGCAGTTCTTGGCATCTGCAATAGTGTCTGAGTTTGATGTCTGTGTATGGGATGGATCCCCAGTTGGGACAGTCTCTGAATGGCCTTTTCTTCAGTCTCTGCTCCACATTTACTTCCTGTATTTCCTTTAGACAGGAGCCATTCTGTGTTGAGAATTTGGAGATGAGAGGTTGGCCCCATTCTCTAACCTGGGGCCTTGCCTAACCTCCTGGTATGGTCTCTACAGGTTCTCCCTCCCCCTTTTTTTGAGCATTTCAGTTAATCTCATCCCTATTGGGTCCTGTGAGCCTCTTGCTTTCCTGGCATCTGGGACTTTCTGGTGACTACCCCCAGTTCCCTATCCCTCATTGTTACACACCTCTGTTCAAATTCCTGGCTATATATATATATATATATATATATATATATATATATATATATATTCCCTGTCTCCTCTCATACCTTATCCTACTCCCACTTTTCTCCCTCCCCCTGTTCTCTTCCTCCAAGTCCCTCTCACACTCTACCTCCTGTGAGTATTTTGTTTCCCCTTCTAAGAAGGACTGAGGCATCCACATTTTGGCCTTCCTTTTTCTTGAGCTTCATATAATCTGTGAATTGTACCTTGGGTATTCTGAGCTTTTGGGCTAATATCCACTTATCAGTGAAAGTATACTATGTGTGTTCTTTTGTGACTGGGTTACCTCACTCAGGATAATATTTTCTAATTTCATCCATCTGTCTATAAATTTCATGAACTCACTGTTTTTAATTACTGCACAGTACTCCATTGTGTAAATGTACATTTTCTGTATCCATTCCTCTGTTGAGAGATAATCTGGATTGTTTGCAGCTTCTGGCTATTATAAATAAGGCTGCTATGAACATAGTGGAGCACGTGCCTTGTTATATGTTGGAGCATCTTTTAGGTATATGCCCAGGAGTGGTATATCTGGGTCATCAAGTAGCACTATGTCCAGTTTTCTGAGGAACCACCAGACTGATTTCCAGAATGGTTGTACCAGTCTGCAATCCCACCAACAATGGAGGAGTGTTCCTCTTTCTCCACATTGTCAGAGGGTTTTCCCTTATGTTCCCTGATGCTCACTCATCTTTCGTTTGCTCTAAATGATGTTCTGTACTTTACTGTCTTCTGGTCTTTTATTCTTTATTCACAGCAGTGGCAATGGAAGCGGAGAAGTACATTATATGAATCTCAAATATACACAAAGGAAGTTAAATAATATTAATGTCCTAAATTTCATTGAAAAGCCAAACCTGCCACTTGGGAGGTTTGTATAAAGTCCCAAACACTGAACTTTTGATTCAATAAAAAGACAATCATTTAGTGTTTTCTCATGGTTTGTAACAGGAACCTTGTAATGAGTTGATGTCAACTGCCTCCTAGCTGCCCCTTATTTGGGGAAAACTGGAAGGTTTGAAGATTTCCATTTCCTGGACAACTTTCTCTGGGGCCACTGCTTCTTAACTTGAAAGTTTCTGAGGGCAAAGAGGTTGTGAGGTGACCTGGAATCTCCACTGTGGCCCACTACTCAATTCCCTCTCCCCACTGTAGGGCATTTCATCTAAGGTCCCTCCCTTTGAGTCCTGAGAGTCTCTCACTTCCCTAGTCTCTGGTACATTCTAGGGGGTACCCCACCTCCTACCTCCTGAGGTTGCCTGTTTCCATTCTTTCTGCTAGCCCTCAGAACTTCAGTCCTGTTCTCCCACTCAATACCTGATCTTGTTCCCCTCTTCCCCACACCCCACCCTTCCCACCCAGATCCCTCCCTCCCTCTCTCCTTCCTGTATTTGCTTTCTTCTCCATTCCAAGTGGGATTGATGCATCCTCACTTGGGCTCTCTGGCTTGTTTACCTTTTTGGGTTCTGTGGATTGTTTCCTGGGTATTCTGTACTTTTTTTGGGGGGGGCTAATATCCACTTATTAATGAGTAGATTCCATGCAAGTTCTTTTGGGTCTGAGTTACCTCACTCAGGATGATATTTTCTAGTTCCATCCATTTGCCTGCAAAACTCATGATATTCTACCTCTTAACAACTCAGTAGAATTCCATTGTGTAAAAGAACCAGATTTTCTGTATCCATTCTTCTGTTGTGGGACATCTGGGTTGTTTCCAACTTCTGACTATCACAAATAAGGCCTGGCTCCACTAAAATACTTTCTTTATTCAAGAGGGAAAAATATCAGGACACAGTCCCTTTCAAAAGCAAAATCAAACTCTAAATTTCCAATGTCTGGGATTTATTCATGATCTGGGGTCCTCCAAAGGACTGTAGTCACTTTTCCAGGTGACTCCATAGCACTCTAAGCTCAGAATGATCCACTCCACCCATGCTGTTCTCTGTGATCATGCCATGGTATTGGCGTCTTTAGCATACTGGGGTCTTCTCCTGTTGCAACTAGGCTTCAGTAACATCCACTCATAGGCTTTTTTTCATGGTGCTAAGCCTCAACATTTTTGCATGACCCCTTCAGTCCTGTGCCATCAACTGGAATTGAGGCTTCCTTTACCAAAGGTCTACTATGGCTTGTCACAGTGCCAAGCCTCAGCTGCTCTTCCTGACCCCTTCATGCCTTCAAAACCAGTACCACCTGGGTGCCTCTTATACATTACCAAGTACAGTCACAGCACAAGTTACAACTTTGGCTATCTCTGGAACACAGCTTCTTTGTGCTCTCAGAAAACACTTCCCAGAAGATTTCACCTCAGTGATGCTGGTCTCTTCTCAATCACCTCTAATTTCTTAGCCCCAGCTAACTAGCATCAATTGTCCCAGTAACACAAAGGTTTTGTTTTAACAGTTCTGGTATCTTGTTTATCACAACTGATTCTTCAGCCCCAGCTAACCAAAACCACAGAATCTTTATAATAAAAAAGCAATGGCCCTGATAAGAGTCTTTAAGCATCCTTCTGACATTTCATGAGCCAGACCTCCATTTTCTGCACTGTTCTCAATATTATCTTCTAAACTCTTACAGAACATCCCACTGTACTGTTAACATCCAATGGCTCTTCTAACCCAAAGTTCCAAAGTCCTTCCACAGTCCTCCCTAAACGATGATCAGGCTGTCTTAGCCAGGGTTTTTATTCCTGCATAAAACATTATGACCAAGAAGCAAGTTGGGAAGGAAAGGATTATTCACCTTACACTTCCACAATGCTGTTCATCACCAAAGGAAGTTAGGATGGGAACTTAGGCAGGTCAGGAAGCAGGATATGTTGTAGAGACCATGGAGGGATGGTGCTTACAGGATTTCTTCCCCTGACTTGTTCATCTTGCTTTCTTATAGAACCCAGAACTACCAGCCCAGAGATAGCACCACCCACAATGGGCCATCTCTCCTTGATCACTAATTGAGAAAATGTCTTATAGCTGGATCTCATGGAGTCATTCCTCAAGAAAGGCTCTTTTCTCTGTGAAAACTGCAGCTTGTGTCAAGTTGACACACAAAGTCAGCCAGTACACTCAACAAAACTTGAAAATCTAGATGAAATGAATGATTTTCAAGACAGATACTAAAGTTAAATCAGGATCAGGTAAACTATCAAAACAGTCCTATAACCCCTAAGGAAATAGAAGCAGTCATTAAAAGTCTGCCAACTGAAAAAAGGCCAGATGGTTTTAGCACAGAATTATATCAGACCTTCAAAGAAGATCTAATACCAATACTCCTCAAACTATTCCACAAAATAGAAACAGAAGGAACACTACCATATCTGTTCTATGAAGCTACAGTTATGCTACATTATACCTAAACTACACAAAGAAAGACCCAACAAAGGAGAAATTCAGATTAATTTTGCTTAAGAATATTAATGCAAAAAATACTCAATAATATCCTAACAAACCAAATCCAAGAAGACATAAAAAATCATCATTCACCATGATCAAGTAATCTTCATCCTAGGTTTTCAGGGATGGTTAAATATTTGGAAGTCCATCACATGATCATCTCAATAGATGCTGAAAAGGCTTTTGACAAAATACAATACCATTTCATGTTAGAAGTCTTCAAGAGATCAGGAATTCAAGGAACATACTCAAACAGAATAAAAGCAATATACAGCAAACCAACAACTAACATCATATTAAATGGAGAGAAACTTGAAGCAATACCATTAAAATCAGGGACAAGACAAGGCTGTCTACTCTCTCCTTATTTATTTAATATGTTACTTGAAGTACTATCTATGGCAATTAGATGACAAAGGGAGGTCAAAGGGATACAAATCAGAAAGGAAGGAGTCAAGGTATCATTATTTGGGGATGATATGATAGTATATATAAGCGAACCCAAAAAATACTACCAGAGAACTCCTACAGCTGATAAACAAATTCAGTCAAGTGTCCGAATATAAAATTAAGTCAAACAAGTCAGTAGCCTTTCTTTATATAAAGAAATTAGAAAAAATTCTAATTCTGAGAAATTAGAAATTAGGGAAACAACACCATTCACAATAGTCACAAATATAAAATATCTTGGTGTGACTGTAACCAAGCCAGTGACAGAGCTGTTGGCAAGAATTTCAAGTCCCTAAAGAAAGCAGTTGAAGAAGACCTCAGTAGATGGAAAGATCTTTCATGATTATGGATTGGTAGGATAAATATAGTAAAAATGGCCATCTTACCAGAAGCAACCTACACATTCAATGCAATCCCCATCAAAATTCCAACTGAATTCCTTATGACAGACTCTTACCGCTTGCTCAAATATTTTCTTTCCACAACACCCATACCAAACCGAAACACATGGGCAGACCATGATGCTTAAATGTGAATAATTATTGGCATACCCTGAATCCTGAGTTCAATTCCCACCATCACAAAGCAAGCAACGGAGCAACAAATACACACTATTCTTCTTTGTAGATTACTACAGAGTGTCCTAGAACCTTGGTGAGCCATCCTCCTGGATAAAGCTACTATCACTAATAGAGTGATTTTTGTTTCTAGAGATAATTTTTTGATTTGAAACAGGTTTTAGGTTTTTTTGTTTAAAAAACAAAAGGGGGAAACCCTTTGGGTAGGAGCCAAGTAATGCTTCTTTATGGATTCAAGCCAATAATTTTCCTCAGCAGAACACAATTTAATATTACCATTCTTGAAAGTTCTTATCACTAACTATCCTGTTGTTCCAGGAGTTGAATTTATACTCTACTGGGATGAATCATTCTAATCAGCTGGGCGGTGAATACTGAGCCTCAACCCCCTATTTCCTGCTGGCTTTCATCAACTGCTCTGAGTACCACCTGTACTAGTCACAAGCTCCAGGAAGCAGATACAGAGATGAAATGAAGAGTGGAAACATCTGGGACAACAAGGTGTAGGCATGGGCTTCACAGGAGGAGCCCAGTGATGGTCAGGCAGCCCTGGCTTAGACCTATGTTGTGAGAGAAGGCCTTAAGGACCTCCATGGCCAAAATGTTCATAGAGCAGAAACTCATTTCTGAAACCAGAGTTTTTACTTAGAACCTATGGCCTCTGGGAATGCCATAGTACTATAGTACCTTTTGTCACTCAGGCAGGGATTTACTGTGTTTAAAGTCCTTAACTTTTTATGTTTCTGGGCATAGACTTTTATAAAATTTTCTCAATCCTCTTGATAGATATTGATAGGGAGAAAAATATTAATTTTTTAAAACATTAAGCAGGAGTCTTGCACTACTTAACAGGGATGACATTAACTGAAATGCCCAACAAAGGGGAGGAGAACCTGTGGAGACCATATCCAGAGGTTAGGCATGGCTCCTGTTTGAGGGATGAGGCCACCTACCCATCTCAAAAATATTAACCCAGAATTGCTCCTGTCTAAAGGAAATGCAGGGACAAAGAGTGGAGCAGAGACTGAGGAAGAGGCCATCCAGAGACTGCCCCCTCTAGGGATCCATCCCATCTGTGGACACCAAACCCTGACACTATTGCTGATGCCAAGATGTGCTTGCTGACAAGAGCAGCATATAGCTGTCTCCTGATAGGCTCTGCCAGAACCTGACTAATACTGATGCAGAGGCTCACAGTCAACCATTGGATTGAGCACTGGGTCCCCAATGGAGGAGTTAGGGGAAGGACTGATGAAGCTGAAGGGATTTGCAACCCCTAGAAAGAACAATATTAACCAACCAACCTCCCCACCCCAGAGCTCCCAGGAACTAAACCACCAACCAAAGAGTACACATGGCTCCAGCTGCATATGTAGCTGAGGATGGCATTGTCAGAGATCAATAGGAGAAGCCCTTGGTCCTGTAGAGACTAGGATAGTGAGGAAGGAGTGGGTGGGTGAGCTCCCTAATAGAAGCAGGAGGTTATGGGGGGATAGGTTTGTGGGTTTGTGGTAGAGGGGAAACTGGGAAAGGCAAAACTATTTGAAATGTAAATAAAATAACCAAAAAAAACATTTAAAAAGTTCACTCATGGTCAACTTGACATTCAATCACATCTCCTTATGTCATGGTTAATTTCCGTGTCAATAACAAGGTCACAATTACCCTTATCATGATATGACTATCCCATGCACTACCACAAACAGATTTTAAAATAGGTGACAATGCTTCTTAAAGGACATTCTGTTTTAGTGTCTCAATTCAAATATGATAACCAATGATATTCTCCTTATTGATGATATATTTCAAGATAAAGAAGTTGAGAAAGGAAAACATACATATCTGCACAAACTCATTGCTAATAAAATATGACAGCAACACTCATGTCAATTATAATCCCTATTCAGACAACTTATCATGGGGTCTTGGCTAGTATTTTTAACTACCTTCTTCTATCACCCTTTGCGTTTTCCTCTACCCTTCACAAGCACTTCATATCTTGATTCTTTTCCTGGAGAACTGACCCATCTAGATTAGGTTGTTGTAGTTTCCTATTGACTCCAATCATAAAACATGGTGGTACCACAAGATACGCTAGAGGATCTATTCCAGATATAATCTTCCTACCTCCATTGTGGAGAAGCAGTCCAACTTGCCCTACATAATTTGAATCAAGCCCACTTCCTAGCACTTATTTTTTCTTAGCTAGATGGTTTAAGGGCATCAGAAAGCCAGGGAGAATCTGAGATTCCATTTCAATGGGGTGCTTATTGTGTATACACACACACACACACACACACACACACACACACACACGAGACAGAGAGAGAGAGAGAGAGAGAGAGAGAGAGAGAGAGAGAGAGAGAGAGAGAAATATATGTATATTTCTGTGCAGTAAATGTTATTTTCAGGAAAGCCATGTAATACCAGATCATTCATTAAAACAAATCATTAAGTGCAAGAAAAATTTTGATCATGGTTTCAAATGTAGAATCAACAAAATAAAATATTACAGATTTAATAGCACATTTAAAAGCATTCTATATGCTAAATAATGAAAAGTGTAAATGCCCCTGAAACACAGAGTCCTCACAAAATATAAATACAACTGTGACTCTATCTCTAGTGACTGATGACCTACAGTTGCCACAGGTCAGCTGCTCCTGGTGGATTCTTCTGCTATGATTTTAAAACGCACCTGACAACAGGCTTCAGTTGTTTAGAATAGATCTTGGATATATGCTCCTTATTCTCCTGAACTCAAATAAAAGTTTCTTTGCTTTTCTTTGCCTTCCTCTGATCTGTTCTACTCTGTTTCACAGTGGCTTATGGAGAAATGAATGCACATACACTCATTCATACACACACAAGTGTTTGAATGTATACAAAGAGAATACCTAGACTCTTAAGCCTCTGCCTGCTGGTTGTATCCATCACATTTATGACACATACAGGAGATTAGAGGGAGGCCAGAGGTCAAGGTAGGTGTTCATTGGCTTCCTGTCCTTGCGCCATGGTTCTGGCAGTGGCTGGCTCCTCTACCGTGGATGATCTTGTCAGGCAACCTTCCTCTGTGATTCTTTGTCTGTGGTAGCATTCATTCTTCATTTCCATTTCAGATAAAATGAGTTAGCATTCACTTTTGGCTAATGCTGTTTCTAGCTTCTGAGTGCCTTTACCTCCCCACTGGATCCCCCACAGATGATGGAAGCCTTCGTTTCTAATATCTTTTAATTTATCCATCTCTCATACAATGTATCCTGACCATAATCTTCCCTCCCTCCACTCCTTCCAGTTCCCCCATCTCTCCTCCCCATTAGATCCACTCTTCCTCCTCTATTTCCCTTCAGAAAAGAGCAGGCCTCCCAGGGATATCAACCAAACGTGGCATATCAAGATGCAGTAAGACTAGGCACAGACCCTTATATTAAGGCTGGATGAGGCAACTCAGTAAGAGGAAAAAAGTTCCCAAGAATAAGCAAAAGAATCAGAGCAGCACCTACTCCCATTGTTAGAAGTCTCCAAGAAACACCACGCCAAACAACCACAGCATGTATGGAGAGGTCATAGGTCAGACCCATGCAGGTTCCATGATTGTTCCTTCAGTCTCCATGAGCCCCTACGAACCCTGCTTAGTTGATTCTGTGGACTGTGTTCTCCTATTATCCTTGATTCCTTTGGCTCCTACAATCTTTGCAAGTGTGCCTTCTATTTCCTGCAATTCCTCACTGAGAAAAGAGTGGAGAAACAAGAGAGACCACACCTTCTTAGGAAGCTTAGTAAGAAATGCAGCCTATCCAGAGTGATCTTTCAGAGAGATACTATGTCTGTCTCCCCATTTGCATCTCCTTTAGAAGTGGTCACTCTGCACCAGCCATATTCGGATGATAATGAATTTTATTTCTTCATATTCCCAGTGCACAGAAAACTCTGGGACATAGTCGTGCTTGTTTTTGTAACCTGGGTCTCAATTGAACATTCCTAAATCCTTGAGAAAAGTTGCTGAAATTATGGCTATCAACAGACTTTGGAGGCTATAAATATAGACAAGAACAAAGTTATGATGCAACAATATCCATGAAAATCAACTTTAAAGGGACTTTCAGAAGTAGTATTTTCATGAGATATCAGGATTTATAATAGTAATAATTTATTATTTTATTCCCCATTCTGAAAGTCCCATGCATATTAAATATTAACTTTTACCAATTTTAATATTGCTTGAATGTCTCTGTATGTCATTTGTCTGTTCGTTGGTTTTGACTCACCCAAACTATTCAAGTTTCATCAACAACCAGACCCTTCTGAGGTGGAAGCAGCCAAGAATGACATCAATATCAACCAACCAGACACCCCAGAGCTCTCAGGAACTAAACCACCAACCAAAGAGTACACACGGATGAAACCATAGCCCCAGCCACATATGTAGCAGAGGGTTGCTTATCTGGTATCAATTGGAGGGGAAGCCCTTGGTCCTGTGTAGGCTTGATGCCCCAGCAATGGGGACTACTAAGGTGGTGAGGCAGGAATGGGAGTGTGGGTGGGGGAGCACCCTCATAGAAGCAGGGATGAGGGGGAATGAGATAGGATGTTGTGGTGGAGGGGAAACTGGGAAAGGTGATAACATTTGAAGTATAAATAAATAAAAAAACCAATTAAAACAGAAAAATATTTTAACAATGGACAAAATAAAAATATAATGATTTTTATTAACACCTTTTCTTTGGAAATGTTGTTATATGGGGATTGGAAATAAATTAGGAACTCTGTTTCTAATATAATACACAAACCAGTGAAGGTATATGTAAGTTAGATTTACTGAATATAGAATCATATCGAAATAATATAAGTCAGAGTTCTGTTGCTAACATAGCTAAGTAATTGGTTTAAATATTGTAATGACATTTTTAAAGCACTTTAACTGCTCAAGTCTGCTTTTGTTAGACTGCTTCTGGAGCCCTTTCCTTATTCCTAAAGAATCAAATGTCTCCTCCTCCCCCTGGAGAAATGACTGCCATCAATAACTTCTTAAACAGAGCTCTACAGACTAAAGTTGAAAACATAGTAACTGGAAGTTACAATCATGGTTTCTGTAAGATCTGTTTAGCTGCAGAGAAAATTAATTCTTGGGCAGGGACAAAACTGTCATTCCAGGATAGTTACATTGACAAGATTATGACAGTGCTGCTTATCCTATAGAAGCTATGAAATATTTATAGTCAAGGATATTTACACCTTAAAATTTAGCTAGGGCAATGCATTGCATTAATAAAGAATTCTTTGGTTTCTCCGAGTGCCTAGTTACATTTCTGCTTGTCTGAGGATCTCATAACAGTACTTCCTGGGTCCTTCAGCATTTTGTGTGGGAGCATTTTCAATCTTTCCTCCTTTATGTTTGCTTCTGGGAAGATGAATCTCTGAACTACTCCAAGGACAGCACTGTATAAGGGAATGCTTTGCTTATGACCTTCATTCTAAGGGAATGGCAGTTGTTCTCCAGCCATTAGGGACATTAAATTAAAATTTGCAGTGCTGAAAACAGCAAGAAGATATCTCACCACATGTGTCAATGGTTGTACTCCAGGAGATCGGTTGGATTGCTTTGCAGTTTCCTGTGACTTGAAACATTCCATCTTGGAGAGAGGTTCCTTTATAAAGGAAACTTACACGGCTTAGAAAGTCAACCACTCAAAGAAATTACAAGACTCATAAGACCCCTCCCCAGGGTTATATAAACAGGAACACTTATCTAGGAAGGAGACTCTCTGACCAGTGAGTCACCTGTCAATCATATTCAAGGAAGCTCTAGAGTTGCAGTTTTCACTGTTGCCACTTGCTGCATTTGTTTTTGTGTCATTAAAGTACCATATTCTGCATCACCTGTAAGTAATCCCTTACCAGAACCTCAGGAAATTCATTGATTTACTAAGTTGGACTTTGGTAGAATTTTGGCTTGTCACTTATGTATCTACAGTGAGTAGAGATTTGTTTATTTATCATTACTAAGACGAGTTAACACAACATGGGTGCAGAGGTGTGGATGAAGATCATGGCTTTATTAAACTCTTTGTCATCTACTTTATTCTCTATGAGCTATTTTGCTTCCCCTTCCAATACCACTGTGGAGCCCATCATGCAAATGGATGGGCTAAGAGGGCCTTCCTTGCACCTAAAATGGGGTCCATGCTCTTTGTAAAACAGAGCCAGTCAAGGGAAGGTACAACTTGAAAAACAGTATTTTGTTTAATGTGAACTTGTAATGTTAACTGGCAAGAGTTAAAATTATTTTAAAAAGACACATATTGGTCCTCTTTCTCGTTCTCAGACTAATCCAAACATTGCATTCCGAGAATCTGGAATTGCCCCCCGAATCTCATGCTGAGGGAATGAAAGGCTAGTGGTACCCAGAGAATGTAGCTTGTCTTGCAGAAAAAAAAATGTATCTAGTTCTTGAAAATTGTTCATTTTGTCTCACAGGATAGACTACAGCCTAGATAATAATGACAGATAGGCCAATGTCTTGGCCAGGACAGATTAGTTATACATAGCTATTGTTCTCTATTTAATGCTAAACTTCAGGTGAAGATCCCAAAGGATGCACTTGAAGATTCATTTGACTTCTTTGCTCCTCTTCCCCATGTAGCTCTGTTGAATAAATCTCCTTTCTCTGCTTTTTAGTACTTAATGGGTCCATTGAGGGTGCATGGGTGAGCCTGGTTTGTTAGGTTTGTCAAGGTTCTGATTCTAATAACTCTGGCAACTGTTAAGTATAAAGTGACACCAGAGCAGCTGCTCTAGAAAGGAAGCTAACATACCTTTCCCTGCAGGAAGAGCTTTGTTGGAATGACTATCTCAAAGCCATGAGTGTGGGAGGGGCTGGGAGAGATGAGCATTAGGCAGACGCAGGTCAATGTAGGGGTCGTATGTGGCAAGAGGAGCTCAACAATTAAAGCTTTAAGAGGAACCTCATTAAGAATAAAATAAGAGATATAGATAGCTATATGATAGACAGATCACAGGTAGATGATAGGTTTTTAGATAGGAAGATTGTAGATAGATAAATTATAGAAAGATTATTGCTAGATGATAGATGATAGGCAGATGATAGATTGTAGATATCTAGATTATAGATAGATGATAGATAGACAGAGAGATAGATAAAAATAGGAAAGACTCAGATGAGTCTCTTTAGAGAGAAACCTTTAAAACACTTGCTCAAGCAATGCACCCTACCCCTACACCCCAGACTAGAACCAAATTTTAGAACAAAAAAAATCTGCCTTATATGTTTTAGGGATGGTGTGAAGTTTCACATCATATGATTTAGTTCAATCTAGCTTATATGACAAGAAGCTTTAAGAAGTCAGGTATCATAATACACCAAGAGATGCCAACTCATAGTACCATGTGCTCCTTAACTCTGTGTCTCAGTGTTGCAGGGAGACTAGATCTCAGATAAGCTGTGGGTATGGTCTATAGGTGCACATCATGTTCTAACAGCAACAAGTCACTTAGAATATTACATACATTTTTCAAAACTACTGGTAAATGAATGCTATGTTGGCCTTGATATAGTTACTGTTTTTCTTTTACCCACCATATGCACCTTTTCAATGAAACCTAATATATACATAGAAAGGGCACAAATCATTCTAAATTTTGATGACGTCTCACAAATTGCTTATATTTATCAATGACATGCTGACATATTATACAAGAATGAGACCAGCCTTAGTGAGATACATTGGGGAAGGAAATGAAAAGTCATGTACAGTAGTACATCCCATCTCTGAGACACGCTTCCAATGCAAGCCTGGGTATGACATTCAATTAAAGTGAGTGATTTAGGAGGAGGTGCTTGGATTGAGTTCTGAGAATGAAAAAATCTCTTCCTTGAGGTTATGTGCTACATTTACTGTTGGATGTAGGTGGCATAGGACATGGTGTTTACTTTTATAGAGAAATTAAAGAAGCATTGCTCAATGAGGTTCTCAAAGTCAAGCAGTCCGGTTTAGACTTCTGACTGTAGAAGTGATGATCTATGAGGATATTCCCCCCCCATTATGGCATCTCCCTTTTTATCTTGGAAAATGTAGAAATTCTTGGGTCAGTGACATCCAGGCTCTCAACTGCATAGGCTTGGTGGACTTATTTGCTTTAAATTTGTTTCCCATCATTGCACAGACTGAATGGTGTTAATGAAATCTTTGACATTGCATTCTCATCCCATATCTCCCTGCTTCCCTGTTTACAACGTTCACTCTTGCTCTGTTTTAATTTCTATGGGGAGATGGTACAGGGAAGTCTCTTGTGTAAGAGAGGTTAAACCCCAGTGGAGACGTGGGAGAGTGATACTCCTAGTTTCTTCTCTTGAGCTCTGTCACCAAGAGTCCAAGTTCAAGGCTGTTTAGTTCTCACAAAATAGAAAATTATGCACACACAGTGATTTCAATTTCTGTTCAGAGAGAGACCACCGCAGCAATGAGTGTCTGTAATTTTTCAAAATCAGTGCCCCAAGTCATAGTTATGAATAGGTGGCTTTGGGGCATTGACATTACTGAGACAGAATGACTAGGTAAGAAAGTGTGGACTCTGCTTGAGTTATGTGCTTGTTCCTAGTTTTTTTCTTTATATTTCTCCTCACTGACCTTCTGCAAAAAATCTTCTGCTGGAGACCTTCTGTAAGGAACAAACATTTCAGTGCTCAGAAACCACAAGGCACAGGCAAATCCTTTGCCTCTGTAGGTTTGTGTTTGATAACTTAATTTGTTTTTATTCAGAGAGAAGAACAACCATAATTTTAGGGATCAATACTTTGCTGCACTAATCATAGCGTAGAATGTCTGATTAGAATACTTGAGCACTGAGGCCAGTGCTTACTGTTTTCAGCTGGAGGCTGAAGGCTGATGAATGAAGTGCTCACTGTGGCACTGTTTGTCTGAGTTGTCTAAGATATCAGTATCTGTAAGTTATTGAGAGAACAGTTGCTCAACTGTTCTTTATCATTTATGGTAGCATGCCTTTTATTTTTGTTTAAGTTTCAAACATGATTTCTAATCATATTCTCTATGTATATTCACATACAATAATTGCATATATTTGTGAACTATAGTAGTATATTTCAATTTATTTTTAGAGTGTACAGTGGTCAGATCAAAACAATTATCATTTCCATTACTTGAGGTGTTCATCTTTTTTTGTGCTGGAGATATCCCAAAATTCTACTATCTGTTTTGGAACCAACCGTAGGTTGTTGTGAGCCATAGCACTTCTATTGTATTAGGAACACTGTGTCAATATGTCATATGAACCAAGGACTATAGGTAGGCATTGTGCATATCTCCAAGAAGCAAACGAAAACTTTCTTTTTTATAACTATGTTTTTATAATGAGTTACATTTTTGTGTATGGAAATACACTTTGTAACAATAAAAGAAAGGGTGAAAGTCATATTTAGAGTTCTGAAGTATGTTGGGCTAGCATCTATTAATATTAAGGAATCATACCTGTCTCATGTAGCATGCTAAAGTTTTTAAAAGTCTTGGTGTCGAATGTGTTTAAGACTGAACAGAGCCTAGAAAATAGTGGGTTGCTGATGACAATTTGTTGAGTAATTAATGATTTCATAAACATTTGGAATAGGAATGGAGTGGAGAAAGCAAAGAGAGAACAGAGGGGGAAGAGTGGAAACTCTCAAATCACAGCCTTGTGATGGTCCTCAGGTGGGCTTTTTCTTAAGCCATTATGGTCATATGGATGCTCATTGATATTTACCCATTAAAATGTCATGTTAGGGTAAATTCTAGTACATGTGACTAGTTCTAGTCTGGGAAGAATTTAGTAAGATTGCAGCAATTCACACAAACTTACTTAGCACCCACCACAAGCACATTTAAAATACAACCTCCTCTGTATGTTCATAAACAGTGTTGCTACTTTTAACAGCTATATCCCATTACTAGTCCAATGCAACGAATAATAAAAAATTTACCTAACATAGATATAATTAACATTAAACCATTTGGAAGGTTATATTGTAAATATATATGATATATACATATCATATATATCAGTGAAAAAGAAGCCATTAAATAGTAAAAGTGTATCTAAAATGTCACTTTTTTACTCATAACTGAAACTGAATTATTACATTTTATGAAAAAATTGAGTTAGTCTCATAAATATTTGCTTATGTACTTTACTTTTTATGATTATAACTTTTATGTTTATCTAATATTAAATAAAGCAAGTGATGCTATAAGATCGTATAGAGTTAGAAGACCTTTAGAACACATTTCTATTAACTTTAAAGCTGTGTGTAAATTTCAAACCACACAACATATAACATGTGATAGAAAATGGATCATATTTTATGTGTCAGGTCAGATTTCTTAGCAAGAAGTCTCTTCCTCCATTTCTATTTCAAGGGCTAATTAATGCAAGTGGTTAGACATCCTTCAAGTCGCTAATTGTGACCTTGGTCTCCTACTTTCATGCTTTGTGCTGGGGTCAATGCAGGCTGGAGCTGTTTGACTGGAAGTCCATTTACTGTACACTATGTCCCCGAGAAAATATAGGACTCTACTCCTGCAATGACGGGGCAGAATGACAGCTCTGTGGTTGAGTTCATCCTCTTGGGCTTTTCTCACCTCCCTGAACTTCAAGTACATATGTTTGGAGCTTTTCTGGTTATTTATCTGGTGACTCTGGCAGGAAATGCCACCATTGTCACTGTTATCCTCCTGGACCACAGCCTTCACATCCCCATGTACCTGTTCCTGCAGAACTTGTCTGTGGTAGAAGCAAGCTTCAGCACAGCCATTATGCCTGAAATGCTGGTGGTCCTGACCACTGAGAAAGCAACCATTTCCTTTGGGGGCTGTTTTGCACAGATGTACTTCATCCTTCTTTTTGGTGGAACTGAGTGTTTTCTCTTAGGGGCAATGGCCTATGATCGATTTGCTGCAATCTGCCACCCTCTGACCTACCCAGTGATTATGAGCAAAAGGATATTTGTGAAATTGGCAATGTCCTCATGGGTCTTGGGCATCATGATTGCTACTATGCAGGCTACATGGGTGTTTAGCTTTCCCTTTTGTGGTCCTAGTAATATTAATCATATATCATGTGAAACCCCAGCAGTGCTAGAGCTTGCCTGTGCAGACACCTTCCTGTTTGAAGTCTATGCCTTTACAGGCACCATTTTGATTGTCATGGTTCCCTTCCTGTTGATACTCTTGTCTTATACTCGAATTCTCTTCACCATCCTGAGGATGCCATCCACTACAGGGAGGCAGAAGGCTTTTTCCACATGTGCCTCTCATCTCACCTCAGTCACCCTCTTCTATGGCACAGCATGCATGACTTATCTCCAGCCCAAATCCAGGTACTCACCAGACACAAAGAAACTGATGTCATTGGCTTACTCTCTGCTCACCCCTCTGCTGAATCCACTTATCTACAGCCTGAGAAACAAGGAGATGAAAAGGGCTGTGGTAAAATTATGGCAAAGAAAAGTGGTTTGCTGATTTGCTGCCAAGCCTTT
The DNA here is from genome assembly GCF_021556685.1 of Rattus norvegicus. Lineage (NCBI taxonomy): Eukaryota > Metazoa > Chordata > Mammalia > Rodentia > Muridae > Rattus > Rattus norvegicus. Next base: position 175,722,594 of record NC_141534.1, on the reverse strand, counting down.
TGGGATTTGGAACCACCCAAAGATACTCTACCCTAGTTTAGTACATCATGACAAAAGGGCTCCTCTCTCAATACTTTGGTTATTTGTTTTAATGTATATATCATTTTTATAGTATGGTAGAACAGTCTTTATATATTTATGAATTGTGGATATCCGGTTTGTTACTAAGCATTGTTATTAAGATGATGCTTCAATAAATCTCATTTCACAGATTCATATGTTGATACTTTGTTTTCTGTGCACCTGATGGAGTGAATGGTGTCTTTCTTGGTATCCCCTATCTTTCCAACCTGTCACTTAACATTCCATTTAGTTTGTTATTGTGTGTGTATTTGCTAGTCTGTCTGTTCCTGAGAATTCAGCTCACTGCCATACTCTAGTTAAGCAGCTGTCTGTTCCTATGTTTCTATCTAAACCCATTGCTCATCAATGATTACAAAAGCCTATTGAGTCTCTAGAACGTCAAGAAAATAATAGATGCATTGGTAACATTTGTTGTTTCTGGAGCGAAAATGTATCAGTTTAAAGAAATACTCAAAAGTTTATTTCGGAGGTCCAAACTAGCCCTCATTTTGATGATAGTCTCCATTTATTTAAAGAGAGACATCTTTGATGAGAGTTGTTGACTAAACTTTTCTGTGGTTATAAGCATAAAATTTCTAATGTAGTAAGGAATTATGGTGGTCTAGCAAAGTGTCAGAAGTTGCTTCTTTTCTAATTTCCATGATCTCACTATTCCCAGGGAGTTGGCTCAGTTTCCAGTACCAGCCATGACTTCTGTGCTGTTGAGTGGGCCTTAAGTCCAATTAGAGAGCTGTTGGTTGGCCCCAGCTCATGAGTACCATAAAATATTATTTTAATAGCCTAGAAAATATTCATTGCTGACAACTTTGTATATACTACAAAATAAATAGTATTTTGAATGACCCAACTCCAAATAATAAAGCAAGGTAACAGAAATGCTACCTGTCCTGTTAATAGTCTTCAAAATTTTATACTTGATAAGAAATATCAGACTGTACCTCATAATTATAGGCAACTAATACATGCCAATTAAATCTATTATATGTAACACTGTGTTACAGTAACAACAAAATGTGTGGAATAAAATATATCTTAGGATATCTGAGGGGAGATGTCTGAGGAGAGATGTCTTAGGAGTTAAGGGAACTGGCTATTTTCTCAGAGACCTGACTTTAACTTCTAGCACCTACATGGCAGCTCACAACCATCTGGAACTCCAGTTTGGGGATCTGGCACCCTCTTTTGGCCTCTGTGGCCATTGTACACATGCGGTGCACAGACAGCCATGCAGGCAAAACACCTGTACACATTCAGTCTGGCCACATCCATATATTTAGAAAGGAGTATATAGTATTTCTTTTTCTTCTCATTAGAAGCCAATTTAAATGTTTGGTCCAATAGAGAGTGTGTGTATTTTTTAAACCATTTTGGGATTATTTGTCATTCAAAATATGTGTATGCATTAGAATAGACACAGGCAAAAGTCTTGTACACATGAGCATGGTCGATAGGAACAATTCACGTCATTTTCTACTGCTTGCTAATGTTCTACAGATATGCATCATGGGTAATACATATCTACAGTTTGCTGTGTCTGTGTCTGCTTGGCTTCCTCATCTTCTTGTCAATCCCTCTGCTTCTCACAACATCACACAAAGACTAGTAGACCTGTGGTGTCGAGTGACCTTCTGACTAAAGTGTGTGTGTGTTTTCCTCCTCCAACCTTTAGTGACGGCAGGGATGTTGTAGAAGAGAACACTTGAAACATCTAAATCAGTAAACCATTTGGTTTAATGCCTTTCAATTTCATGTAACTACAGAGATTTCACAAAAAAGCCCAATTCTGGGGCCATTGTTGCCCCCTTTAATTGTCACATACCACCTTATTCATTCTGAATGTGATTCATATTTTGAATGAAGGCAACTAAATGTCCCAGAGTTATATTGTAGCAGTACCCAAATAATTACTTAAAATGATCCCAGCAGTGTCAGTGGATCTGTGTTTCTCACTATCCAATATTCCAATATTCTGGGTTCCCTAATGAAACACACACACATACATACACACACACACACACACACACACACACACACACACACACTTTATATTTTGATAAGCCTTAAATACCTCAATGGCTAGGCTACTTCCTGACCTCCATGTGGCCAATCCACCTCCCTTTGATATTTCCACATTATTACTCACTATGTTTCATCTTTGCTGCCCTGGACCCAGTCAGGCAGTCCTCCTGAGCCCACTATTCCCCAGCTATGCTCTTTGTCCTGCACCCTCTCAAGTGATGCATCTCCTCGCCTTCTCCTGGCATGACAGATTTCCTCCTTTCCCCCTACATCCCTTGCCCAGGAAATCTAAAAGTCCTGCCTCTGTCTGTCCTGCGCAGCCATTGGCTGTTGGCATCTTTATTTACCAACCAGAACCAACTGGGTGCACAGTCCTTGAGTGTCTTATGTATGGACGCTTGTGCGAGCAGTTTTGGGGACCCAAATTAACACAATACAAGCGGCGCTAGAGCAAACGCACTGCACTGTGTCATCACACTGTTTAGACCAGTCATGGATTTTGCTTCTGTTCTGTGAGGACACACACAACCTGGTGGAATTTCTTCTATAGAGGAAATGTGTCTCTCTGCTAATCAAAGAATGGGTAGGTAGGTCCTTTTCATCCACAGTGGGGGATACAAATGTGATTATTTACTTTTATTTTCTTTTATTCTTGAATCATGGTTGCATTCCATCTTTTCAGAAATGAATAGACATTTTGCAAAAGTGTGTGAAATTCCAGGCTTCAGAAAAATAAAACAAAAACTTCTTTCGTTTAAGCCATCCAGTCTGCAATCTGTTATATTACACTAGCTCATGGAAACCAGTGTGTTGATATTTTTAGAGGTATTTAATTTCATTCCTCATGATACATAATGTTTATTAAAGAAGCCCTTCGGCAAACCTATCACTTAAAGTCAACTGAACAGTTACTATTCTTTTCATCGGTAAATATAAGTACTGAACGTGTGCTATGTCTAGGTTTTGATCCCTACTGTGTTTGCTGAAAACACAAGCTCTTATAATTTGACATTTTGATTTTTTTGTTTCTTTGAATGTACCTGTCATTATCGTTTGTGTTCTGATTATTCTAGCAGAATGGAATGGCAACGTGTGGCTTCCTTGCTGCTGTAGAGTGGTGACGTGGCTCCCAAATCACTCTTCTAAAACATCCCGACTGTGTTTGCTGAAAACACAAGCTTTTGTAATTTGAAACTTTGATTTCTTTTTGTTTCAGGGAGGATGCCTCATACAACCATGAACTGGTTTTGCCACTCATCTCCTTAACTCTGTTCATGCCCTTACAGCCTATTACCTCAACAGTAGAGGCCTAAAGCAATCACATTTTTGGTGGTGTCTCATGAATAAACACCCACAGAGACATCCTGCTAGTTGTCTCATCCAAGGTATCTGTTGTGTTCTATTCACTTCTAAGCACAATGGGATTGTCCTGTGAAGAGACAATTTTGATGTTTGTAAAATGACTCGTATGGACAGCCACTGTGCTAGGCCCTGGGAAAGCAAGATAAGAAAGATAGTCTAATGAGAGGAACTTCTTTAAGCAAATGAAGCATGTGCTTACACATATTAACAATTATGATAACTGTTACAAAGCAAACAGAAAATGCTGTGATGTAATAACAAGAAGACCTTGTCTCTTCGACTCCTGGGAGAGCACAGTATGGACAGAAGAGGTAGATTCCTTTCAAACTTTTGCATAACACTTAAAGGCTGATAGAAAAGCTGGAAAGATAGCTGGGGCACCAAACACATGAACAATACAGGAGGGAGAAAGGTAGAGTCTTTAAGGGTCTTGATGTGATTTTTTTCCAGGAAAGGAAGACCTGTAGAGGTTATGGGAAATGTGGGATGGAGAGGAGAGCAGACGAGATCATATAAAAACGCGTGCACAATGAATATCCTAGTAAGAGCACCAGTGGAAGGGGAAGCCCTGGGTCCTGCTAAGACTGAACCCCCAGTGAACTAGACTGTTGGGGGGAGGGGAACACCCATAAGGAAGGGGAGGGGGAGGGGGATGTTTGCCCGGAAACTGGGAAAGGGAATAACACTCGAAATGTATATAAGAAATACTCAAGTTAATAAAAAAAAGAAAAAAAAAGAAAAAAAACCTCGTGCACAGTAAGAATGCTCCATTTCACCTGGTAGCCATTGTTTGATAATGGAAGGCTTTCAGCCAAGGAGAGACATATTTGAACTTTTGAGATAGTCCCTGTGCTGAGGAATTGATAGGATGAAGCAGTGGAAATGAACAAGGAAGAGGCAATGGCACCCAGGCAGGACTGGTGGTTACTCGGGGTAGGTGGGGGCTGAAGTAGCAGAGATAAGAATGTTTCCATCCAACTGACTGAACCTGATTGGGGATTGTATGCCAGAGCAGACAGGAGAAAATGAAGTGTTAGGAGTAAGTCTAAATTTCAGGATGCAGGATTTCGTTACTGAGATATGAAACTCTGATGGGAAAGAATCTTTGTGGGCAGTTTAAATCCAGTTTAGATTTCACTTAAAATGCTTGTGTAAAACTAGTGATATTTATTAGCCAGGCTCAGAGTGGTGACCGGGAGCAGGACGAGGAGTCAGGGTTATAGGGCGAAAACAAGGAAGGGATGCTGTAATGTGTTTTTGAAAATACCACAAATATTATTTATTATGTGAAATTTTACAATAAAAGAAAAAGGTGGATAGAATTAAATACAGAATAGTTAGTGTTTTCTTTCTTTTCTTTTCTTTTTTTGTGTTTTTTTTTATTAACTTGAGTATTTCTTATATACATTTCGAGTGTTATTCCCTTTCCCGGTTTCCGGGCAAACATCCCCCTCCCCCCCCCCTTTCCTTATGGGTGTTCCCCTCCCCCCAACAATCTAGTTCACTGGGGGTTCAGTCTTAGCAAGACCCAGGGCTTCCCCTTCCACTGGTGCTCTTACTAGGATATTCATTGCTACCTATGAGGTCAGAATCCAGGGTCAGTCCATGTATAGTCTGTAGGTAGTGGCTTAGTCCCTGGAAGCTCTGGTTGCTTGGCATTGTTGTACATATGGGGTCTCGAGACCCTTCAAGCTCTTCCAGTTCTTTCTCTGATTCCTTCAACGGGGCTCCTATTCTCAATTCAGTGGTTTGCTGCTGGCATACGCCACTGTGTTTGCTATATTCTGACTGTGTCTCTCGGGAGAGATCTACATCCGGCTCCTGTCGGCCTGCACTTCTTTGCTTCATCCATCTTGTCTAATTGGATGGCTGTATATGCATGGGCCACATGTGGGGCAGGCTCTGAATGGGTGTTCCTTCTGTGTCTGTTTTAATCTTTGCCTCTCTCGTCCCTGCCAAGGGTATTCTTGTTCCCCTTTTAAAGAAGGAGTGAAGCATTCACATTTTGATCATCCGTCTTGAGTTTCATTTGTTCTAGGCATCTAGGGTAATTCAAGCATTTGGGCTAATAGCCACTTATCAATGAGTGCATACCATGTGTGTTTTTCTGTGATTGGGTTACCTCACTCAGGATGATATTTTCCAGTTCCGACCATTTGCCTACGAATTTCATAAAGTCATTGTTTTTGATAGCTGAGTAATATTCCATTGTGTAGATGTAACACATTTTCTGTATCCATTCCTCTGTTGAAGGGCATCTGGGTTCTTTCCAGCTTCTGGCTATTATAAATAAGGCTGCTATGAACATAATGGAGCACGTGTCTTATTTATATGTTGGGGCATCTTTTGTGTATATGCCCAAGAGAGGTATAGCTGGATCCTCAGGCAGTTCAATGTCCAATTTTCTGAGGAACCTCCAGACGGATTTCTAGAATGGTTGTACCAGTCTGCAATCCCACCAACAATGGAGGAGTGTTCCTCTTTCTCTGCATCCTCACCAGCATCTGCTGTCACCTGAGTTTTTGATCTTAGCCATTCTCACTGGTGTGAGGTGAAATCTCAGGGTTGTTTAGATTTGCATTTCCTTATGACTAAAGATGTTGAACATTTCTTTAGTTGTTTCTCAGCCATTCGGCATTCCTCAGCTGTGAATTCTTTGTTTAGCTCTGAACCCCATTTTTTAATAGGGTTATTTGTCTCCCTGCGGTCTAACTTCTTGAGTCCTTTGTATATTTTGGATATAAGGCCTCTATCTGTTGTAGGATTGGTAAAGATCTTTTCCCAATCTGTTGGTTGCCGTTTTATCCTAACCACAGTGTCCTTTGCCTTACAGAAGCTTTGCAGTTTTATGAGATCCCATTTGTCGATTCTTGATCTTAGAGCGTAAGCCATTGGTGTTTTGTTCAGGAAATTTTTTCCAGTGCCCATGTGTTCCAGATGCTTCCCTAGTTTTTCTTCTATTAATTTGAGTTTATCTGATTTGATGTGGAGGTCCTTGATCCACTTGGACTTAAGCTTTGTACAGGGTGATAAGCATGGATCGATCTGCATTCTTCTACATGTTGACCTCCAGTTGAACTAGCACCATTTGCTGAAAATGCTATCTTTTTTCCATTGGATAGTTTTGGCTCCTTTGTCAAAAATCAAGTGCCCATAGATGTGTGGGATCATTTCTGGGTCTTCAATTCTGTTCCATTGGTCTATCTGTCTGTCTCTGTACCAATACCATGCAGTTTTTATCACTATTGCTCTGCAATACTGCTTGAGTTCAGGGATAGTGATTCCCCCTGAAGTCCTTTTATTGTTGAGGATAGTTTTAGCTATCCTGGGTTTTTTGTTATTCCAGATGAATTTTCAAATTGTTCTGTTTAACTCTTTGAAGAATTGGATTCGTATTTTGATGGGGATTGCATTGAATCTGTAGATCGCTTTTGGTAAATGGCCATTTTTATTATATTAATCCTGCCAATCCATGAGCATGGGAGATCTTTCCGTCTTCTGAGGACTTCTTCAATTTCTTTCTTCAGAGTCTAGAAGTTCTTATTGTACAAATCTTTTACTTGCTTGGTTAAAGTCACACCGAGGTCCTTTATATTATTTGGGTCTATTATGAAGGGTGTCGTTTCCCTAATTTCTTTCTCGGTTTCTTTCTCTTTTGTGTAGAGGAAGGCTACTGATTTGTTTGAGTTAATTTTATACCCAGCCACTTTGCTGAAGTTGTTTATCAGCTTTAGTAGTTCTCTGGTGGAACTTTTGGGATCACTTAAATATACTATCATATCATTTGCCAATAGTGATATTTTGACTTCTTCTTTTCCGATCTGTATCCCCTTGACCTCCTTTTGTTGTCTGATTGCTCTGACTAGAACTTCAAGAACTATATTGAATAAGTAGGGAGAGAGTGGGCAGCCTTGTCTAGTCCCTGAATTTAGTGGGATTGCTTCAAGTTTCTCTCCATTTAGTTTAATGTTAGCAACTGGTTTGCTGTATATGGCTTTTACTATGTTTAGGTATGGGCCTTGAATTCCTATTCTTTCCAGGACTTTTATCATGAAGGGGTGTTGAATTTTGTCAAATGCTTTCTCAGCATCTAATGAAATTATCATGTGGTTTTGTTCTTTCAGTTTGTTTATATAATGGATCACGTTGATGGTTTTCCATATATTAAACCATCCCTGCATGCCTGGGATGAAGCCTACTTGATCATGGTGGATGATTGTTTTGATGTGCTCTTGGATTCGGTTTGCCAGAATTTTATTGAGTATTTTTGCGTCGATATTCATAAGGGAAATTGGTCTGAAGTTCTCTTTCTTTGTTGGGTCTTTGTGTGGTTTAGGTATAAGAGTAATTGTGGCTTCATAGAAGGAATTCGGTAGTGATCCATCTGTTTCAATTTTGTGGAATAGTTTGGATAATATTGGTACGAGGTCTTCTATGAAGGTCTGATAGAATTCTGCACTAAACCCGTCTGGACCTGGGCTCTTTTTGGTTGGGAGACCTTTAATGACTGCTTCTATTTCCTTAGGAGTTATGGGGTTGTTTAACTGGTTTATCTGTTCCTGATTTAACATCCGTACCTGGTATCTGTCTAGGAAATTGTCCATTTCCTGCAGATTTTCAAGTTTTGTTGAATGTAGGCTTTTATAGTAAGATCTGATGATTTTTTGAATTTCCTCTGAATCTGTAGTTATGTCTCCCTTTTCATTTCTGATTTTGTTAATTTGGATACACTCTCTGTGTCCTCTCGTTAGTCCGGCTAAGGGTTTATCTATCTTGTTGATATTCTCAAAGAACCAACTTTTGGTTCTGTTGATTCTTTCTATGGTCCTTTTTGTTTCTACTTGGTTGATTTCAGCTCTGAGTTTGATTATTTCCTGCCTTCTACTCCTCCTGGGTGTATGTGCTTCTTTTTGTTCTAGAGCTTTTAGGTGTGCTGTCAAGCTGCTGACATATGCTCTTTCCTGTTTCTTTCTGCAGGCACTCAGCGCTATGAGTTTTCCTCTTAGCACAGCTTTCATTGTGTCCCATAAGTTTGGGTATGTTGTACCTTCATTTTCATTAAATTCTAAAAAGTTTTTAATTTCTTTCTTTATTTCTTCCTTGACCAGGTTATCATTGAGTAGAGTATTGTTCAATTTCCACGTATATGTGGGCATCCTTCCCTTATTTTTATTGAAGACCAGTTTTACGCTGTGGTGGTCTGATAGTACGCATGGGATTATTTCTATCTTTCTGTACCTGTTGAGGCCTGTTTTTTGACCAATTATATGGTCAATTTTGGAGAAAGTACCATGAGGAGCTGAGAAGAAGGTATATCCTTTTGTTTTAGGATAGAATGTTCTACAAATATCCGTTAAGTCCATTTGGCTCATGACTTCTCTTAGTCTGTCTACGTCTCTGTTTAATTTCTGTTTCCATGATCTGTCCCTTGATGAGAGTGGGGTGTTGAAGTCTCCTACTATTATTGTGTGAGGTGCAATGTGTGTTTTGAGCTTTAGTAAGGTTTCTTTTACGTATGTAGGTGCCCTTGTATTTGGGGCATAGATATTTAGGATTGAGAGTTCATCTTGGTGGATTTTTCCTTTGATGAATATGAAGTGTCCTTCCTTATCTTTTTTGATGACTTTTAGTTGAAAATTGATTTTATTTGATATTAGAATGGCTACTCCAGCTTGCTTCTTCTGACCATTTGCTTGGAAAGTTGTTTTCCAGCCTTTCACTCTGAGGTAGTGTCTGTCTTTGTCTCTGAGGTGTGTTTCCTGTAGGCAGCAGAATGCAGGGTCCTCGTTGCGTATCCAGTTTGTTAATCTATGTCTTTTTATTGGGGAGTTGAGACCATTGATGTTGACAGATATTAAGGAATAGTGATTATTGCTTCCTGTTATATTCATATTTGACTGTGAGGTTATGTTTGTGTGCTTTTCTTCTCTTTGTTTTGTTGCCAAGACGATTAGTTTCTTGCTTCTTCTAGGGTATAGCTTGCCTCCTTATGTTGGGCTTTACCATTTATTATGCTTTGTAGTGCTGGATTTGTAGAAAGATATTGTGTAAATTTGGTTTTGTCATGGAATATCTTGGTTTCTCCATCTCTGTTAATTGAGAGTTTTGCAGGATACTGTAACCTGGGCTGGCATTTGTGTTGTCTTAGGGTCTGTATGACATCTGTCCAGGATATTCTGGGTTTCATAGTTCCTGGCGAAAAGTCTGGTGTGATTCTGATAGGCCTGCCTTTATATGTTACTTGACCTTTTTCCCTTACTGCTTTTAATATTCTTTCTTTATTTTGTGCGTTTGGTGTTTTGACTATTATGTGACAGGAGGTGTTTCTTTTCTGGTCCAATCTATTTGGAGTTCTGTAGGCTTCTTGTATGCCTATGGGTATCTCTTTTTTTAGGTAAGGGAAGTTTTCTTCTATGATTTTGTTGAAGATATTTACTGGTCCTTTGAGCTGGGAGTCTTCACTCTCTTCTATACCTATTATCCTTAGGTTTGATCTTCTCATTGAGTCCTGTATTTCCTGTATGTTTTGGACCAGTAGCTTTTTCTGCTTTACATTATCTTTGACAGTTGAGTCAATGATTTCTATGGAATCTTCTGCTCCTGAGATTCTCTCTTCCATCTCTTGTATTCTGTTGGTGAAGCTCATATCTACAGCTCCTTGTCTCTTCTTATGGTTTTCTATATCCAGGGTTGTTTCCATGTGTTCTTTCTTGATTGCTTCTATTTCCATTTTTAGTTCCTTCAAATGTTTGATTGTGTTTTCCTGGAATTCTTTCAGGGATTTTTGAGACTCCTCTCTATGGGCTTCTACTTGTTTATTTATGATTTCCTGGAATTTTTTCACGGATTTTTGTGACTCCTCTCCATGGGCTCCTACTTGTTTATTTATTATTTCCTGGAATTCTTTCAGGGATTTTTGCGATTCCTCTCTGTAGGCTTCTACTTGTTCTCTAAGAGAGTTCTTCACGTCTTTCTTGAAGTCCTCCAGCATCATGATCAAATATGATTTTGAAACTAGATCTTGCCTTTCTGGTGTGTTTGGATATTCCGTGTTTGCTTTGGTGGGAAAACTGGGCTCTGATGATGCTATGTAGTCTTGGTTTCTGTTGCTTGGGTTCCTGCGCTTGCCTCTCACCATCAGATTATCTCTAGTGTTACTTTGTTCTGCTATTTCTGACAGTGGCTAGACTGTCCTATAAGCCTGTGTGTCAGGAGTGCTGTAGACCTGTTTTCCTGTTTTCTTTCAGCCAGTTATGGGGACAGTGTTCTGCTTTCGGGCGTGTAGTTTTTCCTGTCTACAGGCCTTCAGCTGTTCCTGTGGGCCTGTGTCTGGTGTTCACCAGGCAGGTCACTTGCAGCAAAAAAGTTGGTCTTACCTGTGGTCCCGAGGCTCAAGTTTGCTCGTGGGGTGCTGCCTACGAGCTCTCCGGGGCGGCAGCAACCAGGAAGATCTGTGCCGCCCTTTCCGGGAGCCTCCGTGCACCAGGGTTCCAGATGGCATTTGGTCTTTTCCTCTGGCGTCAGAGATGTGTGCAGAGTGCAGTCTCTTCTGGTTTCCCAGGCGTGTCTGCCTCTCTGTAGGTCCTCTCCCTCCCATGGGATTTGGGTGCAGAGAACTGTTTATCCGGTCTGTCGTTTTCTTTCTTTTCAAGAAGTCATTATTCCCATTTCTAGTAAAAGAGAGAAATTGGGTATCAGTGGAAACAGGTTGGCCATTAGCTTCATAATTTGCCTAGAAATGATCCGCAAGCATATGTTCTCTCTGCTATAACCATGAAGTGAAAAATGGGAGTTTGAAGGAAAGTTTCCTCATTAGTTCCTTTCACATGAAAGATTTTGTGTTCTGTGTCAGCAGGGCACGTGCACACACACACACACACACACACACACACACAGACACATGAGATTATTATAAAAAGAGTGTAGATATACAATAACCATATAGTTATTTTGTGTGTTATTTAAATAATGGAAATGTAAAAATAGGGTCCACTGTGTTAGACTAAATTAAATTACTGTATAGGGTTGCAGTCTTTGGGAAAAATCCAATATCGGAGAGAAAGAGTAAATTCATTTAACACAAGGTTTGGGCTGATGTTTTTTAAGTAAAAGTTGAGTGTGAGTGGATAAAATGGTATAAAAATAATGGGGAGAAATAGAGTCCTGTGAAACTATGCAGGTTCTAGATATTGGTCTGCTTAGATTAGGAGACCAGGGGACATAGTATTCAAACAAAAGAAGTAAATCTAGGAAAACTGTCAGAAGGGAGCTTCTAGATTCTATGTTAGAGGCCCAACTAGTCTACATAGGGAGTTCCAGGAGAGTCAAGAGTACAAAGTGAGACTTTGTTAGAAAAACAAGCAATCCCCAAGAACAACAACAACAACAACAACAACAACAAACAAAACCAAACAGTTTCTATCAAATCTAGTGTAAGAGAAGATGGGTTGGATTCTTACTGCCACCTAGTGGTCCAAGAATGTAATTGATATAGTCTTTGTACTGAAAGTCCAGAAAATTAAACTTGGTCACGCCTTCAACATTTTGATGAGAAAATAATAGGACCAATCACACCAGTTCCAAACATAAAAATTTTGGCAGGCGAAAAATTCAGAGGCAAATGTTATGTTCTTAGTAGCTGTTAGGCTCAAGACCAGAATGGATGGTGTAATCTTCATTTTGCTATCTCCTTTCCCAGTATTTTGCTTTTTCACCATCATTATCACCACCACCACCACCACCACCACCACCACCACCACCACCACCACCACCACCACCACCACCACCACCACCACCACCATCACCACCACCACCAGCAGCAGCAGCATTATCATCATCACCACACCTATTATTACCACAGCCATTACCGTCATCATATTATCATAATGTGCTGAATGCATCATCCCCAGATGATGTCACTGATTTTGAAGATTGTGGGAACCTTGGGAAATGGGGCCTATCTGGAGTAAACAGATTGGTGTGTGTTTGTGTGTGTGTGTGTGTGTGTGTGTGTGAGAGAGAGAGAGAGAGAGAGAGAGAGAGAGAGAGAGAGAGAGAGAGAGAGAAAGAGGGAGAGGGAGGGAGGGAGGGGGAGAGGGAGAGGGAGAGGGAGAGGGAGAGGGAGAGGGAGAGAGAGAGAGAGAGAGAGAGAGAGAGAGAGAGAGAGAGAGAGAGGCTTATTTTCCTTTCCTCTGTGTTTTCAGGCCATGATGTGTGGGCCTCTTCACCATACCTTCCTTATCACGGATTAAAATATCTGAAACTGTGAGATAAAAGAAATCCTTTTCCTGAGTTGTTTTCCTCAAGCTGTTCTACTGTATTTTGTCACAGTAATATAATGTCTAACAAACACAAATTTGGTACTGAGAGATGTAGTTATTGGTGTGACTTTCTGGTCATGTGAGTCACAAGCCTCTGGAATTGGCTCGTGCAAGGGTGAGAGAGAATTCTGTTGCTGCAGAAGTGCTTGAATGCTGGAAGCATATCTTAGTGGGTGTCATACAGAACGAATATGAAATATCTCCCATGCAAGTGTTTGGGTCCTAGGTCCTCAGTGGGTGTTATTATTTTGTGAAGGCATAGGGCCTAGCTGATGTTAGCCATTAGAGGTGACCTTTGTGATGATAGCCTGGCCCTCCTTGCACAAGACTCTAATTTCCTTGTTGGCACTGTATGAAACGCCACTTCAGCAAGTGTCCACTAGCATGGACCAAGCTGCGTCAGCCTCCATGCCTTCTCTGTTGAGAAACAGTGGTACAAAGAAACTCCTCCTTAAAATGATTTCTGTAAGGCATTTTATCGAAGTGAGGGCAGAAATCATTTAAACAGGTGGCGTGGTTGCACTGTGGTAAACCTGACTGTTGTTAGCAAGCCATTGCAGATGTTTGTGTGAAGAATGTGGAACTATTTAGAGATGGGATCTACAGAAGCCCTGGGACACTGTAAACAGAGATAAATGGGCCATTTTGGGGGCAGATTTCTTGTGAGAAAAATGGAGCAGAATGATCTGAAAAATGTGCTGTTTGTTTAGGAAAGAAGTTTGACTTCCTTAACACTGGAGATGAAGCAGACAGAGTAGCTGCTGTGGTTAGAGGTTAGAGCCAGTAAAGAGAGATCATGCTCCTCACTTCATACTACACAACATGGTGACTGTCTGCTGTCTTGAGGACAAGAACCTCTAACAGAAAAGGATCCAAATGAATTTGTAAATTGCTCTTTCTGACTCTATGAAGAATTGAATTGGAATTTTGATGGGAATTGCATTGAATCTGTAGATTGCTTTTGGCAAAATGGCCATTTTTACTTTATTAATCCTGCTAATCCACGAGCATGGGATATTTTTCTGTCTTCTGGGATCTTCTTCAATTTCTTTCTTTAGAGGCTTGTCATACAGATCTTTCCCTTGCTTGGTTAGAATCACCCCAAGGTATTTTATATTGTAACTACTTTGAAAGATGTCTTTCCCCTAATTTCTTTCTAAGCCTGTTTATCCTTAGAGTAGAGGCAGGCTACTGATTTGTTTGAGTTAATTTTATATCCAGCCACTTTAGTAAGGTTGTTTATCAGCTGTAGGAGTTCTCTGGTGGAATTTTTGGTGTCACTTAAGGATACTACCATATCATCTGCAAAAAGTGATACATTGACTTTTTCTTTTCCAATTTGTGTCCATTTACCCTCTTTTTGTTGTCAAATTTTTCTGGCTAGGATTTTAATTACTATATTAAATAGGTAGGGAAAGAGTGGGAAGCCTTGTCTTGTCCCTGATTTTAGTGGGATTGCTTCAAGTTTCCTCTCTATTTAATTTAATGTTGGCTACTGGTTTGCTGTATATTGATTTTACTATGTTTAGGTATGGGCCTTGAATTCCTGATCTTTCCAAGACTTTTATAATGAAAGGGTGTCGAATTTTGTCAAATGCTTTCTCAGCATCTAATGAGATGACCATGTGGTTCTTATCTTTGAGTTTGTTTATATAGTGGATTACATTGATGGATTTCTGTATACCCCCTCCCTCCAGTGCAGGGGAATGTCAGGGAGTAGAAATGGGGGGTAGTTGGGGAGGGGGAACATCCTTATAGAAGAAGGGGATAGGGGGCTTATGGCTGAGAAACCAGAAAAGGGAATAACATTTGAAATGTAAATAAAAAATATCCCATAAAAAAGGGATGGACCTCGTTGTGCTTGATTTCTTGACAACAAGAGAAAAATGCCAACATTTTTCAAAATGAGTTGATATTCTGACCCATCTCAGAAATACTAATGAGTCGGATTCAAAAAGGAATGTCTCCCGTATTGCTGACATCTGGGTGGATATTCTTTACAGTGTTGTAAATGGTTCATTAAGCTGGACATTTTAAAAAGATGTATATATCTGATTTATTTTTAGAAATATATTTTATTTTTCACATTTTAAAGTTTATCTCTATGTAAGAGAGAAATGGGGGAAATGGTACATGTAACCTTGTAACCTTGTGTGTAGTTTTTTTTTTTTTTTATGTTTTATGGGCCAGTCTCATGTTACTTGGTTATTCTAAGAATGCGTTGTATCTTTTCACTGTACATATGGCACAAACTTAATTATCTAGGTAGTGTAAATATTTAAAAGATGGATTTTTCCCCTGTTTGATTTCTTATTTCAATTGTAATTTTCCAACTGTCATTACTAAGTCAAAGGCCTGTGAGGGTTTTTATTTGTAATCTGGAGATGATTGCTTTGTGTTCACTTTTGTTTTTTTTTCCCCTCCCTGTGTTCACTTTCTAATTTGTTTTTTTAATTACTTTTAAAACTTGTTTTCAGGGTTCCTAGTTTGTGAGACGTTGGCCTTTGGAATTATTTTTACACTATTTATGACCTATTTTCATAATGTAAAAAGTGTGTAATTAATACATTAACCCAAACAATGATAATTGTATTGTTATAAAGTTTTAATGATATTCCTGAAAAAAAAAAGAAAAGGATCTAGGATATGAAACTAAACACCCATTTGAAAGTGTTTCCTTTAAAAGAGAGAGCCTAAGAAAATAAAGCCTACAGGGTGCCCAACTCTATACACATACTCACTGTAAGGCTACTGTAGATGAGGTAAAAGAGGGCCAAATATAATTTGTCATAATTTATATAGCGATTGTACATGTGATACATAGTATACAAAATATTTATATATAGTATATATTTAAATATATAATCTTATATCTTCACACATTATAACATATAAGATATATAACACATAGAATATAACAACATATAGCATATAATATAAAATATAAAGTATAAAATATATAATACGGAATACAGAATACATAATACAGAGTATATAGAGTATATAGTATAATGAGAAATGTATAATATGATATATGATGTATGATATACAGTATGTAGTATATAGTATATAGCATATTATGTATAATAAATATAAATAGACAAAAATAAATATATAATAAATAAAAAACTTATAAACTATAACATAAAACATATAACACATAACATAATATACAGCATAATAGGTAATATAGCATATAGTATATAGTATGTAATATGTGACATAATATATGATGTGTGATATATAGTACATAGTATATAACATCATATAGCATATAATATATAATATACCATATGACACATAATATATAACAAATATATAACATATAATGTATAACATATAACACATATGATATACAATAAATTTATATATGATGAATATTTATATATTATATATTTATATATAATTTTATATGTTTTATATAGTGTTTTTCTATATAGTCATGATTTATGTAGCACTGTTATGCAAGAACAAAGAATGAAAGAGCTATTGGGATTTGCATCAAGATTCCAGAGAACCCAATACACAACAGAACATAAAAAGCTGATGAGGCCAGGTAACACACAGCCCAGGATCCTAGCGTGTGGAAGACATCAGTACTGTGGGACAGCTGTATAGGGAAGTTGTAGACAGCATATAGACCTTGCTTAATAGAGAAGCAATGCTACTGTAGGTAGCAGGGCCACAGGGGTGGGGCCACTCAAGCCCACAGAAACCCAGATGATGCCACCATGAAGTCCAGCTTTTGGACACAGATCTGTAGAGTTTGACGTTGACACTTTTAGATTACATTCTTGCTTTGGTCTGGCTTCTAGAATGGAGTCAGGACCTGCAGGCTGAAGACTGGCATCTAGCCTGAGGCAGGGGGAGGTGGGGAGGAGAACTCTGGCTTAACTCACATGGGTCTATATACAAAGGTCTTCCCCAGGTTTCTCACAGTGGATCTTGATGGAAGCAACAGTCCATGTTTAACCATATCCTTTATTAGCTGTTCATGGTGGATAATGGATCCATAACCCCTTTCTCAGGGTTTGACCTGAGATTAAAACCTTTTGCAGGGAGGAATGTCTGGAAAGGAAGCTTATTGGATAAGCCCCCAGGGCCTCTAGATACCTCATTAGCATGGAGAACTCTTGTTTTGAGCTATGTGACCATAGGACAGGTTTCCTTTATGTGAAAAGCAAGTGTTCGGGCTAGGAATCTGGCAGGGCTTGGGAAGTCACCTAAGTCTCAGGTGTGTGCCCACCAAGTCTCCAGGTCTCAATCTGCTCTACTCACCAATCTTCCTGGCATGATTTTATGTCCCACACATGGACTCTTGTGTTTCAATACCTGGTCTGTAGCTGGTGGCACTGTTTCCAAGGCTGGGGTAACTTTGGGACATGTCTTAGGCCACTAGGAGTGACTCATAAGAGTTATATCCTAGCACTGGTTCTTGACTGTGCTCTCCATCTGCTGGTCCATGGCAGAAAGCTCCCACAGCCATGGACCAACTACTGCAACCCCCAATGCCTTCTCTGCTATAGAATTATTAGCTAAATATAGCTCTATTTTCTTGAATTGCTTCTGTGTTTTGGCAAAGTGATGATAAAAGTAGTTAATATGCTGGGAAATTTTTATGGGAGCCCAAAAGATCCTAATAGCAGTAGAAATGTGGACAGTGAGAAGATTCAGAAGGGAATAAGCACAGTATTTATGTTTCACTACAGTCAAGAACCTGCCTACACTTTATCTAAGCCTGGAGACTTTGTGGGAGACTGATTTTAGAGATGTGGGGCTACTTAATCTGGCATAGGAATTTAAATGTCTCTCAGTTTTTGAGATGTGGCATGGTTATTGATAGTTACTTTAAGACAGATTTACACTGAGAATCAAGATCAAAGAGGAGAGAAAAGGGACTTGAAATGTATAATTTATACAGAAAACATATAATAAATGTTGTGGAAAAGAAAGATGAATAAGATTACTAAAAACTCACCAAGTACATTCCACTAGGATAATAGGAAAGGTTTTTTTTGATAATTTAATATATGGGTATCTACATCATGCATTATTCCTGACTCTCCTCCTGTAACTTCCTTCTATGTCACCCCTGTCAAATTCATGATCTTGTATTTAAGTATTTTTACATGTGTGTGTGTATGTATATTATGTGCATTTGTATACATATATATGCATATGAAGATTATATTCATGTATGCATATAAATGTGTACTATATGTAGTATGTGCTTACATGAGTATGTAACCTATTGAGTCCATTTAGCTTTGTTTATATCTGCATGTGTCTAGGGCTGACCACTTGGGATTGGACAGCCTATGAACATATTTGTCCTTGAAGATAATTATCTCTCTTTCAACAGCCATTAACCACCTGTAGTTCTTTATCTAGGGGTGGAACCATGCAGAATTTTCTCTGCTTGCATTGAATGTCAACTGGTGTTGTCATTTATTCTGGTTTTGTTCAAATGACCAAGAGATGAAGAGTAGTTCAGAGATATACAATTAGTCAATGTGCAGAAAATAATTGACTGTTGGGTACCCAACCTCAACTGATATAGATGCAATGCAACTCTTACATTTAAGGCTCAGAGAAAATCATAAAAGAGTGGGTAGAAAGATTATAAGAGCCAGATGCTAAGAACATTTGTTGATTTATCATATCCAATGAACATTACAGGGAAAATGCATCCATGAACTTCCTAGTTTTAAGTAATTTTTTATTGGATATTTTATTTATATTTCAAAAGTTATCCCCTCTCCTGGTTTCCCCTCTGCAAACCCTTATCCTATTTCCCCTCACCCCTGCTTCTATGAGGGTACTCTTTCACCCACCCACCCACTTCTTTCTTTTTTTTTTTGATTTTTTTTACCTTTATTAACTTGAGTATTTCTTATTTACATTTCGATTGTTATTCCCCTTCCCGGTTTTCAGGCCAACATCTCCCTAAACCCTCCCCCTCCCCTTCCATATGGGCTTCCCCTCCCCATCCTCCCCCCATTACCACCCTTCCCCCAACAATCACATTCACTGGGGGTTCAAGTCTTGGCAGGACCAAGGGCTCCCTCTTCCACTGGTGCTCTTACTAGGCTATTCATTGCTACCTATGAGGTTGGAGCCCAGGGTCAGTCCATGTATAGTCTTTGGGTAGTGGCTTAGTCCCTGGAAGCTCTGGTTGGTTGGCATTGTTGTTCATATGGGGTCTCGAGCCCCTTCAAGCTCTTCCAGTCCTTTCTCTGATTTCTTCAATGGGGTCCCGTTCTCAGTTCAGTGGATTGCTGCTGGCATTCGCCTATGTATTTGCTGTATTCTGGCTGTGTCTCTCAGGAGAGATCTACATCCGGTTCCTGTCAGCCTCCACTTCTTTGCTTCATCCATCTTATCTAGTGTGGTGGCTGTATATGTATGGGCCACATGTGGGGCAGGCTCTGAATGGGTGTTCCTTCTGCCATCGTTCTAAACTTTGCCTCCCTATTCCCTCCCAAGGGTATTCTTGTTCCCCTTTTAAAGAAGAAGTGAAGCATTCGCATTTTGGTCATCCTTCTTGAGTTTCATGTGTTCTGTGCATCTAGGGTAATTCAAGAATTTGGGCTAATAGCCACTTATCAATGAATGCATACCATGTGCGTTTTTCTGTGATTGGGTTACCTCACTCAGGATGATATTTTCCAGTTCCATCTATTTGCCTATGAATTTCATAAAGTCATTGTTTTTGTTAGCCTAGTAATATTCCATTGTGTAGATGTACCATATTTTCTGTATCCATTCCTCTGTTGAAGGGCATCTGGGTTCTTTCCAGCTTCTGGCTATTATAAATAAGGTTGCTATGAACATAGTGGAGCATGTGTCTTTGTTATATGTTGGGGCATCTTTTGGGTATATGTCCAAGAGAGGTATAGGTGGGTCCTCAGGTAGTTCAATGTCCAATTTTCTGAGGAACCTCCAGACTGATTTCCAGAATGGTTGTACCAGTTTGCAATCCCACCAACAATGGAGGAGGAGCAGTGGGCCTTCACAGAACCAAGGGCCTCCTCTCCCATTGATGCCAGAAAGGCCATTCTCTGTTACATATGCAGCTGGATCTATGGGTCCTTCCATGTGTATTCTTTGGTTGGGGGTTTAGCCCCTGCGAGCTCTGGGGGGGGGTCTGGTGGTTGATATTGTTGCACACCCCTTCAGCTTCTCAGTCCCTCCCCTAACTCCTTCAATGAGGTCTCCTAGCTTAGTCCAATGTTTGGCTGCAAGCATCTGCATTTGTATTGGTAAGGCTCTGTCAAAGCCTCTCAGGAGACAGCTATGTCAGGCTCCTGTCAGCAAGCACTTCTTGGTATTAGCAATAGTGTCTGGGTTTGGTGGCCTCATATGGGATGGATCCCTTGGTGGTGGGGCAGTTTCTGAATGGCCTCTTCTTCAGTCTCTACTCTATTCTTTGTCCCTGTATTTCCTTTAGACAGGAGCAATTCTGGGTTAATATTTTTGAGATGGATGGGTGGCACCATCCCTCAAACAGGGGCCATGCCTAACCTCTGGATATGGTCTCTACAGATTCTCCCTCTCTTTTGTTGGGTATTTCAGGTAATGTCATCCCTGTTGGATCTTGGGAGCCTCCTGTTTTCTGGCATCTGGAACTTTCTGGTGGCTACCCCCAGTTTCCCATCGCACCACTGTTACACAAATCTGTTCAATTTCCTGACCCTCTATACATTTCCCCTGGCTCCTTCCTGTTCCCTTTTCCCCATCCCCATCCTCCCTTCCTCCCAAGTTCCTCCCACCCTCCACCTCTCATGATTATTTTGTTCCGTCTTCTAAGTAGTACTGACACATACACATTGGTCTTCCTTCTTGAGCTTCATATGGTCTTTTAGTTGTATCATGAATATGCTGAGCTTTTTCCCTAATACCCATTTAACAGTTAGTGAATACATATGTGTTCTTTTGTGACTGGATTACCTCACTCAGGATATTTTCTAGTTCCATCCATTTGCCTGTGAATTTCATGAAGTCACTGTTTTTAGTAGTTGAATAGTACTCCATTGTGTACATGTACCACATTTTCTCTATCCATTCCTCTGTTGAGGGACATCTGGGCTCTTTCCAGCTTCTGGCTATTATAAATAAGGCTGCTATGAACATAGTGGAGCATGTGTCCTTGTTATATGTTGGAGCATCTTTTGGGTATATACCCAGTATAGCTGTGTCCTCAGATAGTACTATGTCCAATTTTCTGAGGAACCTCCAGACTGATTTCCAGAGTTGTACCAGCTTGCAATACCACCAACAATGGAGGAGAGTTCCTCTTCCCCCACATCCTCCCCATTATCTGATGACACCAGAGTTTTTTACCTTAGCCATTCTGACCGATGTGAGGTAAAATCTTAGGGTTGTTTTGATTTGCATTTCCCTGATGACTAAAGATGTTGAACATTTCTTTATATGCTTCTTTGCCATTTGAGATTTCTCATTTGAGAATTCTTTGTTTAGCTCTGTATTCCATTTTTTAATAGGGTTATTTGGTTCTCTGGAGTCTAACTTCTTGAGTTCTTTGTATATATTGGATATTAGTTCTCTGTCACATGTGGTATTGGTCAAGATTTTTTCCCAATCTCTAGGTTTCCATTTTGTCTTGATGATAATGTCTGTTGCCTTACAGAAGATTTTTAATTTTTGAGATTCCATTTGTCTATAGTTGATTTTAGAATCTGGATCATTGGTGTTCTGGTCAGGAAATTATCTCCTGTTCCATTGTGCTTGAGGCTCTTTACAAATTTCTCTTATAATAGATTCAGTGTCTCTGGTTTTGTGTGGAGGTCTTTGATCCACTTGGACTAAAGCTTTGTACAAGGAGATAAGAATGGGTCAATTTACATTCTTCTACATGCAGAAGAGGGGATTGGAACCATGTAGATTGGCCCAAGGAAGCATGGAATGAACCTCATGGAGCTGTGAGCAAGATTTTTTTATTTCCTAAGTTGTTCTGTCAGCACCTGGTGACGGTGACAAGACAAGTTAACCAACACAGTCTTTAACGATCACCCCCACCTACACACCAGCACCACGACCACCATTAACATTCTTATTGTCACATGCATTGTACTACACCTATCATTGCCACCATTATCACCATAACCATCACTACCCTCACTAACACATCAGTATTGCCACTATGACAGCACACCTGGAATCAGTGTCACTACTACTATCACCACTACCACATCATCATCATTATGGCTATGGTCATCATTCACAGATCCATTAGTGTGAATTTAAAATGGTAGACTGTATGTGCTATTCCATTTGAATATCTCACTCTTGAAATCAGGATAACTTGTTTGGTACTCACCATGTGCCTATTGCCATAGTAGGTATCAAGCGTGAAGGTCAGGCATGCTCATTTACTTCTAGACCTTAAAATTGAATAATTGAAAAAAGTAGTGTAGTGGATATTATAATTGTTTTCAACACTTGTAAAACCTTAAGACTATGCCAGAAATCCCAGAAAGCATCATTGGTGGAGGTCACTGTAGTCATAGTGTGAAAGACCACACAGAGTTCAGTGTAGAACAATTTTACATCTAGGTAAAGTTAATGTTTGAGGGGTTGGGGATTTAGCTCAGCGGTAGAGCACTTGCCTAGCAAGCACAAGGCCCTGGGTTCGGTCCCCAGCTCCGAAAAAAAGAAAAAAAAAGTTAATGTTTGAAAATTTGAGTAATTTTTTGAGAACTATGTAATGCCTGCATCCAATATTTAAGTGTCAAGAAATAAGACCAGATCATGATAGATACTATTATCTAAGCAGAGGAACTTACAGCCATATTTAAGGCACAAAAATTCTCTGAATTATTTGACAGAGGGGAGAACAAAGCAAAAGCTTTTTCATTAATTAATTTTACATCCTGATTGTTGCCCCCTTCCAGGTTCCCCTCTCATTCAATTCCTCCTCCTACTTCCCCTTCCCTTCTTCTGTGAGAGTGTGAGCCTCCCACCCTGGGTATCTCTTGACCCTGGCTCATCAAGTCTCCAAAGCAGAACTTTTATGTTAACAAGAGTTTATAATTTTTGAACCTTATATACTTTGCAAAGCTTCTTACATGGATGAAGTAATATGGATTTTCACATCATCTGACAGAGGCTCAGTTTATTCTTTTGAGTACCTCATATCCCTACGTACCTCTCCTGGCATCATGAGTATGTTCTGATGTGTGCAGTTTGAGCATCAGATAGAATTGCTTCTGGAAAACCAGAAAAGCATAATTCATCCAATAAAGAAAAGGGAAAAAAAGATGCTTACCGCAAGTGAAATCATCCTGTATTTGGTATTGTTGTCAAGTTTGACTTACTTTTTTTCTAATACTAAGTTTTTTGCCAATAAATTCTGTGGACTTTAATATTTAGCAATTTACAGAGTTCTGAATCATTGTTTTAAAATAAAACTGTAGTGGATCTTTTCATAAGTCTTCTAGTTGTGTTATTTCTGATTTTGTATAATTTTTATGATTTGCCCTGGCTGCCCTTGAACTCACTATATAGACAACATGGCCTTGAACTTACATAGAGATCTGGCTGCCTCTACCTCCCAAGTGCTGGGATTAAAGACGTGTGTCACCATGCTTGGTTCCTGTTTTCCTATTTTTTAACTGATACTAGAACAAATTGTTCCTGTTGTCATTAAAAGATGTTTCAGCAGAAGATTGAAGCTCTTTGTTTGTTAGGATGTCTTAATGAACTTGACATTTGAAGTTCAAAGCGCAGAAACTCTCATCTTAATATTTGAAAGTCTTTCTCTTAGTCTGTTTCTTGTTTCATTCAGATTAAGTTATTTGTTATTTACTGTTTCATCACTGTTGTGTTTTGAGTCATTTTTCTTGAAGTTGGTTTGGGGGCCCCATTGGAGACCCTGAGTTTCTTCTGAGGATCTATGATATCAATATTACTTTCATACTATCAAAACATTATTTGCTTTATGTATTGCATTCTTCGAAATGTGGACAATAGAATTTCCCAGAAACTACGTAATCTCCTATGTCCTAAGAGATTGAATTCAGAAGTTGAGATGAGAATTTAGTTATCTACTAAGTCAGATATTAAAGAAATCCACAGAAATATGACAACCACACTCTCCTAAGCTTTTAAAAAATAACAAAATTTCACTAAAATGCCTATTTCTATTAACAAATAATCATGTTACAGTATAGAGTACTGATTTAAAATTTTAGTGTAGAAATTTAATAAATTAATAAGTGTGGCATTTATTAATTACTATAATCTACATAAAAAGTTTCTTTGGGCCCCTTAGAAATGATAAGAACATAACAGAGTTTTGAGGCTAACATGTTTGAGAAAAGTGGTTTAGGGAATTCACTGTAGACAATTCCTCATTGAGTTTAACAGGAGAGATATATATCTTGATAAGCCTGTTTTCCTGGCCATATTTTCAGAAAGAAAAAAGGGAAAAAAAACCCAGGTACACTAGAAATTCATGTGTGCTGGGTCCTTGGTCTCCTGGTGTTGAGTACTGCTGTTGTACATCTGTTTCCATGGTAACTAAACTTAGCTGACACCTGTGGCCCATTAACAACCTTCCTTAGCTCTAGCAATTCCTTAGGGCAATGAGCGTCTGGGAATAATTAGGGAAGTTGGCAAGGAAGTTTCCTTAAGCAGGAAATTGGTTCCTCTGGAACTTGTTAAACATTAACTCTATAGCCAAAATCATGAAAACACTTACTGGAATTAACAATAGTGTTCAAGTCTTCTGGGAACACTTATGAAGAGCAAACAGTGTCAGGAATCAGGGACTTAGAGTTTATTCTTATAGGTTTAGACATCATCTTTAAGTCATGGTGAGGGAGCAATTAGTTTAAAATGATGTCTGACTTTTTAACAAAGACACACTCTCAAGTTTCTCCCTGGGGCTAACGTGGGTCTAGAGTAAGTATGAGAGACATAATTAAGGTCCATGTTAAATCCATATGTTCATGGAGTTTCTTTGGCCACAGTAATATTTACAAAGGCTTGCCAAGCCTGGAGAAGTGGGTCAGATTTACAGTCTTAGCCAGTTGAGAATGTCTAACACCTTGATCAGACTCAACTCAGTAAAGGTGATAGATATTTGCTCTAAGCCTTGAGCAATATTAATATGTGAGTCTAAAGTAAAACAAAACAAATTTATAAACAAGCACAGAATATATTTCATTTTTTTCTGAAAATAAAAACACTGAGGATTTAGAGAGAAAGAGCATCCAAGCCAGAAGTCTCCACCACATTGATGCACCACACAGGCCATAGGTGAGCTCTCTACCCAGCAGGACAGTTTGGATCCCAGCTCTACAGTAGGCTAAGCCTAGCCCTACCTCTTGCAAATTGGTCCATCTGTCAGACAGGGCGTTGATGCTCCAATCTCCTATGCATTTCAAATGGCAAACAGCTTCAGTTCTATCTGGAGGGTAAATGAACAGCTTACATTCAGTAGAACACAGGCGGATGCAGGAAATGCTTATGTATGAAAACTCTGTAAGAAAAAGAGAAAATGCAAAAGCACAGAAATTAAGTAATGGGGCATCTGAGCACATATGGCATATGAGGGAGCACTTGGATGAGCACCTTGTGTCCCAATTCAGTGCTTGTCTCGGTGTTGTAGTCTGGAGACTGTTCATTTTCATCATGAGGAAACTATGAGGTGAAGTGACAAAAATGGATATGGGATCATTTTCCTTTTAATTCCAAGCTTCCCCCTGCCACAGCTGGTGCCCACCAAGTATTATTTTCTTCTTCAGCTAACATAGGCAAAGGTATCATTTTATGTTAGACCTTAAAGAAGGGCCCCAGAATTGACATTGATCTTAACCTCTGTAGGATACTGGTAAAGAGCAAAAATCATGTAAGCAAGCACTCAAGACAGCATAAGTGTTTGAAGGTATATCATAAATCAATGGCTATATCGATGTACCTATGTACTACCTATTATGTGTGTGCCTCTATCTGTCTGCCTATCTATCTATCTATCTGTCTGTCTGTCTGTCTGTCTGTCTGTCTATCTACCTATCTATCTATTATCTATCTATCTATCATCTGTATATCCATCCATCCATTCATCTACCTAACTTCTCCAATCTATTTTGGCCTTAGGCTTGATAAGTAAAAATAAGAATATCTAAAAAAGTGGTATTTATATTAACCCTTGTAATTTGAATAGAAGGTTTACAGAGAGTGGGTGGCAAAGTCCTGGCTAAAAGCAAATGATTTCATGAAGAATAGAAAGGAATTCGAGACGGAGAACTTGGTAAGAGTATGGCACCAGAGAGGTATTACAACCAGATGTATTAGATCTTAGTAAGTCATTAAGGAAACTACAGGAAAGGTTACATGGAAAGCCTAGAGAGATGACTGAGTGATTAAGAGTGCATTCATACTGCAGATGACTGGGGTTTAATTTTCAGCACCCATGACATATTGCGCACAACCACTTCTAACTCCAGCCCCAGGGGATCCAAGGTCTACTTTGTTGCCTACTTATAAAAAAACTTATAGAAGGCCATACTTTCTGTAACATATTTAATCAAATTTTTTCTATGTGTTCTGATTAAATACATAAACCATTTAATTACATAAACCATTCTCATTTAAACATAAACATCAAGGATACAATTTTCAATTTATCTCCTCAAATAGGAAAAATGACCTGCCTTTATTTGACGACAGTAACTTATTTCTAATTATGCCACAAAAGGAGGTTCAATTAAAACGTCAAGATATTGGGCTTGAGAAATGGCTTAGCAGTAAGAGCATCAACTGCTCTTCCAGAAGTCCTGAGTTCAATTCCCTGAAATCACATGGTGGCTCACAACCTTCTGTAATGGGATCTGATGTTCTCCACTGGTGTGAAGACAGCTACAGTGTACTCATATAAGTAAAATAAATAAATCTTAAAACCAGTAAGAGTCGAGTTATTTATAAGATTTTCTATTTTTTAGAAATATTGATTTTTAAGTGATTAAGAGTCTTTGTACTTTGTGTTATTTTAATTTATGGCTTTTGTTTACTTTGGTAAAATACTGCTCTACGTGATTTCTACCTTTTCATGTTTAGTGTGGATAATGGATACTCTGTCACCTCTTCTTTTGAAAGTTTGAAAACAAGGTGTTTTTCTTCCTTCCTTTTTAAGGTCTGCTTATTTATTTGTTATTCTTAAAGACAGTTTTGACTGGACCAAGATTTAGAACTGTAAGTTCTCAGTGAGGACAGTTGACATCTTTAGGCAATTAGTTACAGGTACTTTTCTTTGGCTTCTTTCATTCTCTTGGACCAAAAGTTTAGTATAATTTGCAGTCTCTGCCTCATTTTTCTTGAGCATGTCATTTCTTCAGCAGCAACTTCTGTGGCTGTGGCTTCTCATAGAAAGTAGGAAGCTTGTGTTCATCATTCACTTTGGTGAGTATATATATGTATATATATATGTATATATATATATATAAAATCTGAACTTTCCTAATGCTGTAGCCCTTTAATATAGTATATATATGCATATATATGTATATATATACAGTATACATAATATATGTATATATAGTGTATATATATGTCTTAGTCAGGGTTTCTATTCCTGCACACAGAAGCAGGTGGGGAGGAAAGGGTTTATTCAGCTCACACTTCCACATTGCTGTTCATCACCAAAGGAAGTCAGGACTGGAACTCAAGCAGGCCAGGAAGCAGGAGCTGATGCAGAGGCTGTGAGGGACGTTTCTTACTGGTTTGCTTCCCCTGACTTGCTCAACTTGCTCTCTTATAGAACCCAAGAGCACCAGCCCAGGGACGGCACCACCCACAATCAGCTGGGTCCTCCCACCTTGACCACTAGTTGAGAAAATGCCTTACAGCTGGATCTCATGAAGGCATTTCCACAACCGAAGCTCCTTTCTCTGATAACTCCAGCTTGTGTCAAGTTGACACACAAAACTAGGCAGTACATCTACTATATTAAAGGGTTGCATTAGGAAGATTGAGAATATATACATGCATATATATGTATATATATATATAACATATACATTATACATATACTATATTAATGGGTCACAATATTAAAAGGGTTGAGAACCACTTACCTAGAAGGTGCCATGATAAAAAGTGAAGTGTTTTTCTTTTGCTCAGTCTCTACCTGGGATAGTTTCTGGGTTTGGTCCCTGACTGACATCCTTTAAGACAGTACGTAAATGTTCAGTTTAGTGAGGTTTCCTCCTGTAGCTGGTAACATCTCACAGAAACAAAAGATGCTTCATGAATTTTCATGTCAACCTTGTGCTGTAGAGGGCACATTAACCTCTGGCATTTCAGTGAGCACTGATTGCTGTCATTTGAAATTTAGTGTGATTTCTTCTGTAGCCTAATGTGTGATTATTTCTGCAAGTGTGGTACCTCAAACTGAGCGCACATGCGCATGCGCGCGCGCGCGCGCACACACACACACACACACACACACACACACACACACACACACACACAGAGACTTCGTGTACTCATCTACTTTCTGTTTTATCACAGGGTCCATCAATGCACTTGATCATCTGGCAGTAGTTCCCCCTTCTTCTGGCTATAGACCTCCAGTCTATCTGTTCCTCTTGACTGATCCAGGATGTCATCCTTGGCTGTTTCCACCTAGGCAAGGTCTGATTGTTGCTGAAACTTGGACAGTCTGGGTGATTCAAAACAAACAAACAAACAAACATAACGTTCAAGCAATATTAAAATTGGTAAAACATTTAATAGGCATGGAACTTTCAAAAGGGGAATTAAAATAATAAATTACTACTATTATGAATCCTGACAGCTCATGAAAATATTACTTCTAAAAATTCCTTTAAAGTTGATTTTCATGGGCATAGTTGTGCCATAACTTTGTTCTTTTCTATTTTTATAGCTTCTTAAGTCTGTTGATGGCCATAATTCCAGTGACTTTTCTCAAGGATTTAGGAATGTTCAAATGAGACCCAGGTTACAACAAGCTCTGTGTCCCAGAGTTTCTTGTGCACTGGGACTATGCATTATCATCTAAATATGGCTGGTGCACAGGGACCACTTCTAAAGGAGATGCAAATGGGGAGACAGACATAGTATCTCTCTGAAAGATCACTCTGGATGGGTGGCATTTCTTACTAAGCTTCCTAAGAAGGTGTGATCTCTCTTGTTTCTCCACTCTCTTCTAAAGAGATCTGTTCTAAAGTGAGGAATTGCAGGAAATAGAAGGCACACTTGCAAAGATTGTAGGAGCCAAAGGAATCAAGGATAATAGGAGAACACAGTCCACAGAATCAACTAGGCAGGGTTCGTAGGGGCTCATGGAGACTGAAGGAACAATCATGGAACCTGCATGGGTCTGACCTATGACCTCTCTGTACATGCTGTGGTTGTTTAGCGTGGTGTTTCTTGGAGACTTCTAACAATGGGAGTAGGTACTGCTCTGATTCTTTTGCTTGCTCTTGGGAACTTTTTCCTTCTACTGAGTTGCCTCATCCAGCCTTAATATGAGGTCTGTGCCTAATCTTATTGCATCTTGATATGCCACGTTTGGTTGATATCCCTGGGAGACCTGCTCTTTTCTGAAGGGAAATAGAGGAGAAGTGACTCTAGTGGGGAGGAGAGATGGGGGAACTGGGAGGAGTGAAGGGAGAGAAGATTGTGATTAGGATACACTGTATGAGAGAAGGAAAAATGAAAAGAAAATATGTTAAAAATGAATGCACAATTGAAGGGATTTTGGAGATGATATTTACAAATCCTTTCCACCAGGGTACAGTAACTCCCATCTTCTGAGGGGGATCCAGAGGGGAGGTAGAGGCACTCAGAAATTAGAAACAGCATTAGCCAAAAGTGAATGCTAACTCATTTGATCTGAAATGGAAAAGAGGAATGAATGCTACCACAAACAAGGAATCACAGCAGAGTGTTGCCTGAAAAAGATCAGTCGTAGCAAAGGAGCCAGCTCCTGATAGAACCATGATGTAAGGAAGGACAGGGAGAAAGTCAGACAACACCTACTTTGATCTCTGGCCTCTCTAATCTCCTGTAGGTGTGATGGATACAACTGGCAGGCAGAGGCTTAGGAGTCTAGGTGGCACTCTTTGTATACATACAAACAGGCATGCGTGTATGTATGAGTGTATGTGCATTCATTTCCCCACGAGCCACTGTGACACAGAGAACCGGTCAGAGGAAGGCAAAGAAAACTTTAGGTTTAGGAGAATAACGAGCATATGCCCAAGATCTGTTCTAAACAACTGGAGCCTGGTGTCAGGTGAGTTTTAAAATCATAGCAGAAGAATCCACCAGGAACAGCTGGCTTGTGGGAATTGTTGGTATGAATGACACTGGCCACTGCAGATATAGTCACAGTTGTTTTTATGTTTTGTGAGGACTCTGTGTTTTGGGGGCATTTACACTTTTCATTATTTAGCATATAGAATGTTTTTAATTGTGCTATTAAATCTGTGATATTTTATTTTGTTGACACTGCCTTTGTAGCCATAGTTAAAAAGTTTCTTGTCCTTAATGATTTAAGTTTTAATAAATGATGTGATGTTACATGAGTTTCATGAACTGTATAGAAATATCCATATATTTCTATGTGTGTGTGTATACACAATAAGCAGTCCATAACAATGGAATCTCAGATTCCCTCTGGCTTTCTGATGCCCTTAAACCATCTAGCTAAGAAAAAATAAGTGCTAGGAAGTGGGCTTGATCCAAATTATGTAGGGCAAGTTGGACTGCTTCTCCACAATGGAGGTAGGAAGATTATGTCTGGAGTAGGAGATCCTTTAGTGCATCTCGTGGTACCACCATGTTTTATGATTGAAGTCAATAGGAAACTATAACGACCTAAACTAGATGGGTCACTCCTCCAGGAAAAGAATCAAGATCTGAGGTGCTTGTAGAGGGTAGAGGAAGAACACAATGGGTAGTAGAAGAAGGTAGTTATAAATACTAGCCAAGGCCCCATGATAAGTTGTCGGAATAGGGATTATAACTGACATGAGTGTTTCTGTCATATTTTATTAATAATGTGTTTGTACAGATATTTGTGTTTTCTTTTCTCAAATTCTTTATCTTGAAATGTAACATCAATAAGGAGAATATCATTGGTTATCATATTTCAATTTGAGACACTAAAACAGAATGTCCTTTAGGAAGCATTGCCACCTATTTTAGAATTTGTGGTAGTGCATGGGATAGTCATAAGGGTAACTGTGACCAAATCAAGCATGACATAAGGACATATGATTGAGTATCAAGTTGACCGGGGTGGATTTTGGATAGCCATTCTCTGTGGTAAACTTGACTGCTAAAACTCAAATGGCTGTGTACACTTGTGAGGGAATTTTCTTTTTCTTTTTCTTTATTAAATTGAGTATTTCTTATTTACATTTCGAGTGTTATTCCCTTTCCTGGTTTCTGGGCCAACATCCCCCTAACCCCTTCACCTCCCCTTCTATATGGGTGTTCCCCTCCCCCATCCTTCCCCCATTACTACCCTCCCCCCAACAATCACGTTCACTGGGGGTTCAGTCTTAGCAGGACCAAGGGCTTCCCCTTCCCCTGGTGCTCTTACTAGGCTAGAGGGAATTTTCTTAATCAAATCATTTTAAGTGGGAAGACTCACCTTTAATCCAGATATTCAGAGGGGAGGATCCACCATTAGTTTGGGCCATACTTTCTGTATAAAGGACATGGAAGAAGGAAGCTTTTGCCCTTTACCTGCTTGTCCTGACTCTCTCTGAAAAATTCATTCCTTCACTGTTGTTAGAGCCTACTTTTCAGGGATTCTGGCATATACTGAATATCAGCTGAGATATCCAGTTTTATGAGCTGAACAACTACTGGATTATTGGACTTTCTATTGGTAGACAGCCATTGTTGGAATAGCTGGACTGCAACCAGAAAATCCTTTTACTATATAATACATACATACATACATACATACATACAAACATACATACACACAGGTATGTGTATTTATACCCCCACCTACGTGTATTCACTATATTAGTTCTGTTCCTTTGGATAACCCTAATACAGCTAAATGTGTATATAAAATGTCTATATTTTTTCATTTATGTAGTATCGTTGCAATGTGTTATTTTAACTGCTACATTACTATTGTGATGTATCCTGAATCTAATAAGGGAAATCATTCCATTGTCCATTTTTACTGCTTAAAATTGTAACTCTTTTAAAGTTAACAGAGAAATTTGTGTAAATTATTTGTAAAAGCTATGATGTGAAAATTAGTAATAAATACACTGGGAATACCTGTACTTCTTTCAGTTAGACAAGTGGCAACCATGCCTATTTTGTTTATAATATTAAATTTTATGCACAATATTTTTTGCATTAATTCATATGCACTGCTAAGAATTCTTTCTTTATATTTTAGTAAAGTACCATGGACATCTTTTCACTCAAACACAGAAAATATTCCAATGTATGATGGCCCTGCATTTATTTATATGCTTTTCTTTTGATGAACAATTAGTGGTTTTTAGTTTTCCCCATTGTTGGATAGTATCATGAGATGATTATCCTTTAAGTTGTATAATTCATTTCCTTAGAAAAAGTTCATTTTTGGGGGTAAAAAGAAATTATATTTTAACTTTGATAAAGTTTGCCAGATAACTCTTCTGGAAAGACTTATTCCTCTGTGTCTGACATTGTCTTTCCCTTTCTCATCTTCAGCTCCTGGGGATTTCCATTATTATTAATGAATTTCTATTAGCTAACTTGAAGGGTGAAAATAATACTTCACTATGATTTTGTTTGTGTTGTGTTGGTCACGAATAAAAAGTTAAACTCCTGATCACATTGCACTTATGCTTATATATATTTAGTGTACACTTATCTTCATTCTATGATATACACACACACATACACACACACTTGCTTTTGTGTTTACATTTAGTAGGTATAGTGTTTCAAACATTCCCCATGTTGTGGCAGTATTTCATATTGTTTTATATCTCACTAACCCACTGTATAAATACACTGCATTTTGCTTATGCATTGATCAACTGATACATATTTAGGTATTAAAATCTTTGTTATACTCCACTCACTGTAATATATTAAAACTATTAGACTATTAAATATTATATATATATATATATATATATATATACATACAAACACACACACAGACACACACACACACATGCATGGGTTGAAACCCATTTTTATATTTGTGGGTACTTTAGTGAAAAATAAATACATAGTTATACAGGTTTAAACTACTTCATTTACTTGCTTTTCCTGGTTTTTTCAAACATATCATGTATGTATTTGAACGATTTATGTTATCATGTTCCCAGGTGAATTTTAGTTTTGACATAATTTTAGAGAAATCTTTGTAACATACAACTTCTAGAACACAGTTTTAAATTTTCCTATAGACTCATTCATACTTAGCTATGGTATAAGAAAGAAGTTTTTTCCCATAATGAACAATTGCTAGTCTTGTGCTACTTCTGAATAACATTTGATTTTTGCAATGTGTCAGATATGTTCTTTACTTACATCAATTTCCAAAATATGCATTGGTTTGTAGATTGGTTCTATTTTATTTCATCAATTGGTTTGTAGAGTCGTTCTATTTTATTTTATCAACCTACTTTTCAGTGTCTGGGATAATACCATACATTTGATAATGCTGGTTAATTATATGATTAGTTATAAACCAGACAAGATATTATTAGGTGAGATTAAATATGTAATTGCCTGCTACATATGAATTATTTCAATAAATATTAAGGACTATTTCATTAGAATTTTTTTCAATTGGAATATAATTTACATACCTCAATATTATCCTTTTAAGGTACTAGCCATCACTCTGATCAATTTGTGGAATAATTTTTAATAGTGTACAAGAACTCAACTCCTCATTTGCTGTTCTTGCCAACCCTGGATAAACACAAGTTCCACTTTCTGTTTCTATGGACATTTATGCTCTGAATATTTCGTTTAAACAGAACCAAACAGTAAATTTTTGTTCTTTTATTTGTTTTGAGATAAGATCTTGCTGTTTAGTCCACGTTGTCTTCAAATTTGTGATCTTCCTGTCTCACCTTCTTGAGTAATAGGATTGGAGGCAGTAACCATCACATTTGGCTATTATAGGAGTGGCTTTTTCTTTATTTCACTTAGTATAGTGTTTTCCAAGCTTTCCCATGTTGTGAAAATACTTATATTGCCTTACATCTGAATAACTAATGTATGTATATACTGCATTTTGATTATGTGTTAATCAGCTGACACACAATTGGGTTTTAAAATGTATGTTATAGTATACTTCTCCCACTGTAATACATTTGAATAATCAGACTATTAAATAAATGCCTGGATAATACTTTGAAGAGAAAACTGACCTTCATCCTGGTGAAATACTTCCTAACTATTGTAGTCTATGGCTGTCCCAACACTTAAGAACTCTTGCTGTTCTTGTAGAGGAGCTGAGTTCTGTTTTCAATATCCACTTCCGGTGGATTACAACAGATGTAACTCCGGCTCTCGGGAGTTTTCTTGTTTCCACAGGCACCTGCACTCAGACATGAAAATTCACACATGTGCATTGGCACAGGCACACAAACATTTAAAAATGAAGCAAATCTTTAACAATATTATAGTCTACATAAAACGATGTGAACAGAATTATAAATAAATTGAATTTAATTTTTCAGAAGCAACAAAGCCCCAGTTTCAGTAGGAATGGTCAGTTGTACTGCTGGAAACTCAATTTTCCAGTTGATAATTTCTTGCAAAGCAAACTGCATAACATAGTGACAAAGAGTCGTGTGCTGGAGGATGGAATGACTTTGCAAACTCTGGAATGTGATGTTGTAGAGAAATGATGTGAGTGGGCAGGGAGAGATTCAATGGGAAAGTATCTAGAGCTTAAAATCAATTGATATCGGTATCTTAAAAGATTATGCTGTTTTATCTCAATTTGGGCCTATCACTGGACCTCCTTTGCCTCAGGCTCTTCTCCATTTTTGTTCCTACAGTTCTTTCAGACAGGAACAATTCTGGGTCAGAGTTTTTGACTGTGGGATGGCAACCTCATTCCTCCACTTGATGCCCTGTCTTTTTACTGGAGTTGGACTCTACAAGTTTCCTCTCCCCACTGTAGGGCATTTCATCTAAGGTCCCTCCCCTTGAGTTCTGAGAGTCGCTCACTTCCCAGGTCTCTGGTACATTCTAGGGGTCCCCCCCCGCCACCTCCTGAGGTTGCCTGTTTCCATTCTTTCTGCTGGCCCTCAGTGCTTCAGTCCTGTTCCCCCAACCCAATACCTGATCTTATTTCCCTCTTCCCCTCCCTGTTGCCTTTCCCAGCCAGGTCCCTTCCTCCATCTCCCCCTTCTGTGGTTGCTTTCTTCTCCCTCCCAAGTGGGATTGAAACATCCTCACTTGGTCCCTTCGGCTTGTTTGCCTCCTTGGGCCCTGAGGCCTGACACTATCACGATGCTACGGTGTGCTTACAAATAGGGGCCTATCATGACTGCCTACCAAAAGGCCCAACAAGCAGCTGAAAGAGTCAAATGCAGATATTTACACCCAACCAATGGACAGAAGCTGGTGACCTCTGTGGCTGAATTTGGAAAAATGTGGAAGAAGCTGAGGAGGAGGGCAACCCCATAAGAAGACCAGCAGTCTCAACTGACCTGGACCCCATGATCTCTCAGACACTGAACCACCAACCAGGCAGCATACATCAGTTGATATGAGGCCTCCAACACATACACAGCAGAGGTCTTCCAGGTCTGGACTCAGTCAGAGAAGATGCACCTAACCCTTGAGAGACTTGGGGCCTCAGGGAGTGGGCAGGTGTGGGGACATCCTTTTGGAGACAGGGTTGGGGAGGAGGTGTGGGATATGGAATAGTTGGAGGGTGGACCAGGAGGGGGACAAAGTCTGGACTGTAAAAAAAAAAAGATTAGAGACATCGGCGAAGAGAATAGAGAGTTGGCGGGGACAGATCTTAAGACCAGAGAATGGCAGGTGAACAGAAACCCTCAAGTAACCTCTTGGAGCAGCTTATTTTATTAGCTAAAGGTACCAGTGGCTTAGCCCTCACCACTCTCATAAGCCGGGTCCTGGAGGCTCCTGGAGTTTATGTTTCTGGAGAACTGCTGGAGCTGGCGAATGTTCAGGAGCTTGCAGAAGGAGCCAATGCTGTATATTTGCAGTTGCTGAACCTGCTTGCCTGCGCTACATACCCGGATTTCATAGCCAACAAGGAGAGCCTGGCAGAACTGAGTGCAGCCCAGCAGAAGCATCTTACCATCGTGAGTTTGGCATCAAGAATGAAGTGTATCCCCTATTCTGTGCTGCTGAAGGACCTGAAGATGAGGAATCTCAGGGAACTAGAAGAGGCTAGTCTACACTGACATCATCCAGGGCAAGCTGGACCAGCGAAATCAGCTCCTACAAGTGGATTTCTGCACTGGCCGTGACATCTGGAAGAAAGATATCAATAATATTGTCAAGACCTTGCATGAATGGTGTGACAGCTGTGAGGCAGTTCTCTTGGGCATTGAGCAGCAAGTTCTGGGAGCCAACCAGTACAAAGAGAACCACCAGACTCAGCGGCAGGTGAAAGCCGAGGTTAGCAATATTAAGAAGCCACTCAAAGCAGCAGCAGCATCCTCAGCTCAGGAAATGGAGCAGCAACTGGCTGAAGGGGAGTGTCTCCCCATACTGAGCAGAGGCAACCCACAAGGAAGGTGTCCAAAGTGAAAGGTCTCGTCTCCAGCCGCCACTAGGGCCAGCTGGGGCAGCTGGCACCAGCAGGCCTGCGTCAGGTCAGGAGGGGACACCAGGGCCCATTTCCTCCCCTCTCTAACTGCAGTGAGTTCCAGATTTGCCCGCCCCTCACCAGTACCTCTCCATCCATTAGTACTGTTGCAGAAAATGATTGCTCCTTCCATGCCTCCTTTCCTAGTTGTTCCCTTCAGACTCAGGGGCTCAATGGATGCCATCTTAACATGATCCAACACTGCCCAGCTTCCCTGCAGGGTCCTCGTGTCTGTGATGGGCTGGCTACCTCCCTCCCAGTTGTTCTTGGCCCCTGTTATTTTATCAGGCTGGTTCTAAGCTGGAGGCAGTTTACTGAGCTCTGAGGGGTGACTGTGGAAGTGGCTCCTCCCTGAGTGAAGAGGGTGCCTTGCTTCTCCAGCCCCATGTACCACAGTACTCACAATGGTGAGGTGTCTGGTGCTGGGCTATGTTTACTAAACCTTTGGATTTTCAGCCTCGTAAGCCCAGCTAGGATCTCTCATTGAGTTGGGGCACTAGGTTGACCAACCTCTGGTGTCTGATACCAGTGGAGATTGCTTGGGTCTGTGGATGGCAGAAGGTGTTTCTCCTATCTTGGTGTCCTCTGCTGGCTACTCTTCCTGCTGCCTCTGACTGCTCAGCCCTGATTAGGCATTTAGGCCCAGCTGCCCACCAGGATTGTCTGCCAACATTTGCTCTCCTAAAATCTTTCAGGCCTCTTGGCTGCCTCTGGGGTAGAAGTGGTGGTGCAAAAGCCCCTCAGACTGGTGAAGGACTATTACTGCTTCTTTCTCCTTCCTTCCCGCCCCTCCTTGGTTGGCAACCCAGAGTACGACATCATACTCTACTCCTGGTCAGAGAAAAGGACTTGTCTAGACTTTCTGAATTTGAACAGTTTCAGGTTATATTTCAACTGTTTTTGTACAGGTTGATTCTAATACATTTCAACATGCTTTTTTTCTAAAAAAAATTAGAGA
This sequence comes from Rattus norvegicus, assembly GCF_021556685.1. NCBI lineage: Eukaryota > Metazoa > Chordata > Mammalia > Rodentia > Muridae > Rattus > Rattus norvegicus. The sequence continues at coordinate 175,685,018 of NC_141534.1, read as the reverse complement.
ATTAAAAAAAAGCTGTAAAACAAAAGAAATTATGCTGTTTTATAATAAAACCCTCACACCAAACTCAAGATTTTGGTACCTCCATGACTTTTTATGGATATGACTGAACAAACACCTACTTAGTCCAGACTTACCACCCATTGGCAGACCAAAGGTGTGAGACTAGACTCATGAATGAATGAGAGTTTTGGGGTTATTTACTGGAGGATGGGGGAGGGATTACTTGTAGGAGCCTACTTGACCCAAAGGCAGCTGTAACACTGACAAATACAGCCCAGCATGGATGACAACTCACAAAAGATGTATCCCTGGAGCTGTCTGTCCATCTGTCACCTTGCAAGTTCCACCATGGGGCCCCAGTGTTTTTTAGGGTCAGAGCATGAGGTCTGGTGCAGCCTCATTCTCCTCTCCAGAATGCAGCAGCTCTCAGTCTCAACTGAAGCACTAGCCTCAGTGCTTCTGTTCTACAACACTCTGGAGGCTCTTTGCTTTGGGCTCCAGGCAGTGTGCATTGAAGCTGCCTATGGAACAAACATGGCCTCCTCTAACATACATTTATTTATTTATTTAAGATTTTATTGTGGGATTTCCCAACATACCTTATTCTTTTTTTTTGTGTGATTATTTATTAGATATATTTCTTTATTTACATTTCAAATGTTATTCTCTTTTCTGGTTTCTTGTCTGTAAATCCCCTATCCCCTCCCCTCCCCCATATGGTTGTTTCCCCCTCCATCCATCCCCCTTACCACCCCCGTCCCCAACATTTCCCTTTACTGGGGATCCAACCTTGGCAGGACCAAGGGCTTCCCCTTCCACTGATGCCCCAACAAGGCCATCCTGTGCTACATATGCACTTGGAGCCCTGGGTCAGTACATGTGCAGTCCCTGAGTAGTGGTTTAGTCACTGGAAGCTCTGGTTGGTTGGCATTGTTGTTCTTATAGGGTTGCAAACCTCCTCAGCTCCTTCAATCCTTCCTCCAACTCCCCCAAAGGGGGTCCCATTCTCAGTTCGGTGGTTTGCTGCTAGCATTGACCTCTGTATTGGACATGCTCTGGATGTGTCTCTCAGGAGAGATCTATATCCGGTTCCTTTCAGCATGCACTCTTTAGCTTCATCAATCTTATCTAGTTTTGGTGGCTGTATATGTATGGGCCACATGTGGGGCAGGCTCTGAGTGGCCGTTCCTTCAGTCTTTGTTCTAAACTTTGCCTCCATATGTCCTATGGACATTTTTGTCCCCCCACTTTTTTTGTTTTGCTTTGTTTGTTTTTTCTTTCTACATTTTATTATTTCAAATCATGTGAACAATTCCATAAAACGTGAAAAAAGCAAGGAAGTGTTCAACGCTGGAGGTCCCGGACCTGGGGCCAAGGTGTGAGAGGCCTTACCCCCACCAGTGGTTCCTAGATTAGCGCTAAGGAGTTACATTTAGGTTAATGGAACCTGGGCCCAGGGCTTCAGGGTAGGACCCTCAGTGACATTGGCAGTTGTTTGGAACAATTCCATGGAGGGCAGGGCAGGGGGCCGCCCAAAGAGGGATGGGTGTAAACAGGCAGACACACTCAAGGCATGGAATCTCTGGAAAGGGGTTGGGTGTAGGGGTAGGGATGCTGGTCAGGACCTGACAGTTTTAAATAGGTTTCTCTAAAATGTTTTCTAGATTTGCAGTTTTTCTTTTTCTTTTCTCCTTTCCTTCCTTTTTCTTTTTATTAAAGCTACGAGAATGAGCAGGTGGCTTTGTCTCCAGTAATGGTAGTGTCTCTCACACCTCTTGTGCTTTTTCCATTGGGGCCTCCAAGCTGCAGAGAGTCCCGCAGAGGGTAGGCAGGAAGCTCCCTGTAAACATTTGGACTTGGGTCAAGGCTGGTGTTGGGACAAAGCCAGAGGTCTAGGCTGGAGGAGTTGGTACCTCTCCAGACATAGGCCTTGGGAAACTCTGCATGAGCTCCCCGCTCACCCCAATGAACAAGACAATGGTTAGAAATCCAAATGGGTGCCCAGAAAGGATGTACCATGGCCATTCCTGGAACCTCAGTCAAAGGTGGGTTTTAGATGACAGGGAGGCCTGTGGCAACCCATCCCCTAAGTCTAGAGCTGAGGGAAGGGACAGGGAAGCTGAGAACAGAGAGAAGAGATGGGAGAGGCAACTGGGGAAACAGGCAAGGAGCATGGTCTTCTTGCCCCCATCTTTCTCATGAGTAGTGGGGAGCAGAGTCGGTGGTGGCCTGTCCTGCCAGGTCCACTGCCCCTCAGAAGAAGCCACAGTCCTTCAGGTTGTTCTTGATGATGACGTCAGTGATGGCATCAAACACAAACTGCACGTTCTTGGTGTTGGTGGCACACGTGAAATGTGTGTAGATCTCCTTGGTGTCTTTGCATTTATTCAAGTCCTCAAACTTGCTCTGGATGTAGCTGGCTACCTCATCATACTTGTTAGCCCCTGTGTACTCAGGGAAACAGATAGTCAGGAGCTCTGTGTGACCAGGTCCTTCTTGTTGAGGAAGAGGATGATGGAGGTGTCTGTGAATCACTTGTTATTGCAGATGCTATCAAACAGCTTCACGCTCTCATGCATGCGATTCATCTCCTCATCCTAGCCAGAACCAAGTCATAGGCGCTCAAGGCGACACAGAAGATAATGGCCGTGACACCCTCAAAGCAGTGGATCTACTTCTTCTGCTCAGATCGCTGACCACCCACATCAAACATCTTAAAGTGTAAGTCCTTGAAGGTGAAGTGTGTTTCAACGATACCTGTGGTCTTCACACGGGTCCGCAGCACATCCTGCTGCATAGGGATATAGTCATTGTGCAATGTGCTCCAGATCCTTCAGGTAGTAAGTGGCTGAGTTCTTGAGCTGGTATTCCGGTGAGCGGCTAAAGCAGGTTTGCACACCATGGTCAGCCCAGAGCCTCCGGATGATGCCCATCAGGTCTTCAGGAAGCATACCTTGCTCTGCAGCAGCACAGGACAGTGCAAACAGCTGCCTGGCGTCATCCACATGCTCGGGGTCAGCAAAGTCGATCTGCAGGTTGCCCATGGGCTTGACGATGGCCATGATAGATTGGTTGGTGTTGCTGTAGACAACTGCATGGTACTGTCCGCACTCCTCCTCTGAGTAACTGTTCTCATAGATGATCTTCATCGGCTTGAAGATGGTGCTCTTCCCTAATTCTCCAGCACCAAACAGAAGCAACTTCACCTTCCATGCTGCCTTCTCTCCATCCTCACGCAGGTTCTTGTTCATCATCTTAGAGCGCTTGGCTGCCACCTTGTCCTCTGTGCTCACGGTGCAGCCCATCCTGCCGTCCACCGGCCTGGACTGGCTCCCACAGGGCACACAGCCTGGTTCGGCCCCGCGGGACCCACTCTGCTCCCACTGCCAGTCCTCTGTAGGAAGCTCTCAGGTCCTCAGGTACTAGCAACTGCCTTTGTTCCCCCTTTTAAGAAGGAGTGGGAGGGTTGTGGATTTAGCTCAGTGGTAGAGCGTTTGCCTAGCAAGCTCAAGGCCCTGGGTTCGGTCCCCAGCTCCGAAAAAAATAAAAAAGGAGTGGGAGCATCCGCATTTTGGTCATCCTTCTTCTTATGCTTCCTGTATTCCCTGTATTGCCTCTTGGGTAATTCGAGCTTTGGGACTAATATTCATTTATCAATGAGTGCATACCAAGTATGTTTTTCTGTGATTGGGTTACCTCACTCAGGAGGATATTTTCCAGTTCCATCCATTTACCTATGAATTTCATGAAGCCATTGTTTTTTATAGCTGAGTACTACTCCATTGTGTAGATGTACTACATTTTTTGAATCCATTCCTCTGTTGAAGGGCATCTGGGTTCTTTCCAGCTTCTGGCTATTATAAATAAGGCTGCTATGAACATAGTGGAGCATGTGTTTTTGTTGTATGTTGGAGCATCTTTTGGGTATATGCCCAAGAGAGGTATAGCTGGGTCCTCAGGTAGTGGAATGTCAAATTTTCTGAGGACCCTCCGGATTGATTCCAGAGTGGTTGTACCAGTTTACAATCCCACCAACAGTGGAGGAGTGTTCCTCTTTCTCCACATCTTTGCCAGAACCTACTGCCACCTGATTTTTTTATCTTAGCCATTCTGACTGGTATGAGGTAGAATCTCAGGGTTGTTTTTATTTGCATTTCCCTGATCACTAAGGATGTTGAACATTTCTTTAGGTGCTTTTTGGCCATTCGATAATCCCCATCTGAGAATGTTATGTTTAGCTCTGTACCCCATTTGTTAATAGGGTGATTTGGCTCTCTGGAGTCTAACTTCTTGAGTTCTTTGTATATTTTGGATATTAGCCCTCTATCAGATGTAGGATTGGTAAAGATCTTTTCCCAATCTGTTGGTTGCCGTTTTGTCCTAACAACAGTGTCTTTTGCCTGACAGAAGCTTTGCAGTTTTATGAGGTCCCATTTGTCGATTCTTGATCGTAGAGCATAAGCCATTGGTGTTGTGTTCAGGAAAATTTCCCCAGTGCCCACGTGTTCGAGATTCTTTCTCACTTTTTCTTCTGTTAGTTTGAGTGTATCTGGTTTGATGTGGAGGTCCTTGATCCACTTGGACTTAAGTTTTGTCCATGGTGATAAGAATGGATCGATTTGCATTCTTCTACATGCTGACCTCCAGCACCATTCGTTGAAAATGCTATCTTTCTTCCATTGGGTGGTTTTAGCTCCTTTGTCAAAGATGAAGTGCCCATAGGTGTGTGGGTTCATTTCCGGGTCTTCAATTCTATTCCACTGATCTATTTGCCTGTGTCTGTACCAATACCATACAGTTTTTATGACTATTGCTCTGTAATACTGCTTTAAGTCAGGGATGGTGATTCCACCAGAAGTTCATTTATTGTTGAGTATAGTTTTAGATATCCTGGGTTTTTTGCTATTCCAAAAGAATTTGCAAATTGTTCTTTCTATCTTTATAAAGAATTGAGTAGGGATTTTGATGGGGATTGCATTGAATCTGTAGATTGATTTTGGCAAAATGGCAAAATTACTATATTAATCCTGCCAATCCATGAGCATGGAAGATCTTTCCATCTTCTAAGATCTTCCTCAATTTCTTTCTTCAGAGACTTGAAGTTCTCGTCATACAGATCTTTCACTTGCTTGGTTAAGGTCACACCAAGATATTTCATGTTATTTGGCAGTATTGGGAAGAGTGTCATTTCCCTAATTTCTTTCTCTGCCTGTTTATCCTTCGAGTGGAGGAAGGTTACTGATTTGTTTGAGTTAATTTTATTCCCTGACACTTTGCTCAAGTTGTTTAAGTAGTTCTCTGGTGGAACTTTTGGGGTCACTTAAGTACACTATCATATCATCTGCAAATAGTGATATTTTGACTTCTTCTTTACCAATCTGAATCCCCTTGACTTCCTTTCGTTGTCTGATTGCTCTGGCTAGAACTTCAAGAACTATATTGAATAAGTAGGGAGATAGTGGCAGTCTTGTCTAGTACCTGATTTTAGTGGGATTTCTTCAAGTTTCTCTCCATTTATTTTGATTTTAGCTACTGCTTTGCTGTATATTGTTTTTACTATTTTAGGTATGGGCTTTTTATTCCTGATCTTTCCTGGACTTTTATGATGAATGGATGTTGAATTTTGTCAAATGCTTTCTCAGCATCTAATGAAATGATCATGTGGTTCTTATCTTTGAATTATCTTGTGAATTATGTTGATGGATTTCTATATATTCAACCATCCCTGCATCCCTGAGATGAAGCCTACTTGATCATGATGGATGATCTTTTTTTTGTTTGTTTGTTTGTTTGTTTTTTGTTTTTTTGTTGTTGTTTTGTGTGTGTGTTTGTGTGTTTGTTTTGGATTTGTTTTGCAAGAATTGTATTGAGTATTTTTGCATCAATATTCATAAGGGAAATTGGTCTGAATTTGTCTTTCTTTGTTTGGTCTTTGTATGGTTTCAGTATAAGAGTAATTGTGGCTTCATAGAAGGAATTCGGTAGTGCTCTGTCTGTTTCAATTTTGTGGAATAGTTTGGACAGTATTTGGTTTGAGGTCTTCTATGAAGGTCTGATAGAATTTGGCACTAAACTCATCTGATCCTGTGCTCTTTTTGGTTGGGAAACTTTTAATAACTGCTTCTACAATTTTAGGAGTTATGGGGTTCTTTATATGGTTTATTTGTTCCTGATTTAACCTTGGTATCTGGTGTCTGTCTTGAAAATTGTCCATTTCCTCCGGTTTTTCCATTTTTGTTGAATATAGGCTTTTGTAGTAGGATCTGATGATTTTTTTTAATTTCCTCAGATTCTGTTGTTATGTCTGTCTTTTCATATCTGATTTTGTTAATTTAGATACACTCCCTGTGGCCTCAGGTTAGTCTGGGTAAGGGTTTATCTGTTCTGTTGATTTTCTCAAAGAACCAGCTCCTGGTTTTGTTGATTCTTTGTATAGTCCTTCTCATTTCTACTTGGTAGATTTTCACTCCTGAGTTTGATTATTTCCTGCCTTCTACTCCTCTTGGGTTTATTTATTTCTTTTTGTTCGAGAACTTTTAGGTGTTTTCAAGCTGCTGACATATGCTCTCTCCTGTTTCTTTTTGCAGGCACTCAGAGCTATGAGTTTTCCTCTTAGCACCGTTTTCATTGTGTCCCACAAGTTTGGGTATATTGTATCTTCACTTTCATTAAATTCTAAAGTGTCTTTAATTTCTTTCTTTATTTCTTCCTTGATCAAGTTGTCATTGAGTAGAGTGTTGTTCAACTTTCACGTATATGTGGGTGTTCTTTCCTTATCATTGTTACTGAAGACCATGGTGATCTGATAGGATGCATGGGATTATTTATATCTTTCTGTTGAGGCCTGTTTTGTGACTGATTATAGGGTCAGTTTTGGAGAAGGTACCATTAGGTGCTGAGAAGAAGATAGATCCTTTTGTTTTAGGATGGAATGTTCTATAAATATCTGTTAAATCCATTTGGTTCATAATTTCTGTTAGTTTCTCTGTCTCTATTTAATTTCTGTTTCGATGATCTGTCCATTGATGAGAGTGTGGTTTTGAAATCTCTTACTATTACTGTGCGAGATGCAATATGTAATTTAGCTTTAGTAAGGTTTCTTTTATGAATGTAGGTACCCTTGCATTTGGAGTATAGATATTTAGGGTTGAGAGTTCATCTTGGATTTTTCCTTTGAGAAATATGAAGTGTCCTTCCTCATCCTTTTTGATAACTTTTGGTTGAAAGTCAATTATATTAGATATTAGAATGACAACTCCAGGTTGTTTCTTTGGGCCATTTGCTTGGAAAGTTGTTTTCCAGCCTTTCACTCTGAGGTAGTGTCTGTCTTTGTCTCTGACATGTGTTTCCTGTATGCAGCAAAATGCTGGGTCCTCTTTACATATTCAGTCTGTTAGTCTATGTCTTTTTTTTTTGGGGGGGGGATTGAGTCTGTTGATGTTGAGAGCTTTTAAGTAATAGTGATTTTCACTTCCTGTTATTTTCGTTGTTGGAGGTGGATTGTGTTTGTGTGTCTCTCTTTTGGTTTTATTGTAAGGAGATTTCATTCTTGCTTTTTTTTTTTTTTTTTTTTTGGTTCTTTTTTTCGGAGCTGGGGACCGAACCCAGGGCCTTGCACTTCCTAGGCAAGCGCTCTACCACTGAGCTAAATCCCCAACCCCTCATTCTTGCTTTTTGTTCAGCATAATTTCCCTTTTTGTGTTGGAGTTTTCCATCTATTATCCTTTGTAGGACTGGATTTGTAGAAAGATATTATGTAAATTTGGGTTTGTCATGGAATATCTTCGTTTCTCCATCTATGTTAATTGAGATTTTTGCTGGATATAGTAGCCTGGGCTGGTATTTGTGGTCTGTTAGGGTCTATATGACATCTGTCCAGGATCTTCTGGCTTTCATAGTCTCTGGTGAGAAGTCTGGTGTAATTCTGATAGGTCTGCCTTTATATGTCACTTCACCTTTTCCCCTTACTGCTTTTAAAATTCTTTCTTTGTTTTGTGCATTTGGTGTCTTGACTATTATGTGATGGGAGGAATTTCTCTTCTGGTCCAGTCTATTTGGAGTTCTGTAGGCTTCTTGTATGTTCATGGGCATCTCTTTCTTTAGGTTAGGGAAGTTTTATTCTATAATTTTGTTGAAGTTACTTACTGGCCCTTTAACTCTCTTCTATACCTATTTTCCTTAGGTTTGATCTTCTCATTGTGTCCTGGATTTCCTGGATGTTTTGGACTAGGAGCTTTATGTGTTTTACACATATCTTTGATGGTTGTGTCAATGTTTTCTATGGTATCTTCTGCCCCTGAGATTCTCTCTTCTATCGCCTGTATTCTGTTGGTGATGCTTGTATCTATGACTCCTGGTCTCTTCCTTAGGTTTTCTAGCTCCAGGGTTGCCTCCCTTTGTGCTTTCTTTATTGTTTCTATTTCCATTTTAAAATCCTGGATGGTTTTGTTCATTTCCTTCACCTGTTTGGTTGAGTTTTCCTGTAATTCTTTCAGGGATTTTTGTGTTTCTTCTTTAAGGGCTTCTACTTGTTTACTTGTGTTGTCCTTTATTTCTTTAAGGGAGTTATTTATGTCCTTTTCAAAGTCCTCCATCATTATCATAAAATGTGATTTTAAATCTAAATCTTCCTTTTCCAGTGTGTTTGGATATCCAGTATTTTCTTTGGTGGGAAAACTGGGCTCTGAAGATGCCAAATAGTCTTGGTTTCTGTTGCTTATGTTCCTGTGCTTGCCTCTCACCATCAGGTTGTCTCTGGTGTTTGGTTGTCTTGCTGTTTCTGACAGTGACTTCATCCTCCTGTAGGCCTCTGTGTCAGGACTCCAGCAGAAGTGTTTTCCTGTTTTCTTTTCTTTTTTATTTTGTTTTACACTTCTTAGTTATTTATTTTTGCTACGACAAAGTGCCCTAGTGAAACAACTTTTTTCCCTCTGTCTTTATTAACTTGGGTATTTTTTTTTTTTATTAACTTGAGTATTTCTTATATACATTTCAAGTGTTATTCCCTTTCCCGGTTTCTGGGCAAACATCCCCCTCCCCCCTCCCCTTCCTTATGGGTGTTCCCCTCCCAACCCTCCCCCCATTGCCGCCCTCCCCCCATAGTCTAGTTCACTGGGGGTTCAGTCTTAGCAGGACCCAGGGCTTCCCCTTCCACTGGTGCTCTTACTAGGATATTCATTGCTACCTATGGGGTCAGAGTCCAGGGTCAGTCCATGTATAGTATTTAGGTAGTGGCTTAGTCCCTGGAAGCTCTGGTTGCTTGATATTGTACTTTTGGGGTCTCGAGCCCCTTCAGCTCTTCCAGTTCTTTCTCTGATTCCTTCACCTGGGGACCTATTCTCAGTTCAGTGGTTTGCTGCTGGCATTCGCCTCTGTATTTGCTGTATTCTGGCTGTGTCTCTCAGGAGCGATCTACATCCGGCTCCTGTCGGTCTGCACTTCTTTGCTTCATCCATCTTGTCTAATTGGGTGGCTGTATATGTATGGGCCACATGTGGGGCAGGCTCCAGATGGGTGTTCCTTCAGTCTCTGTTTTAATCTTTGCCTCTCCCTTCCCTGCCAAGGGTATTCTTTTTCCTCATTTAAAGAAGGAGTGAAGCATTCACATTTTGATCATCCGTCTTGAGTTTCGTTTGTTCTACGGATCTAGGGTAATTCAAGCATTTGGGCTAAAAGCCACTTATCAATGAGTGCATACCATGTATGTCTTTCTGTGATTGGGTTAGCTCACTCAGGATGATATTTTCCAGTTCCAACCATTTGCCTACGAATTTCATAAACTCGTTGTTTTTGATAGCTGAGTAATATTCCATTGTGTAGATGTACCACATTTTCTGTATCCATTCCTCTGTTGAAGGGCATCTGGGTTCTTTCCATTTTCTGGCTATTATAAATAAGGCTGCGATGAACATAGTGGAGCACATGTCTCTTTTATATGTTGAGGCATCTTTTGGGTATATGCCCAAGAGAGGTATAGCTGGATCCTCAGGCAGTTCAATGTCCAATTTTCTGAGGAACCTCCAGACTGATTTCCAGAATGGTTTTACCAGTCTGCAATCCCACCAACAATGGAGGAGTGTTCCTCTTTCTCCACATCCTCGCCAGCATCTGCTGTCACCTGAGTATTTGATCTTAGCCATTCTCACTGGTGTGAGGTGAAATCTCAGGGTTGTTTTGATTTGCATTTCCCTTATGACTAAAGATGTTGAACATTTCTTTAGGTGTTTCTCAGCCATTCGGCATTCCTCAGCTGTGAATTCTTTGTTTAGCTCTGAACCCCATTTTTTAATAGGGTTATTTGTTTCCCTGCGGTCTAACTTCTTGAGTTCTTTGTATATTTTGGATATAAGGCCTCTATCTGTTGTAGGATTGGTAAAGATCTTTTCCCAATCTGTTGGTTGCCGTTTTGTCCTAACCACCGTGTCCTTTGCCTTACAGAAGCTTTGCAGTTTTATGAGATCCCATTTGTCGATTCTTAATCTTAGAGCATAAGCCATTGGTGTTTTGTTCAGGAAATTTTTTCCAGTGCCCATGTGTTCCAGATGCTTCCCTAGTTTTTCTTCTATTAGTTTGAGTGTATCTGGTTTGATGTGGAGGTCTTTGATCCACTTGGACTTAAGCTTTGTACAGGGTGATAAGCATGGATCGATCTGCATTCTTCTACATGTTGCCCTCCAGTTGAACCAGCACCATTTGCTGAAAATGCTATCTTTTTTCCATTGGATGGTTTTGGCTCCTTTGTCAAAAATCAAGTGACCATAGGTGTGTGGGTTCATTTCTGGGTCTTCAATTCTATTCCATTGGTCTATCTGTCTGTCTCTGTACCAATACCATGCAGTTTTTATCACTATTGCTCTGTAATACTGCTTGAGTTCAGGGATAGTGATTCCCCCTGAAGTCCTTTTATTGTTGAGGATAGCTTTAGCTCTCCTGGGTTTTTTGTTATTCCAGATGAATTTGCAAATTGTTCTGTCTAACTCTTTGAATAATTGGATTGGTATTTTGATGGGGATTGCATTGATTCTGTAGATTGCTTTTGGTAAAATGGCCATTTTTACTATATTAATCCTGCCAATCCATGAGCATGGGAGATCTTTCCATCTTCTGAGGTCTTCTTCAATTTCTTTCCTCAGTGTCTTGAAGTTCTTATTGTACAGATCTTTTACTTGCTTGGTTAAAGTCACACCGAGGTAGTCTGGTGTGATTCTGATAGGTCTCCCTTTATATGTTACTTGACCTTTTTCCCTTACTGCTTTTAATATTCTTTCTTTATTTTGTGCGTTTGGTGTTTTGACAATTATGTGACGGGAGGTGTTTCTTTTCTGGTCCAATCTATTTGGAGTTCTGTAGGCTTCTTGTATGTCTATGGGTATCTCTTTTTTTAGGTTAGGGAAGTTTTCTTCTATGATTTTGTTGAAGATATTTACTGGTCCTTTGAGCTGGGAGTCTTCACTCTCTTCTATACCTATTATCCTTAGGTTTGATCTTCTCATTGAGTCCTGGATTTCCTGTATGTTTTGGACCAGTAGCTTTTTCCGCTTTACATTATCTTTGACAGTTGAGTCAATGATTTCTATGGAATCTTCTGCTCCTGAGATTCCCTCTTCCATCTCTTGTATTCTGTTGGTGAAGCTTGTATCTACAGCTCCTTGTCTCTTCTTTTGGTTTTCTATATCCAGGGTTGTTTCCATGTGTTCTTTCTTGATTGCTTCTATTTCCATTTTTAATTCCTTCAACTGTTTGATTGTGTTTTCCTGGAATTCTTTCAGGGATTTTTGTGTCTCCTCTCTATGGGCTTCTACTTGTTTATTTATGTTTTCCTGGAATTCTTTCAGGGATTTTTGCGATTCTTTCAGGCATTTTTGCGATTCCTCTCTGTAGGCTTCTACTTGTTCTCTAAGGGAGTTCTTCACGTCTTTCTTGAAGTCCTCCAGCATCATGATCAAAAATGATTTTGAAACTAGATCTTGCTTTTCTGGTGTGTTTGGATATTCCATGTTTGTTTTGATGGGAGAATTGGGCTCCGATGGTGCCATGTAGTCTTGGTTTCTGTTGCTTGGGTTCCTGCGCTTGCCTCTCACCATCAGATTATCTCTAGTGTTACTTTGTTCTGCTATTTCTGACAGTGGCTAGACTGTCCTATAAGCCTGTGTGTCAGGAGTGCTGTAGACCTGTTTTCCTCTCTTTCAGTCAGTTATGGGGACAGAGTGTTCTGCTTTCGGGCGTGTAGTTTTTCCTGTCTACAGGTCTTCAGCTGTTCCTGTGGGCCTGTGTCTTGAGTTCACCAGGCAGCTTTCTTGCAGCAGAAAATTTGGTCTTACCTGTGGTCCCGAGGCTCAAGTTCGCTCGTGGGGTGCTGCTCACGGGCTCTCTGCAGCGGCAGCAACCAGGAAGACTTGTGCCGCCGTTTCCGGGAGCTTCAGTGCACCAGGGTTCCAGATGGTCTTTGGCTTTTTCCTCTGGCGTCCGAGATGTGTGTGCAGAGAGCAGTCTCTTCTGGTTTCCCAGGCTTGTCTGCCTCTCTGAAGGTTCAGCTCTCCCTACCACGGGATTTGGGTGCAGAGAACTTTTTATCCGGTCTGTTTCCTTCAGGTTCCAGCGGTGTCTCAGGCAGGGGTCCTGCCGCTCCTGGGCCCTCCCCCACGGGAGCCCAGAGGCCTTATACAGTTTCCTCTTAGGCCAGGGATGTGGGCAGGGGTGAGCAGTGTTGGTGGTCTCTTCCGCTCTGCAGCCTCAGGAGTGCCCACCTGACCAGGCGGTTGGGTCTCTCTCTCACAGGGTCTGGGGGCAGAGAGCTGCTGCGGGCCGGGATCCGCGGGTGTGGGACTTCCGGTAAACACAGAACGTGCCCGGTCCTAGAGGAATTCTGCTTCCCTGTGTCCCAAGCTCACCAGGCAGCTTTCTTGCAGCAGAAAAGTTGGTCTTACCTGTGGTCCCGGGGCTCAAGTTCGCTCGTGGGGTGCTGCCCATGGGCTCTCTGCAGCGGCAGCAACCAGGAAGACCTGTGCCGCCCCTTCCGGGAGCTTCAGTGCACCAGGGTTCCAGATGGTCTTTGGCCTTTTCCTCTGGCGTCCGAGATGTGTGTGCAGAGAGCAGTCTCTTCTGGTTTCCCAGGCTTGTCTGCCTCTCTGAAGGTTCAGCTCTCCCTCCCACCGGATTTGGGTGCAGAGAACTGTTTATCTGGTCTGTTTCCTTCAGGTTCTGGTGGTGTCTCAGGCAGGGTCCTGCCGCTCCTGGGCCCTCCCCCACGGGAGCCCAGAGGCCTTATACAGTTTCCTCTTGGGCCAGGGATGTGGGCAGGGGTGAGCAGTGTTGGTGGTCTTTTCCGCTCTGCAGCCTCAGGAGTGCCCACCTGACCAGGCGGTTGGGTCTCTCTCTCACAGGGTCTGGGGGCAGAGAGCTGCTGCTTTTCCTGTTTTCTTTCAGCTGTTTCTGGGAAAAGGTGCTCTGATCTTAGTTGTGTAGGCATTTCTGCTGACTGCCTTTCAGCTCTCAGCATGGGCAGGAATCAGAAGTGTCCTGCTCCTGACTGCTCTTAGGTCCTTGCACCCAGGGGGCACAGCTGGCATTAGGCGATTCCCTCTTGGGTCGGGAATGTGGGCAGAGGGTAGTCTTCTCTGATTTCTCAGGAGTTTCAGCGCTTCTGAGGGTGCAGCTCTCTCCCCCATGGGATTTGCGTGCAGGGAGCTGTTTGACTGGTTCAGTTCAGTTCTGGGTGCAGACCAGAGCTGCAGGTACTTGTGACTGGCTGTTCCTATATTCCTGTGTCCAGCAGCACTGTGCAGTTTCCCCTTGGACCAGGGATGTGGGCAGAGGTGTGGAGAAGTGGCAGTCTGTCCTGCAGTCTCTGGATGTCTGCACTTCTGGGTGTTCAGCTCTCTTCCCCACCAACATACCTTATTCTTATTTGAATCCATTCCCCACTCTGTCACCCATGCCTTACTTCCTTCTGGCCTCTTTCCTTTTGGTCCCTTGCCTCCCCTAAAGCAATGCATTTTCTCTCCCTCCCACATGATAAGAGCCCTTCTACTCCCCTCAAGTTCTCCTTTCTTGTTTCATGACCTAAACCTGTACCATATGCATGTGAATACACACACACACACACACACACACACACACACACACACACACACACACGCACATACATGCATACACATACAACTAAAATCTAAAATTAATATATGAAGAGAATATATGTCACTTAAAATATTTTATTTGTTATGTATGTACGTGTAAAGTATTTATTTATTTATTTATTTATTTATTTATTTATTTATTTATTTATTGTGTGTGCTGGCTACTTTTTTTTTTCAGAGAGCAAAGACAGTGTTTATTCTGCAGAAACATCCAGCATGCTGGGGTCAACCATTTTCTAAAATGACGACCCCCGGACAAAGGCACAAAGGCCTTCTTACAGGGAACCAGGGGAACTCTCTAGAAGGATTAGGTAATCTCAAATGTGATTGGCAGCGGTCAAAGCAGAGACATTAGTATAACGTTGATGGGCTACTATGTTATCTCTTCTATATTTAGAGAGTGGGTTAGGTAATCTAAAATCCCATTGGTGGGTGCTGGGGAGGTCACGGGGGTTGGCTTTTGATTGGCTCATGTCAGGAGGTCAGGGGTCTGTATTCCTATGTCATGAACATTTAACTAGAGATGAGATAGGACTGCCCAGCACAGATGACCCATCCTGGAATAAAATATTTTCCATTCATGTGGTTATCCCCAGGCTGTTCCTTGGGAGGGGGTTTTATGATCTTGTTCTGGATTTTTATTTATTTTATTTTATTTTTTTTATTAACTTGAGTATTTCTTATTTACATTTTGAATGTTATTCCCTTTCCCGGTTTCCGGGCAAACATCCCCCTAATCCATCCCCCTCCCCTTCTTTATGGGTGTTCCCCTCCCCATCCTCCCCCCATTGCCGCCCTCCCCCCAACAATCTAGTTCACTGGGGGTTCAGTCTTAGCAGGACCCAGGGCTTCCCTTTCCACTGGTGCTCTTACTAGGATATTCATTGCTTCCTATGAGGTCAGAGTCCAGGGTCAGTCCATGTATAGTCTTTAGGTAGTGGCTTAGTCCCTGGAAGCTCTGGTTGCTTGGCATTGTTGTTCATAAGGGGTCTCGAGCTCCTTCGAGCTCTTCCAGTTCTTTCTCTGATTCCTTCAACGGGGGTCCTATTCTCAGTTCAGTGGTTTGCTGCTGGCATTCGCCTCTGTATTTGCTGTATTCTGGCCGTGTCTCTCAGGAGAGATCTACATCTGGCTCCTGTCAGCCTGCACTTCTTTGCTTCATCCATCTTGTCTAATTGGGTGGCTGTATATGTATGGGCCACATGTGGGGCAGGCTCTGAATGGGTGTTCCTTCTGTGTCTGTTTTAATCTTTGCCTCTCTATTCCCTGCCAAGGGTATTCTTGTTCCCCTTTGAAAGAAGGAGTGAAGCATTCACATTTTGATCATCCGTCTTGAGTTTCATGTGTTCTATGCATCTAGGATAATTCAAGCATTTGGGCTAATAGCCACTTATCAATGAGTGCATACCATGTTTGTTTTTCTGTGATTGGGTTACCTCACTCAGGATGATATTTTCCAGTTCCAACCATTTGTCTATGAATTTCATAAAGGCATTGTTTTTGATAGCTGAGTAATATTCCATTGTGTAGATGTACCACATTTTCTGTATCCATTCCTCTGTTGAAGGGCATCTGGGTTCTTTCCAGCTTCTGACTATTATAAATAAGGCTGCTATGAACATAGTGGAGCATGTGTCTTTTTTATATGTTGGGGCATCTTGTGGGTATATGCCCAAGAGAGGTATAGCTGGATCCTCAGGTAGTTCAATGTCCAATTTTCTGAGGAACCTCCAGACTGATTTCCAGAATGGTTTTACCAGTCTGCAATCCCACCAACAATGGAGGAGTGTTCCTCTTTCTCCACATCCTCGCCGTGCTGGCTACTTTTATGCCAACTTGACACAAGCTAGAATTTTTTGAAAGGAGAGAACCTCAATTGAAAAAAATGCCTTTATAAGATCCTCTGATAGGGCATTTTGTTTAATTAATGATTGATATGGTAGAGCCCACCCTATTGTGAGTGCTGCAGTCCCTGGGCTGGTGGTCCTGGGTTCTATAAGAAAGCAGGCTGAGCAAGCCAAGGGGAGTATGCCAATAAGCAGCAGCCTTTCATGGCCTCTGTCTTAGAATCTGCCTCCAGGTTCCTGTCAAATTTAGTTCATCTGGTTTGCATCACCAGGTAGCTGAGCTACCTGCCACCATTATTTATTATTTACTTTGTGTGTGTGTTTGTAATTTGATCACTAGTGCAAAATAAGGGAAAACAAAAACAAAAACGTGTGAAATTATGGAAATGAAAATATACTGTCAGAAAAATATGATGCTGACCAACTGTTATAGTTATTGAAACACATGTAAATATTTTGCATTATTTGAAGCTAAGTATCCTATAACTTCACCGAAAGAAAAATGTAAACATAAGCTGTTTACTAAAGGACTTAAGTCAAACATATGTTAGAAATGAATCGATGGTGAGGGCATGGTAGGTAAATCCTGAACAATAAAAGAATTTCTGAAAGAATCACCATCCCTGACTTCAAGCTGTACTACAGAGCAATGTAAATCAACCAATCAATCAATAAATAAATACTGCATGACATTGGCGCAGAGGACAAGCTGGTCGATGAATGGAATAGAATCAAAAACCCTGAAGTAAACCCACACACCTACTGGACACTTGATCTTTGACAAGGAAGCCATAAGCAAAGTGGATAAAAGAAAGCATCTTCAATAAACAGTGCTGGTCTAGCTGGCAGTCTGCATGTAGAAGAATGCAAATCGATTCATAATTATCACTGCACAAAGCTCAAGTCCAAGTGGATGAAGAATGTCCATATAAAACCAAATATACTGAATTGAATAGAAGAGAAAGTTTGAAAGAGCCTCGAATGCAATGGCACAGGGAAAAATTTCCTGATCAGAATATCCATGGCTCAGGTTCTAAGATCACCAATTAATAAATGGGACCTCCTGAAACAGAAAAACTTCTATAAGGCGAAGGACACTGTCAGTAGGACAAAGTGGCAGGTTGGGAAAAGATCTTCACTAACCCTACATTCAATAGAGAGCTAATATCCAAAACACATAAAGAACCCAAGAAGTTAAGACTCCAAAAACCCAAATAACCCAATTAAAAATGGGGTACAGAGCTAAACAGAGAATTCTCAGCAGAGGATCTTGAATGACCAAGAAGCACTTAAAGAAATGTTCAGAATCTGCATTCATCAGGGAAATGCAAATAAAAATGACCTAGATTTTACACCTTACACCAGTCAGAATGGCTGAGATCAAAAAACTCAAGTGACAGCAGATGCTGGCAAGGATGTGGAGAAAGAGGAACCCTTCTTCATAGCTGGTGGGATTGCAAACTTGTACAGCCATTCAGAAAATAAATCAGGCAGTTCTCTAAAAAATAAAAAAATAGTTCTACCTGAAGACCCAGCTGTAATCTTCCTGGGAATATACCCAAAGATGCTCCACAATATCACTAGGACGCATTTTCTACTAAGTTCATAGCAACCTTATTCTTAATAGCCAGAAACTAGAAGCAAGCCAGATACCTCTCAAACGAAGAATGGATACAGAAAATGGGGTTTCTTTACACAAAGGAATACTACTCAGCTATTAAAATCAAGGACACCATTCATTTTGCAGGCAAATGAATGGACTAGAATATGTTATTCTGGGTGAGATAACCCAGATCCAAAAAGACATGCATGTTATGTAGTCTCTGATAAATGTATAGTATCCAGAAGATACAGAATACCCATGATATACTCCATACATCCTAAGGAAGGCCCAAGTGAAGATGCTTCAATCTCACTTAGAGGGGGGAACAAAATAATCATGGGAGGTAGAGGGAGGGAGCAACGTGGGTGAAAGAGGGAAAGGAGAGGGGGAAAAGGGACAGGATCAGTATGCAGGGAAACAGAAGAGAAGCCCAGAGGTCCCTGAGAATGAGTGGAAATATGCAGTTGCCAGGGGTAGGGGAATGAGGGTACCTATAGAATGTCCCTGAGACCTGGTATAGCGGAGGTTATCAGGACTCAATGTAGATGACCTTAGCCAAAATACCCAACAGTGGGGATATGGAACCTGAAGAGACCACCTTCAGTAGTTAGATAGGGGCGTCAGTGGTGGGATGGGGACACCAAGCTACCTTCAAAAATTTCGACACCAAATTGTTCCTGCATAAAAGAAATGCAGGGACAAAAATGGAGAAGAAACTGAAGGAATGGCTGACCAGTGACTGGCCCAGGTTGGGATCCATTCCATGTGCAGGCCACCAAACCCTAACACTATTACTGATGCTATGTTGTGCTTGTGACAGGAACTTAGTATAGCTGTCCTGTGAAAGGCCCTACAAGCAACTGACTGGGAGAGATGCAGATAATCACAGCTAAGCATTTCACTGAGGTCAAGTACCCCATTGAGGAATTAGGGGAATATTGAAGAAACCTAAGGGGATGGCAACCACACAGGAAGACCAACAGTGTCAACTAACTGAGACCCCTTTGAGCTCTCAGAGTCTATGCCACCAACCAAAGAGCATACATGGTGTCCAGGGTCCCCAGTACATATGTAGCAGAGGATTGTCTTGTTTGGCTTCAGTGGGAGAGGATACAACTAATCCTAAATAGGCTTGATTCCCCAAAATTGGGGATTGCTTGGGGGGACCCTCTTAGAAGGAAAGGGGAGAGGAGATGGGGGAAGAACTCTGTAAGAGGGGATTGGGAGTGGCAACATTTGGGATGTAACATAAAATAATAGTAATAGATTAAAAATACAATCAGAAATGTTTTTGTAGATTAGATATATCACTTTACAATAAAATCATAAAATTTCAGTACATAAAGGATAGAAAAATAATCTTTACTATATAGACAGGAAAAAAATTAAAAAAAAACTTCTTAAAAGAACACAGATGTTGTCCTGTCCCCACTGCACTCTATCTTCTGGTCCACACCTCTAACCATAATCTGAAAAGTCTGCAGTAATCAGGGGCCATCAGGTGAGACCCCCTACTCCAATTCCCTGACTTCAAGACCTTCTGGGAAAACCCTGGAGCTAAGACCTCTGCTGTGCATGCTCTGCACTCCATTTCTGGGGCCATAGCCGTGCTTGCATCCGTGGAGGTCTGCTGCCACCTGTACAATAAGCTTTAACTGCAGTCTCCAAGGCCTACTGACATCGGGGACTAACAGGACTGCTACTCATACTAGGCTCAACCAGATGGTTAAAGGCTAGCATTAAACCGCAATCAACAAAAGCCAGGGCAATGTGGCATTATCAGAACCCAATTATCCTACTACAGCAAGCCCTGGATATCCTAACATCCACGAATCATAAGAAGATGACCTTAAATCTAATCCTGTGAAAATGATAGAGGCTTTTAAAGAAGAAATGAATAAATTCGTTAAAGAAACACAAGAATACAATCAAACAGGTAGAGGCCCTTAAAAAGTAAATGAACAAATATAAAGAAATACAGAAAAATATAGTAAAAAAGGTGAAGAAAAGGAATAAAACTGTTCAAGACCTGAAGATGAAAATATAAGCAATAAGACAAACAAACAAACAAACAAACAAACAAACAAACTGAGGCAGTCCTGGACATGGGAAACCCAGTAAAGAGAACAGGAACTACAGACACAAGCATCACCAACAGAACGTAAAAGATGGAAGAGAAAATCTGTAGAAGATACCATAGAAGAAATTGATACACCAGTCAAAGAAAATGCTAAAGCTAAAAAGGAGAAGACTTTTAAGTGGATGTTAGCCATAAAATATTACAATACATAGACCCAAAGAAGCCAAATAACAAGGAGGGCCCAAAGAAGGATACTTGAATTTTACTCAGAGGGGAAACAAAATAGACACAGGAGGGAACTGAGTGAGAGAGGGGATGAGGAGGGAACAGGGCAGGAAGATCAGGTATAAGAGAGTGTGGGAGAGAAAAATGAAATCGGTGGTGGGTGGTGAGAGGGCATCTTTAGGATATAATAGAGATCTGATATGGGGATGCTCCAAGAATTTCTATGGAGTTGACTCCAGCTGAGACTCTCAACAGCTATGGATATGGAGCTTGAAGTGAATACCTCCTATAGCCAGGAAGTACTCCCAGTGGAGGGATAAGGATACCAACAAATCCTTTGGCCCAAAATGTGTCCTGCCTACAAGATGTTCAAGGACAAATGTAGAGCAGAGACTGAGGGAATGGCCAACAAATAACTGTCTCAATTTGAGACACATTCAATGAGCAAGAACAAATTCCTGATACTGTTAATGATACTCTGTTATGCTTGTAGACAGGAGCCTAGCATAACTGTCCTCTGAGAGCTCTACCCAGCAGCTAACGAAACAGATGCAGAGATCCACAACCAAACATTAGATGGAGCTTGGAGAGGCTTGTGGAAGAGTTGGGGGGATGGATTAAGGATCCTGGAGGGGTTAAAGACTCCATAAGAAGACCAATAGAGTCAACTAACCTGGACCCTGGGGGCTCCAAGAAACTGACCCATCAACCGATGGCAAGGATGGCCTGGACCTAGGCCCACCACACGTATGTAACAGGTTGATCTTCATGTTGGTCCCCCAACAACTGGAGCAGGGGTTGTTCCTAAATCTGTTGCCTGCATGCGGATCCTGCTCCCCTAACTGGGCTACCTTATTTGGCCTCAGTGGGAGAGGATGCACCCAGTCCTACAGTAACTTGATGTGCCAGGGTGGGCTGATACCCAGAGGGTCCTCTCCCTTCTCAGAAGATTAGGAGAAGAGGGATAAAGGGTGAACTTGTTTGAGGAATGGACTGGGAGGAGAATGGGTGCTGAGATTGACATGTAAAGTGGATAAATAAACAAATTAATGAAAAACAAAAAAAAAAACCATACATTGCCTGGTGTAGTACTTCATGCCTGTAATCTCAGCATTTGGGAGGCTGAACCAGAATAGCCATGAGATCAAGGTCATCCTGGGCTACAAGTGAGTCCAGTTTCAAAGCAAATAAACAGTGTTAGAGATGGTTCAGTAATTTAGATCACCATGCCTCTTGTAGAGGACCTCAGGTCACTTCTCTACACCTATGATGTCTGGCTCACAACCTGTTATAATTCCAGCTCCAGGTGATCCAACATCCTTTTCTGGGCCTCATAAGCACAGACCTAGATGCAGACACAAACATAGCTATAAATAATAAAACAAAGAAACAAACAAACCAAACCAACGAGATAGTGGTCTCTGGAACATCATAGAATAAAGCTTTCACATTTAGGAGGGAAGATAATTTCTCATCTCTAACTGATTTTCTCCCTAAATTGTTAATAAGGAATAACATTATAATGTTATAAGATGTACAAGAATACAGCCCAGGCAGTGGTGGTGCATGTCTTTAATTCCAGCATTCAGGAAGTAGAGGCAGGTGTGTGTTTTAGGCACCCTGGTTTACAGAGTGAATTCCACAGCAGCCAGGGCTACACAGAGAAACCCTGTCTTACAAAACAAAACAAAACAAAACAAAGCAAAGCAAAACAAACAAATGATGTGCAAGAACTCATATGAATGGAGGTTTTACTTCATTAAAGGGAACTGAAGAAATGATAGAGCAAAATGGTGGAAAACGGGGTTGGGGATTTAGCTCAGTGGTAGAGCGCTTGCCTAGGAAGCGCAAGGCCCTGGGTTCGGTCCCCAGCTCCGGAAAAAAAAAAAAAAAAAAAAAAAGAAAAAAAATGGTGGAAAACATGGAGAACAAGGAGGAAATTAGAGCTCCAAGAAAGCGCATTAATAATCTCTCCTAGAACAAAGGATTTGCTTATTCTCCTTTGAGATTTTTGAAGTTGGAAATCTAATTCAACCATACTGATTTATCGTTTAATCTGGAGCTACTGAGAGGGCAAAAGAGAACACTTTGAGGAGTAAAGCTATCAGTTCAAGGAACCAGCCTGTGAGTTCATCACTGTCCAACAATCTGGTCTTCAGTCTTCTGTGCAGAAACAGTTTTAGTCTCTGCCTCAGAGCTGCTTCATGTATTCCAAGTGTCCCATAAAGTTCCCAATTGACTAATGATTAAGGCCAGATATCTCTTAGTCAATTACAAAATGAAATATTAGAAGTTTAAGTTCAACTGACCTTGAAACTCCTACCCACTCAGTCTGTGAAGCTAGACTCAACAGTGATGTAATGCTGAAAGCCAACTGGTTTGTGCATTTTGATGTGTCCCTTCTCCACGTCAATTGGTGGTGGTGGTGGTGGTGGTGATGGTGGTGGGGTACGTTCGTGGTGGACCCATAGGCTCCCTTTCCCACACAGAATTGTAATTCCTACTAGGTGCTCCCGTTGCTGACCTTCCTACTACTTCTGCTGACATGTTCCTGGTCTGGATGGTGCTTAGATTCTGAAGCATGTACCAGGGATATAGCACATGATCAGAGGAAGAACTCCATTCTTAGAAAAACAGGCAAAGTGGAACATCCAAAGGACAAAGATGCCCTCTTTCCTCAAGGAATTTAGTATATAAACAACTGCCATCAACACAAGCAGTGGGTGGGGACAGTAGGGGACACCTGTGGAAGACATGTAAATTCCTTTTCTCTTAGCTTAATGTCTTGATTTTGTTGTTGTTTCACTGCCACTTGTTATTTTCAGGAGGACACTGTATTTAAGACCAAGAAAGATGTGCAAACCAAAACTATCTGCTAGAGTAAGAATAATGTACGAATCATGCAGTTTGCACAGGAGCAGAAGGCTGGATGTGCACACAATGCACTTGTGTTGTAGGGGGTTCACGTTAAGTAACTTTCCTAATAATATCCTTGTAATTTTCTCAATAACAGGATTAGTAGTAAACCCCGGGGGAAGGTTGCAAGAATCCATTTTCTCAAGTTATTTAAAACTCAGATTCAACAAACTCCCCTCATTTATAGCATGGCTTAAACCTTGTAACAGACTTTCAAAATAGCAAGGATGTGCAAGTAAGTGGCTTCCAGCAGGAATGTCTTTTTTTTTTTTTAAGAGTTATGTTAAAAGTAACTCACAGGTATTACATTTGACTTTAGCAAATTTTGAGAAATGAGGCTTGAATTCATCAGCATATGTAATGTGTCTGCCAGTTTAGTTCAAATTGACCCTTCAAATGAACATTTTCCTAAAATGGGCTTGAATTCTGCCAAGCTTTTAAGAGTATAATAATTTAGAACTTAAAATCCTGCTTTGAAGTATTCTGATGAAAATGCTCCTTCCAAATCGTAAGGAGTTGCCGGGGCTTTTTTGCTACTCTCAGCTCCTTTACTAAACACTCAAAGGTTTGTAGGTCTGAGAGGCCTTTCTTCTCTTTCTCTTTTTTAAAATTCTTATTATTTTATAATTTAGGCAATTATTAGGTCCACAAATATCACATCTCAAAACTTAGTTTTCACTGAAAAACTGAGAGATTCAGATGGGATTTAAATTGTCAAAAAAATCGGGTCCACTCTAGTGCATTTTAAACCATGACAGTAACTCGATCCCGTGGCTTAAGAATACTGAGATGGAAATAAAGGAACAGAAGGGTTCAGGCGTCCACTCTGAAGTGAGTTATTCCTCAGAATGGCCCATGGGAAGCAAGGTACCATTTATCATAAAGAGCCTCGGTGTGTTCTTTGGAGAGAAGTCTAGGAAGGCTGCGTAAATCTGTGGAGATGCTTTCTTTCGCTCCTTCTTACATTTTCATGGCTGCGAACTGGCTTCCAGGTGCATGGGCAGGTAGAGTGTGACAGGTTCTGCTGTGCGTGACAATTCTGAGAGCAGCTGAGGCCCAGGCCAGCTGTACTTTCTCAGATAAAAACAGCAGGAAATCATTCTTACCCCATGGGCGCAGGAGTCCACCACACTGCATGGAGAAGTGGTTTGCAGCCCCATCGACTCCCAATCATAGCTGTACAACTTGAAACTGGGGACTTGCGCTACATGAAGTCTCCACTCCAGCAACATGCCGTCCAGGGCAATGTGTTTCCCATTTTTTCTTTTGTTGTTGGCTTTTTTTTTTGATATTTAATTGAAACAAAGATTTTAATGTAGCTGAGATGTGTGGTGTGATGATGTGAGTATTTATGGAACACATAGTGAAGAAAAGGGAAGAGTTTAAGTGAAACTGTATATTTCGATAGGGTCTACACTGCTATGCTATCAGAGGCTGGGAGGCAATCCCTGCCTCCGTTTAGGTTTGAATCTGAACTCTTTACCATCGCACACTGTATGGTTTAGGATAATTCACTTTAGTCTAAGCTCTAATTTGCTCACATGTTTTATATGTAGTAATAATTGTGTTTGCTACTGCAATGATGAAGGGAGATACATTTGAGTGTAAGGAGTGCTGAGCACAGCACTAGAAGCCCAGAGCATGCAAAGTGCAGAGCATAAGACTCTTTAGAGAAGCCTGAACTGTTTGCATTTAAACCTGGGGAAAGTCTGAACAGATTCCTTCCTGTATTCTGTATACCAGACAAGACTAAATCAAAACAAAAAAGGAAAATATATCTGTGGCAAGCTCAGACAAGGGCAGAGACCTGAGAACTCTTAGGTACCAGCTTGATCCCCGGCAATCAGGGCAGTGAAAACATTAGATCTTTGCTTCTTTCTTTCTTGAGTCTGGAAGTCAGTGGAAACATCTCTGGGAAATGGTTGTCAAGTTTCTGTGCAGAGAACAAGAGGACTCCTTGGTAGAGGAAGGGCGAGGGACTTGCCTAGAAACTGAAAGCGAGTCTAAAGCCACCTTGTCTTACTGCTTCATATTGCTTCTCTAGGTACGGTCTTGGAATCTGCCAAACACATCTGGGTAAAGCGTAGAAACAACTCACCTTACCAATCTACAGAACTTCACCTTCTATTAAGAATTACTGAGTGATGGCTGTTTCCAACGTGGTGTGTGGTGTGTCTAAAGATCCGGGATTCCTCTGTTAAACCTTTTCTCCTTTGGGTTTCCAGTGAGAGGCAGAAAATATCAACAGCATCATAACTCGTCTGCCTTTTCTTCCCTTCTGTTCCAACAGCACTCACTCTTTATATATCTAGGTAAGATCCTATCTTTGTTCACTTGATTCCTGCCTCCAGGTATGGCCCTAGGTACTGGGAAGAAATTGAAGTTGATTCTGTATAATAGCATCTTGATTAAGGGCTTAAAAATCTTTTGCACATTCATTATGAGCTTTTTCAGGAAAATGAGATATCAATAGTATCATTTTATCTGTGATATTATATACTGTTATATCATAACATATTTTATTTAACCATTCCTTCATTAGAACATATTTATTACTGCTGCTTTTTTAACTGTCACAAAAATTATTAAATACATACATATTTGTGAATGTGTAATGTATTCTTATGAAATGAACCCTTGCAAAGGAAATTATTGAATCAAATAACGGTTAATTGCAAAATTTTAGTAATTATTGTCAAATCACTTTTTAGAAATTTTATGTCAATGTGTGCACCCAAAGCGTATCCACATGTGCCTCCTCTGTTTTTCTACTGTCATCACCCTGGCCAGTAAGAACTTTCAATATCTTTGCCAGTCTAAAATATGAAAAGGGATTACATTATTGAAATAATTCTCACAGTCTTGATTACTAATATCATTGAGTTTATTTTGCATATTTTAGGGCACCTTTATTTCTTATTTTGTACATTTGTATGTTTATATCTTGGCCATATACTTTTATTAATAAGCCTTTCTAACATTAAGCCTGTTGAGAACATTTTCCCAGTGAATGTGTTTGGATTTATAATAGAAATTCTAAGTTTCGAGTTGATCAAATCTGTCATATTTTTATTTTTTCAATTTCTGGCCTTAATGCTTTCCTTAAAATAGGTCAGCAACCCAAATAAATTAACAAACAACCAAACCAAACAACAACAACAACAAAAGAATAAATTTACAAGAAAGCAAAAATACAAAAAAAAGTAGGCCAGCACATATTCACTTATGTTCTTTTTACTTTAAGGTTTCAGTTACTACATTAGTATATGAATCACTTTTGGATTTACATAGCTGTGAAGTGTAAGATATGTATATGTTCATGTTAATATTTGCTATTTAGTTAACTGTTAATTTGTCTTTGATTGATCTGCAATGCTGTTATTATCATATAGTATCCTAGTGAGGATACAAATCTACCAAATATCTTTGTAATGGGGAGATTAAAATCAGATATGTCAGGGAGGGCTAGGTGGAAATAACTACACCACAATTGAATGGAAGACAAGAGTATTAGTACAAGAATACATTAACGCATAGGTAAATAACTGAGTATGTGGTAAATTTTGTCTTCTAGTTGAAATGCCAGGGTTATAGAGTGAAGAAACTAGGGAAGATGTCAGCTGCAAAAATGAAAAGGAAAAGCAGACTACAAAGTAAATGATAATCAGTTTCTTCAACTTAACTTTTAAAATTTTTTATTTTTTAAAAAACCAGGAGCTAGATGATACAGCTAGTAAAAGCAACAGTCTTCAAGCTTGATTATTGGAGTTCAATCCTTGGGTCCACATGGTGGGAGGAGAGAACTGATTCCCACTTTATTCTATGACCTGTCCATGCATAGTGTGGCAAGTGTTTATGCACACACGCACACACACACACACACACACACACACACACACACACACACACACACACGCACACACACACACACACTCTACAGATATGTGTAACATGAATCAATCCATAAATACAAATTTGAGCTTGTGGTTTCAGCCTGATTACCTGAAATGTAATTTTGTTCTATTACAATGCTTGAAATGCAGTTTAGCACACTCTATACCAGTCTATCCTTATCGTAACTCAATGAGATAATACTTGCTGTGGTTTTCAGATGAAAACATCAAGGCTCAGAGGGGACAAGCAGCTATGCTGAGATCATGGCTCAGGGCAGACCTAAACTCAAGCTCTGACCCCGAGGCTCTTGTCTGGCCCCCTCCTCATCATTGCTCTCTCCACAGGCCTGCTTTTTAAAAGGCATGTTTGCTACGAAAGGCGTGTTAATCTCCTTAGCAAGACATGGTTTTCAGGCCCACACTTTTCAAATACAGTCTTGTGATGCTACTAAGAATCAGAGATCAGGCCATATAGGTACAGACTTCTTTTTGAGAAACTAAATGGTTCAATATACAGGGAAATAGGCATAGGAAACAAGCACCTACCAGATAGAGTTTTGACAATTAATTCAAAAAGAGCAGGGAGACTACTCCTAGACTGAAGTGGATGGAGTTGCCAGCTTATGCCTGTGGCCACTTCTGGACCCATTTGTGATCTGTAGTGAATGTAAGAAGGAAAGATAACCTCCCATTTTAAAAGGTGAATTCAACCCTTTTTCATAAAAATGACTACTTCTCTGCACAAACACCGCTCAGTAGTTTCCTAATCGATGCATTATTATAATTGACACTTTTTAAACTCTGCATCAGAAAGGTTTCTTTAGAAAGCTAGTTGCTAGATCTACCAGGGAAAATGATAAATAAAGTATTATTTATTGTAAAAACTTTCAAATAAAACAGAATGATGGGGAGAAGAGAAAAGACAGTAGGAGCAGAACAAAAGGCTGCTGTGGGGAGTAGGAGATGGACTGGCTCTCCCAGCTCCCTCCTGTCCAGGACTGAGAACCATAAGGTCACAGAGCATCTGGAGAGAAGATTTGCATGAGGTTTGCAAACCACTTGAGCCTGGCTGAGTCACAACACCCAGTGAGGAGTGGAAACTGCAGGCTACCAGACTGATTGATGTTTAGGGTCCTGGGGTCAACACACTCAAACATAGAGTGGAAGCTTGTGGGAACAAGACAATTTTATATTTTCAGACCATAGAGTAATAGCTTTTGGAAACTGATAGGACAGTGAGCTGCTTCAAAGCTGTAAAACATCATATCTATCTATCTATCTATCTATCTATCTATCTATCTATCTATCTATCTATCTATCTATCTATCTATCTCTATTCTTTTCTCTGTTATGCCCTATCTTATATGAGTTGGAAATTCTGATTACTCATAAAATGTTAACATTTTTAACATTTTTATAGAAGGCTGGATGGAAGAGCAGAAGTCTGTCAGCTTCTCAGGAGCTGGCACTCCCAAAGTTCTGAGCACCTTGGGTCCCTGTCTGGTGGTTACTCTGCTTAACTGCAGGCACAGCCGTTTGTCTGCACTGAGTTAGTCCTTTCTTTCTCTGCCAGAGGTGAACATCCAGGGCTCAGATGATAATATGGGGCAAAGAATTTTGGACATCTAAGTGAGTTAGAGCTAGATCAATAATGTGAAGGGAAGTGGAAGAGACAGGTTGTTGACAGTCTTGAGTTTCTTTTCTGTGGTTGAATTAAAAGAAATCATTTTGATGTATATATAGGTATGGCAAATAAATGGATAAATAAATGTTGGGAAATAAGAAAAATCTGTCCTTATTGAAAAGGTTAGTGATTTACATGTAAAGAAGTATACATTCATACTTACATGAGCAGACGTAAGACATTGGTTACAGATTAGTCTTGGAAAGATGCTGGTAAAATGCTGGGAATTCTGGTTAAAATGCTGGAAAGATGTGGTAAAAGATGACAAATAGAAGCCATTTTAGAATTACCATGAGAAAAAAATGAACTTATGTTTTATTTAAATAATAGAACATTTTTATTTTTAATTTCAAGAAAATATTACATTTTAAAAAAGTCCAGGCAATTGCTAGGCAGTAGTGCATGCCTTTAATCATAGCACTTGGGAGACAGAGGCAGGAGAATCTCTGTGAGTTCAAGGCCAACCTGGTCTACAGAGCAAGTTCCAGGACGGCTGAGGCTATACAAAGAAACTCTATCTTGAAAAAACAAACCAACCAGCCAGTCAGCCAACTAAATCCAGCCAATTACCATCACTTTGGTCATAGTTTTATTTTCAGAAGACATTTACTTAGGACTTAGAGAAGTCAGGAGAGGTTCCATGAACTACTTTCAGTCTTCTGAGAATTTGTTTACGTAGAATATTACTTTGAAAAGCTGAGTATAATTAATTTGCTGGGAGGCATGTATTAAAACATGGTGATAAATACTTTCTTTTTTGTAAGTTCAACTGACCTGAAGATAGCTTGAGGTTAAAAAATAAAGAGGGAAATACTTGTAGTTTTTGATTCAATACAGCCTTCTGCCCAGCATCGGTGCCTGTTCACCTTTATCTCCACCAGTCACAGCAAAGACCCTTGTGTCATGGTCTATAACTAATGCAGCTCCTGGACCACCATCCCATCATCAGCCTCCCAAGCGCATCCCTTTCTGCTTTCATGTTGTGTAGTCATTTTTTATGTTTTAGTGCCTTTTAGACATTAGACGTTTTGGGAGGATGTTATAAAATAGCCTTCCTGACTGAACTAACAATCTCCTTTCCCATCTCAATTCCTCATTAGACCTTCCTTTAGAATTTGGGCAAACCCCGAAGAGTTCAGGTGTAGCTGTCCAGATTCAGGAGCTGTGGTAGGTATGTATGGAGGTGAAAAGGGAAGATTGCCTGCCTCTTTTTCAGGAGCTCCTGGCCTTTGATCCAACCTCCAGGTGAGCCTTACTTACTCCCTCCTTGTCAGCCTCTATGTTGCTTCTCACTTTTTGGGTTATGTTCTGCCCTCTCTCCATGTGTTCTGTTATCAAGCCAATGTTTTTCTTTGTAACTGTAGCCAGTTCAATGTGTAAATCAATTCTTAGGTAGACTTCCGAACTAAAGAAAATAAATTTAAAGTAGTCAATTAATTTTATTACCTAAATTACTTAGTCACAAGCAACAATGAAACAGAGATCATATATATGTATTATTATCTGAGGAGTTAATTGGGCACAACCAGGACCCCCTTAGTTTCTTGATTAATTTCAAAATTACTTATAATTAATTGGTGAGTTATTTTTAGTTGTTTGAAAGTTACATCACAGTAATCATCTTTGAAAACAGCACAGGGGACCATTTATAAGTTCAGGGCAAATACACCTGCCTTAAGAATTATTTTGAAAGAAGTATTAGAGTTTAGTCTTGGAACAATCATATTTTGCCTGGAGAAAAGACAAAGATATTATTTCACCTAGTCCTAGAAACACCAAGATATTACAAAGCTTATCATTAAGAAATTTGAATTTCAGATCTTCTGGAACAAAAATTCAGAAAGTGTTATAAAATAAAATACTTCTCTGCATCAACACAATGGTTTCATTTCTCAGAAACATCCAACCTCTACTCTAGTTTCCTGAGGATGCTCTGCTTTTCTTTCACTGACTCCCAAAGAAAGAAAGAAATCTAGGGAAAAAGTAGGGAAGAAAGAATGAAAAAAGCAAAAAAAAAAAGCCACTGTAGATGTGCTTTCCAGAGTCAAAAAATATTAAACATAATTGTTAAATAATGACTACTTTTAATCTTAAAAATTCCCTAACCCCACCCTTTTCTCCTCTAATTAAACTTTTCTTTTTCCTAAACACATCCCACATCTAGCTGAATCCTATTTTTCCTCTCTTAGTGCTCAGCTAACATTTTTATTGCTTGTTTAAAGCACAGGAGATTACAACTACATTTGATGTAAATAAGATTTTTCTGAGATGTTCTTGAAATATAACCACCACCTATAGCAGTATATAATGAAAGAGTATGTTTTAAGATTAATATACAGCTTGCTGTGATATAGATAGTATTAAGCTGGAAAATCCTTAATAACAGATGTTTGTGGGGCATTATAACCATCATTAGTAATAATACATTCTACTGTTATTCTATTCAGAATGTGAGCTTTGAAGGTTTTATAACTGCAGAGCTCAAATTGTTATGAGTAGTCAGCCACTACCTCTTTTTAACACATGAAGGACATACATAATTATTGACATAATTATTCTAGCTGACAAATACATTCTAATTAGTTTGTTACAATTGCTTAGATTAGTTATTACTTATGTCCACCAGGAGGTTCATTATTTTGGGCCATGGAAATCTTCAATTCGATTAACTACTTCCTAACTGGGTAGTTGGCCTGCTTTGCTCCTATCCTCTTGGTTCCTACTGCTGCCTACAGTGCTTCATCCTAGTACCCTGCTCACTATGAAGCTTTGCCCTCCAGCATTTTCTTCAGGGTATCCTTTACCTCCGTGTTTCTCAGGCTATAGATGAGAGGGTTAAGCATGGGAATCACAAGACTATAAAACACAGAGATCACTTTGCTATATCTCCACGAATTCCCTGTTTTTGGTTGCCGCATGTACATGAAAAATAACGTTCCATAGAAGATGGTGACCACAGTGAGGTGGGAGGCACAGGTGGAGAATGCCTTACACTTGCCATGGGAAGACTCAATTTTTATGATGGACAGTAGGATGCAAATGTAAGAGATGAGGACGGTCATGAGGGATCCAGTGAGATTCACTGCCGAGAAGATCAGAAGCTGCCTCTCTTTGTTGTGGGTGTCAGAGCAGGAGAGTGCAAGGAGAGGGGGGTCAGCACAGTAGAAGTGGTGGATCACATTGGAGTCGCAGAAAGACAGTTGGAAAGTCAGGACTGTCTGTATCACAGAGTTCAGGAAGCCGTAGGTGTAGACTCCTATCACGAGCTCCTTGCAGACCCGCTGTGTCATGATGGCTGTGTAGGTCAGGGGATTACAGATGGCCATGTAACGGTCATAGGCCATTGTGGCCAAGAGGAAGCATTCAGTAGTGACGAAAGCACTGGAGAAGTATAATTGAGCAAAACAGCCTGAAAAGGAGATGGTTTTTTTCTTCACCAATAAATTTTGCAGCATTTTTGGCCCAATGGAAGATGAATAACAGAGATCAATGAAAGCGAGGTGACTGAGGAAATAGTACATGGGTGTGTGAAGCCGGGAGTCTGCCTTGATGAGCAAGATCATGCCAAGGTTTCCCACCAGGGTAATGAGATAAATCATCAGGAACACCACAAAGAGGGGGAGCTGAAGCTCAGGGCGATCTGTGAATCCCATGAGGACAAATTCTGTTACTGTGGTACGATTGCTTCTTGCCATTTTGTTCTCTTACCTGGTGTGAAGAGAAGAGATATGCTTAAAAATGGTCAGATGCTTAAAAACGCAAGCCTCTCGTGTCTCCATTCTAGAGGCAGATGACAAAAATTAGGCATTTCATACAGATCCAAATAGTTGGAGCTGATTTCTTTTAAGAGGCACAGAATGAGTTTCCTCGGCTCTACTTTCAAGTTTACAGTAGTCTTCAGTTTAATTCTAGGGCCAGGCAGTATATCTGATTCTGGGATGAAGAGTGGGTACCACTTTTCTCTTGCTTTTGGGGGGGGGTCTACTGCAAGGACTAACAAAGCATCATGACTATGGACCTATGGACGATTAGAGATGGATTGAGTACTTAGGGCGCAGGTGGGAGAGACTGAATGTGAAAGGTGGGAACAGGAGATGATTCATTCATTGACTGACCCACTAGCCAAATGTCTGCTGCCAATCGTTGTTATTGCAGACACTATGCAAAGTGAAGTTGCCATGAAGATGAATGAAAGTAAGTCTGCTGAGAGGATGCTCACAGGCAGGCAGGAGAAACAGGTATGTAAATAGTCACAATTCAGTGTGGGTAGTGCTTTTCATCATTAGGGTTTCTATTGCTGTGATAAAACATTACGTCTAAAAGCAACTTGTGGAAGAAAGAGTTTATTTCATCATACAGATTGCAATTCATCACCAAGAGAAGTCAGGGCAGTAACCGGAATCAGGAACTGATGCAGAGGCCATGGAAGAATACTGTTTACTGACTTGACTTCCATGGCTTGCTCTGTTTGCTATCTTATACCATCTAGGATCATCAGCCCAGGGAAGGCACTGCACACAGTAGACTGGGCCCTCCACACTAATCATTAGTCAAGAAAATGCCTCACAGTTCCATAAAGGGAATAACGTCTTACATCAACTTGCCTTCTGAAAGAGTATTATGTAAAGGGAAGATCAATAGTCTTGGGGAATTATCCCCAACACCAGGATGGATATTAACACAATATAACATTGCAACATTGGTGAACTCTTCATAGCAGAGAGGGCTCTAAATTAAAAAACAAAAACCACAGCCTGTTTTCTGCTTTATTGTTAATATAACTGCTTAATGATGCTCACAGATATGAATGCACACATATCTCTTTGTGCACAGATGAGATCATGATTTTATGCTTCTTTACAAACTGAACAATTATGTCATGCCATTTATTTTCATAGCTATGTTGTGATTTAATTAATTGCCTCTTACTAGAAATATTTTCACTAAATTTAGTATCTATACACTTCTGGGCTCCACTTAGGACCATGGAGCATGCCTGGTACTGGGATGAAAGACTTAAATTTTGCAATTTACAAGTTCTTTCATTATTCTATTTCAAGTAAAGTTGGGAATATGGATAAATCATGACCACTGGTAGTGAATTTGGGTCAAAATGTGCATATTTTTTCTATCTTTTGATGGTGACAGACAAATTAATTTAACTCTTTGATATACATATAAAGCTGTTTTCAGTGTTCTGAAAACTTGTATTTTAAAGTTGCTACATTATTTTTTTGTGTGTGACAAAGTCACAAATAAAAGTCACACACAAGTTTAAATAGTATATGCCAAATCTTTTTCATTTTGAATTCTGATTTTTGTGACATGGTTTATGAACATTTCCTAATTTGATATTACTAAACTTATCTCTTCCTTTAAGACTCTACATATTTGTCAGATTTCATTTTACACTATAATCTTTGACATGCTTATAATTAAATTTTGATATGGGAATGAGGTTATTAGTTCTTTCTTTGTTTTTCCAAATGGCTGGCCAAGGGTTCTACTATGACTGATTGGTGAAGTTATTTTGCTGGTGACTCTGTTGGTTTGAAGATCAAGCCTATGACATACTAAAATCCCTTTCACTGCGTATATCAGTTTCCATTTTTTCAGCATCTTCTAGAACTAAGACTAAATATAAAATCTCATGGAGTTCATTTTGGTGTCTAGTAACACAGTTTCTGGCTTGCTCATACATAAATGAATTTTAGTATGAGTTTTTTATCAAGTAAAAAAACCTTATTTGCACGCAGATGCCTTTGGTAGAGCAGACATGTTAATTTGGGAAGAACGGATGTTTTTATGAGAAGATCTTCTTTTCTGAAGGTAGGCTATTTAGTGCATTCATCAAAGGTTTTGACAATAGGGTTTTAATGACTCAAACACTCCAAATACATTCCTTTAAATTCTATTCTTAGAATTCTATTCTTTTTGGTCACTTTTGTAAATGAAATATTATTTTTCATTCTGTGGCTTATTTAACTATTATTTACATATAGGCAAGCTATTTATTTTTGTGAATTAATTTTATACCTATTCTCTTTAACAAATCATTTACAAATCAATTTTAGTTGAGTCTTCTGAGATTTCCAAATACACATTCATATACTATGAAAAAGATGCGACTTCTCCCTTGTTTGCTGTAGACTGTCTCTCCTTTCCTGTGTCCACTTGTACCTTCACAGTGGTGTTAAAAAGTAGTGACAATGGTAGCAATTTCCATCCTCTCTAAGAGTGATTCAGAATTACAAAGTATAATCCCTGGCACTGTAGACAGAGGGAATTACCAGCATAAAACTATCCAGTTAAGAAGGACCACACATCAGTAACTTCAAAGTCAGAGTTAAGAGCATGCTTTCTGGGAGCAAGCTGGCTTTTGACTTTTGCAGAGCTAAGGCATGCATAACAGGTGCAGGCCCACATAACTGCATATAACAAAGCATTTGAAGATGTTGACAGAGGCCAGAGGTTGTGGATCCCCCTGGAACGAGGGTTATAGGTTGTTGTGAACTACTTGAATGGGTGTTAGCACTGAACTTTGGCTGTTTTCAGGAGCTCTTAACCTCTGATCCTATCACTCAATTCACTAAATATCCCATTT
Organism: Rattus norvegicus; assembly: GCF_021556685.1. NCBI lineage: Eukaryota > Metazoa > Chordata > Mammalia > Rodentia > Muridae > Rattus > Rattus norvegicus. Next base: position 175,650,031 of record NC_141534.1, on the reverse strand, counting down.
TAAAGATTTCAGTTTACAACCTGTAGTTGTAGGCAGCTTTTAATATTAACTTTTACAATTAATTGTCAAGAAGATACAAAGAGTCCTAGAGAAAGGGTAGATTAAAGGGAAGTATATTAAGTAGAGGAAAAACTGAATTTGGTTGGAACCTAACTTGTTCCAAATACCCCGAGCATGTTTAGGAGACAAGGGACATCTTTTAGAAAGGAATAAACTCATATCGATGAGATAGTGGGTGGCAACCTGGATGTTTAGGAGTGTGACATATTGTGAAGAACCATGAAAGCCAAGAAGAGTCAATAACTCAGTAAGCAGTGAATATGGACTCATTGAACATGTGCACTGTGGAAATTACTTGGCATTATTCTGTGTTCAGAGATTCAATCTGGCATTGTATGGATGAATTGGAGAAGAAGGATGAGCACCATTAGCAGGGACACAGCTTGGATACCTTCTATGTAAGAGGCATAAGGATTTAAAATGGGAGCAATGATAGAAATGAAGAAAGAAGGCAATGAAAGATGGCTCAAAATAGAGTCTATTATCTCTTGGCAATTGACTGACTACAGTTTAATTTTTACCATGTTAATTTCCTAAGGAGATCTTATACATTGAAATACACACCCGCACGCATGCACGCATGCACACACACACACACACACACACACACACACACACACACACACACACACACACACACTGCTATTTCCACAAACTCACTAACTCAAGGGTAGAAAATGTGATTGAGAGATGGAGGAAGCAGATGCCACTGTATACTGTCTATCATGTTGCTGTAGATAGTTATAGTAGAAGCAGAAATCTATGGTTGAAGTGAATTCAGAGAAAGAATGTTGGATGCAGTGTGAGGGGATGGAGGATGACACTGTAGCCACAGCTGATGATGCTGGTAGAGGAGGAGTCAGTGAGGTTTGGGTGATGGGTTAAGACATGAATGGCTGAAATCACACAGGGAGAAAGAATGGGTAAAAAACAGATTAATACAGGAAAGAGAAATAAAATTTGAGGAACAATTTTGTCTTTAGAAGCTGACCAGAAGAGTAGGCAGGGAGAAAAACTGCCCCAAGATCTTCAAGGTAGTGCCTATCCTGGAATAGTAGAGAGCCTTTGAACACAGGCAACCCTGATATCGCTGGCTTAGGGTAGTTGTAACTTGTGTGATCTCTGTACTCACAATTATAGCTTCACTTGAAATTAAAATAAACTTGGGATCATCAGGTATCACGTTTAACCTATCTTACTGCTGCTGGTAAAAACGCTTGTTGAGAATTCTGTGCAGTAGTAACAAAACGTCTGTTTGAATTCATTTCTGGAGTTGATCAAAATTTCCCAGTGGGATCTAAACTAAAACAGGGCCTACTCCAAACAGATATAATGGGAACTCTCAAAAGAGACCAAGAGGTAGTGTACAGACCACAGCTTTATTTAATGCTTCTTGCATGATAGAGATTTTTACTATTGACTGCTATGAATATGACATACTGCTTTCCTGTAGAGTTTCACAGATGCGTCTAAGGCATGCTTGCTTGAAGGTTTAAAAGCCCTATTAGCTAAGTATTTATTAACCATTAATTGTATTAGAATATTGTTCTCCACTTCTGCAAACTTCACTTAAATTAATATTTAAATTTGAGAATTACTGATAGCATCAACTTTTAGTCTACCAGTGTTTAGATTATAGATGGACCTGATGATAAATTTCAGAAATAAAAAGAAAAGTAACTAATATCTAATAGTAAATATTTGAACTTTAATTTTTCATCTAAGAGAAAATTTGTCGTTTTAAGAAGAAAATGTTGATGAGATTCAATTAATAGTCAAACTTTATAATAACTAGTGGTTATTTGAAACCTTTTGACCTACAAGTTTCATTTTTATTTTTAATTAAACATTATAAATTATGTACCTGTGTGTGTAGAGTGTGTGTGTGTGTGTCTGTATGTGTCTGTGTGTGTCTGTGTGTCTGTGTATGCATGTGCATAGTATGGTACATGTGTGGAGATCAGAGGACAACTTGCAGGGGCTGATTATTTCTACCATGTCAGTCCCATATATTGGCCTGAACTCAGGTTGGCAGGCTTGTTGGCAAGCACCTTTACTCACTTAGCCATCTCACTGCTCTCAGGTGTTGTTTGTATCATTTTATTTAGTACAAACTTGTTGTCTTTTCAGTTTCCTCAAAAGGAAACTGATGTAGCAATGCTCAGTAAATTTGTGAATTCCAAATTCACAAAGTGATGAAGCCAGGATTTAAAGCAGATTTGGCTAGTTTTGGCACCCTCTGCCTAAAGGACACAGACTCCCTATTTGTGAGTCCCACTATTTATTTATTTCAGAACGTTTTCCTTATAAAGTTAGACTCCTATGATAATATTTTAGGCATGCTGGGGTGGCTCAACAACATTTCTTTTTTTTTTTTTTTTTCGGAGCTGGGGACCGAACCCAGGGCCTTGCGCTCGCTAGGCAAGCGCTCTACCACTGAGCTAAATCCCCAACCCCTCAACAACATTTCTTAAAAGTTTGTGCAGACTTAATTATTGTGTTTATCAAAATAATCAACATCTGGCAATTTGGAATGTTTTGTCATCATTCATTGTGAAGATTAAAACTGCCAATTAAAACTGCTGTGTTGATTAAACCAGGAAGTGTTCTTAGAATTAGGAGAGGGACAGGTAGGTGAAATACTTTGGAAATCTGATGAAAGCTAAATTTTCTGTTCTGCGGAAGTTTTGCTTGTATGAAATTTTGGAATGTGATTTGGGTGGGTTCTTGAGTTTATCAGGTCCCTGCCATGCTCTCCTTATAAAAGTAACACATTAACCAAACAACAAACAAACAAACAAACAAACAAAACCAGGCAAACAAAAAACAAATCAATGAAGTAAGTTAAGAGTTTACTAGTCTTTCTCACTCCTTTTCTGGGAGGAAAAAAAACCCCACTCTTCCTTGCCCCAGCACCTACACCCTCTCCTTTCCTGCTCCATAGTCTTTCTACATCCAACTAAGCAGTAAGTACAACTTACCAAGCACCTAGCAGACAGTTAGGGTTGCCAAATATCTGGAAATATCCACTGAATGTAGACCTCTTCATGTCTGTCTGCTTCTACTGCTTGGTGACTATATTCCACACCCAGGAAGCTGTGACTGTTTATAATGTGCAATGAGTCTGTTATCTCCTGTTATTCTGGATTTTCCTGTGTCTCAAGGGATAATTTCTGTGATGTATTCTGCATCTGACTAAATCACCTTTGGGAACGAAAAATTCCCTGAATCATTCTAGTAGCTAATGATGACTCAGGTTGCCATGCTTTGGTGCCTGCTCTCAGGATGTGTTCCAAGTCCAGGCTTTTGGTATGATGTTAAGATGAAGCCTTCCTTACCTTGCCAGGACATTCACGGTAGTTTTCCTTGAAATCACTGCAATGAAGTCTTGTGAATGCTTTGTGGGGAGATAATTAAGACTGTGAAAATGTTAGATGATCAAGATGCGTGCACTAGCCACTTGTCTACAAAGAAAAGATAGTCTTGCTTTCCATATTTATTATAAGAGATACTATAAGAGAAAAGCAATACCTTATTTTATTGCTATGCATTTTCCACTGAATAATCACAACACACACGTGGCTCTGATTAAACTCACTGGGTCACAAAACAATCAAAAGATCAATGTAGGGAAGAGGGCTTTATAAGGAAGGAGATAGGAGGTCGGGGGGATGATTAAAGATAGTGATCAGAATGTCACTATGAAATTGTCAAAGAACACATTTAAAATATTTTTGGTAGAAAAATTCCAATAATTTTAGTAGATGCATTTCTCTTAAGATGCAGAAGGCACTTGGATAGTCTAAAGAAAGGAAAGGTACTTTTACGTGGTCATTGTGAATTTTAATTTTATTTTGTAGGAAGGAGTTGTACTAAAGGAAGGTTCATTCCCAGTTGACAGATACAACTATGGCTCCTCATTGAATATCCTCCAGAGTATGAGGATCTGGGTAATGTTAACTCCTCCTGGTGGAGATTATTAGAAGAAACAGGCTTATTCTACCACCATCATGAGCCCATATGGATCTGATGATTGTTTTATTTTTAATTTCCTGTTTTCCATTAATTTATTACATCTTGATTGCATCCCTCTCCCTCATCTCCTCTCAGTCGCACCCTCACAAATTCCTTCACACATTACTCCTTTCCCTTCTCATCAGAGAAGGGGAAGCCTTCTTGGGTGCCAGCCTGCCCTGGGACATCAGGTAACAGTAGGACTAAACTCATCGTCTCTTACTGAGGCCTGGACAGGCAGTCCAGCTAGAGGAAGGGGATCCAAAGGCAGTCAACAGAGTTAGTCCAATTGTTAGGGGTCCCACATAAGACTAAGCTGCACATCTGCTACAAATGTTAGGGGACCTAGGTCCAGCCCCTGCACACACTTTGGTTTGTTGTTCAGTCTCTGTGAGACTTCATGGGCCTACATTAGCTGATTCTGTAGTGTCCTTGACTCTTATGGCTTACTCAATCATATTCCTTATTCTTCTACAAGATACCCCAAGCTCTGCCTGGTGTTAGTCTTTAGGTCTCTGCAGACCTGGATGAGGCTTCTCAGGAGACAGAATTTTTAGGCTCCTCTCTGCAAGCATAGAAGAGCATCACTAATAGTGTTGGAGGTTGGCTCTCTTCCATGGGATGGGTCTCAAGTTGGGTCAGTCATTGGTTAGCCACTCCTTCAATCTCTGCTCCATCTTTATCTCTGCACATCTAGTTAGGACAAATTTGGGTGAAAGTTTTTATGGGTAAGTTGATGTTCTCTGCCCTCCTACCTGGCTACAGGAGGTGGCCACTTCAGTCTCTATATTCCCTGCTGCTAGGAGTATCAGGTAGAGTCACCTATATAGACTCCCAGGAGCCTCTCCTGTCCCAGGTCTTTGTCTAGTTCCAGAGATATCCCACACTAATTTCTGTTCTCTCTCCTGGCACCGTCTCTCTACATCTGATGACAGCCTACTGAATGGGAAAAGATCTTCACCAACTCTACATCCAAGAGAGGACTAATATCAAAAATACATAGGGAACTTAAATTATACACCAACAAAATGAATAACTCAATTAAAAATGGGGTGCAGAGCTAAACAGAGAATTCTTAACAGAGGAATCTCTAATAACAGAGAAGCACTTGAAATGTTCAATATCTTTAGTCATCAGGGAAATGCAAATCAATGACTCTGAGATTCCATCCTCCACCCATCAGAACTGCTAAGATCAAAAACTCAAGGGACAGCACATGCTTTCGAGGTTGTAGAGCAAGGGGAACATTCCTCTATTGCTGGTGGGAGTACAGACTAGTACAACCACTTCGGATATAAATTTGGCAGTTTCTTAAACTTAAAATTAGGAATAAGTTCTATCCCAAGACCCAGGTATATCACTCATGGGCATAAACTCAAAAGATACCACAAGGAAACTTGCTCAGCTATGCTCATACCAGCCTTAGTCGTAATAGCCAGAAGCTGGAAACATCTAGATGTACTCAACTGGATAAGAATGAATAAAGAAAACGTGGTACGTCTACATAATGGAATTTTACTCAGCTGTTAAAAATAAAGACATCATGAATTTTGCAGGCAAATGGATGGAACTAGAAAATATCATCCCGGGTGAGGTAACCCAGGCCCAGAAAGACACTCTTGGTATGTACTCACTTGCAAGTGGACATTAGCTATAAAGTGCAGTATAACCATGTTACAATCCACAAACCTAAAGAAACCAAGTAATGAGGGTCCAAAGGAGGAAATCTGAATCTCACTCAGAAGGGGAAATAACATGGACATCGGAGGTGGACAGATGGAGGGCACAGAGTGGGAGAGGGGTGAGAAGGAGAACAGGGATGGGATCTTATAATTCTTCCACAAGACTGCGAGTTGTTGGATTCTCTTAGTTACTGTGTTTGCCTGGAGTAATGAAAGGGCTTTTGTGTTTTGTTTTCAGGTGTGAATATTTTATTATAAAATAAGATAGTAAGTGATTCTGATATCTTTTTAGATAAGAGCTATCAGTACAAAGATCTTTTAAAGGTGGGGTTAAAATATATTTCTTAACTGGGATGGAGACATGGTTCAGTTGTTAAGAGCACTTCTTACTCTTGCTGAGAATCTGTTTTTAATTCCCAGTACCATTTAGTTGTGTTGGGTTGTAACTAAATGTAATTCCATTGCAGGGAAATCCAATGTCCTCTTCTGGCTTCTCAAACTTTATAGATGACTTGAGAATATCATCTGATTCTATAGCTTACCCCACCCTAAGAGAGACAGATAGTTAGATTTCATTCATATGTCAATATCAGGCTTGAGGTAAGTTCATCTACATTCTGAGCAAATGTGAGAAATCTGGAAGATTCTAGAAGTGGTAGAGGCCAGGTTTCTAGCAAACAGGTTTGGATTCGACAATAGTGAAGTTAGAGTACTATGAATGAGACAAGAAAGTACTTTTTTATTTTGTGTATGACTATTTTATATGTATGTATGTATGTATGTATGTATGTATGTATGTATTTATGTATAATGTATGTATGTGAAGCAGGGAATGCTGTGTGTGTGCACACATATGTACACACATGCATATGTCTGCATGTGTATGCATATAGAGCTTTTTCCTATCTTTTTGGTTTTGTATCCATGAATTCAGTCAATTATAAATTTTTTTTTCATAGTACTGGATACTGAACCCAAGTCCTTATGCATGCTGGGAAGTTAGAGCTAACATTGGGCTAAAACACCAATCTTAAAGAATTTAATTAACACTTGTACTGCTCAACCATAGATCTCTTTCTTACTATTTCCTAAACAATAATTTGTGTATTTATATTGTATTAGTTATTATATAAGTAGTATAGAGCTGATTTAAAGTACATAGAAGGCTGCATTTAAGTTTTATACAAATACTACATGGTTTATAAGGTACATAAACATCCATAGTGTTTGCTATCCATGGAAGATCATAAAATTAACTCCCATGGATACCAAGAGATGAAGAATTAATGCTGTTCTCCATTTCTCTGATCTGGGGATAGGTGTGACATGAAACTGCAGCAACCTGACTTCTGAAAGAGATAATATGTCACCTGCAAGTCCCCTGAGGCTTTGATTTCAATGCTGTGCTCCATTCTTAGTTCCAAATACAGGCACTATGAATTCAAGGCCTAATCCCTAAACTCAGTGTCCCCTCCAAAACTGACTACGAGGAAATTGCTGTTCCCTGAGGCGACATTAAGGCATCTGCTCTGAGGCAATCAATGCAAGCTGAAAGTCTAGTTTCAGATTAACAACATTCAGGTCAAAGGCAAATAATTAACCTGGTAAACATGAAAATGTATTTGGTTATGATTGCATTGTAAACTCCTTTAGGTTCAGAGCCAGCGTACTGGTAGACTGGAATTGTAATGTTAAAAAACATAAGAGCAGCAGTAATTGGTAAGTAAATAATAGTAATACTTGAGTATTGTGGTTAGAGGTGAAAACTGAGTCCACAATACCAGGATTGGGATGGAGGTTCATGTACACTTCTCAGTCAGTTGTCAGAAACATTACCTGAATTAAAAATTAAGATATTCTTGTCTTCTTTCTTCATGATACTGTTATATAATGTTTAATGAGGACATTTTCTGTGTTAAACATCATTCTAAGTTCTTCATATATTATTCTGTTAAATCAGCAATGTTCCTCTACATTTACATGGACTAGGGACTTGAATAATGTGACCATGGTCACAATGTGAGCAAAAGGAATTGAAATAAGCAGCCTGAGTCCAGAGCTCAAATTTATCCTAATACCATTGTGCTTCTTAACACTTATAAGATATATTCAAATCATGTCACTTGCAGTATGCCTATTTATACTATCATACTTCAATAGTTAACATCTAATAAGTGAAAATATGCATATATAAATAAGTGTATAAATGAATGAGAGCCATCTAAATAAAAACTCTCATCCACATGGTTTTTCTCCACTGATCAATGGTGATTTTTTGTGTGCCTGTTGACTTTTAAAATTGTTAATAAGAATGTGTGCATTTCAATCATAGAGGGTCTTCAGTTGCAAGCAATGAGAACAGATTTTGGGATATTGTCAGAGAACCAAGAGTCCACATGAAGATTATAAAACCATGCTTTGTGTTCCTCCTTCCTATGAGAAATGGATAGATGAGAATCTCACTGGAGCTGATAAGAAGGACCAGTGGCCATAGACCATTATTACCCTGAGAGCTGTCACTTACTGTGACATGATAGACACCAAGGAAACCCAGATCAATCATAATGTCTTTGCTACAAAATGCTGCTCAATATAGCTCATAAGTTCTCTTGAAATGGCTACAAGTAAAATTCATAGTTATTTCCCAAGATGAACATTAGACTTTTTTGAAGATGTAAAGAAAATTATGTCTTTGTTACTATAAAATAACAATGTTGTAACTTTCAGAGAATGGTTGATTTAATAGTTGAATTTTCACTTAAATACACTTAATACAGCACACTTCAATGTATTACTGAGATTTTTTTGTACACAGTGGTATATTAAATAAAATTTGGTTTTCTCCAATAAAGTCTCGCTGGGAAAGAAACCACTCTTAAAGGTAGGCCTCATGCCCAGCAGTGGATGGCTAATAGAAAGTGAACTCAAGGTATCTTTGGAGCTTCCTTGTCTCATAATAGAAAGGAGGTGGATCTGGAGAGGAGGGGAGGTAGAAAAGAACTGGAGTAGCCATGGAAAACTATAATCTCGATATATTGTGTGAGAAAAAGCTTTATTTTCAATAAAAGAAAAATTCTCAAAGATTAATAAAATATCTTTTAAAATTGGAAATAGTTCTGTTTCAGTGCCAAAGATATTTTAACTGCATGACTCTTAACTTTCTTTCTCTATTAGGAGGCACTCTTTTAAAGACAGAGAAGCCAGAGGGTACCAGGAATTTGTTTTCTTCATAGCACTGCTTATTTAGGATCTTGACTGATAGTTTATGTTAGTTACAGCTTCTATTGCTTTGATGAATCATTCTATCAAAAAATAGCTTGGGCTTCTGGTTAGCATCTGTGTCCAGGAGTGTCAGGAGTTCAGACTCCCTCAGGCTTTCAGGTGAGTCACCAACTTTTGATGCAATACCTGACCTAACTGCCTCCCACCCCCACCCCCTCAGGGCACAGAGGATATAGGACCACATAACCTGCTGGAGACACAACTTCCTTCTCCTTCACATTTGTGTCTAGAAGCAGATCCTGTGCTCCAGCCCTCCTCCCCATCCTGTTCACAACCAGAGACACCTTAATCCCTAGGAGTTCTGACATGGTCAGGGTCACAAATCAGGGTCTCTAGACCTGCTCCCACATCCAAAGACAGCCTGACCCAAGGAGGCCCAGCATGACCAGGTTCACAGGAGGGAAAGTCTTCAGCCTGAGACAGCAAAGTCAACTGACTTAACAGCAAGGATAACCAGATGATGAGAGGCAAGTGCAAGAACATAAACAACAGAAACTAGTGCTACTTGGCAAGACCAGAACCCACTTTTCCCACCACAGCAAGCCCTAGCTACCCTAATACAACTGAGAAGCAAGATTGTGATATAAAATCCCATGTCATGAAGATGATAGAGGACCTTGAGGAGGACATAAATAACTCCCTTAAAGAAGTACAGGGGAACACATGTAAAGAAGTAGAAGTCCTTGAAGAGGAAACACATAAATCTCTTAAAGAAATACAGGTTAGCACAATCAAACAGGTGAAGGAACTGAGCAAAACCATCCAGCATCTAAAAATGGATACAGAAACAATAAAGAAATCACAAAGGGAGACAGACCTGGAGATAGAAAATCTAGGAAAGACATCAGGAGCCAATGATGCAAGCATCACCAACAGAATACAAGAGATACAAGAGAGAATGTTAGACATAGAAGATACCATAGAAGACGATAACACAATGGTAAAAAAAAAATACATAGTGCAAAATGCCCCTAACCCAAAACATCCAGGAAACTCAGGACACAATGAAAAACCAAACCAAAGAATAATAGGTATAGAGGAGAGCAAAGATTCCCAAATCAAAGTGTCAGGAAACATCTTCAACAAAATCATAGATGCAAACTTTCCTAACCTAAAAAAAGAGATGATCATAAACATACAAAAAGATTACAGAATGGCACATAGATTATACCAGAAAATAAATTCTTCCTATCACATAGTAATCAAAACATCAATTGCACAGAAAAAAGAAAGAATATTAAAAACAGTAAGGGAAAAAGGTTAAGTAACACATAAAGGCTGACCTATCAGAATTACACCAGACTTCTTAACAGAGATTCTAATAGCCAGAAGATCTTGAGAACATGTCATACAGACCTTAATAGAATACAAATGGCAGCCTAGGTTACTATACCCAGCAAAACTCTCAATTAATATTGATGGGGAAACCAAGATATTACATGGAAAAAACAAATTTAAACAATATCCTTCCACTAAACCAGCCCAACAGAGGATAATAGAAGGAAAACTCCAACACAAGTAATCCATCGATGCAATATATAAACACACTCAAGGAAAAAAGTCACATGATCATCTCATTAGCTGTTGATAAACACTGTGACAAAATACAACACCTCTTCAAGTTAAAGTCTTGGAGAACCCCTAAATACAAAAATAACAGGAAACAATAATCGTATTCCTTAATATCTCTCAACACCCCAATAAAAAGACGTAGACTAAAAGACTAGATACATAAAGAGGACCCAGCATTATGCTGCATACAGGAAACACACCTCAGAGACAAAGACAGACGCTACCTCAGAGGAAAAGGCTAGAAAACAACTATCAGAGCAAACGGTTTGAAGGAACAAGCTGGAATAGCCATTCTAATATGGAATAAAATTGACTTTCAACCAAATTCATCAAAAAAGATAAGGAAAAACTTCATATTTATCATAGGAAAGATTCACCAAGATGAACTCTCAATCCTAAATATCTATGCTCCAAATGCTGGGGCATCTATACTCATAAAAGAAACCTTATTAAAGCTCAAATCACACATTGTGCCTCACACAATAATAGTAGGAGATTTCAGCACCCCACTCTCATCAATGGACAGATCATGAAAACAGAAATTAAACAGAGACCCAGAGAAACTAACAGAAGTTATGAAGCAAATGGACTTAACAGATATTTATAGAACATTTCACCTTAAAGAAAAGGATATACATTCTTCTCAGCACCTCATGGTACCTTCTCCAAAATTGACCATATAATCGGTCACAAAACAGGCCTTCACAGATACAGGAAGAGAAATAATTCCATGCATCCTATCAGTTTACCACGGACTAAGACTGGTCTTCAATAACAACAATAACGACAGAAAGCCCACATATACATGGAAGTTGAACAATGGAGGTGAAAGGGGGCTTATGGATAGAACCTGGGCAAGGGAATAACTTTTGAAATGTAAATAAAGAAGTATCCAATAGTAATAAAAACTCTTGGAGTGTTCAGGTATTCATGGCACATACCTAAACATAGTAAATACAACATAGAGCATACCGCCAACTAATATCAAATTAAATGGAGAGATACTAGAAACAATTCCAATAAAATCAGGGACATGACAGGGTTGCCTACTCTTTCCCTATCTATTCAATATAGTACTTGAAATTCTAGGCAAAGAAATTAGACAATAAATGGAAATCAAGGTGATACAAACTGGAAAGAATGAAGTCAAAGTATCACTATTTGCAGATGACATGATAGTATATATAAACGACCTCCAGAATTTTACCAAAGAACTCCTACAGCTGATAAACAACTTCAGCAACATGGCTGCATATAAAATTATCTCATGCAAATCAGTAGCCTTTCTTATATTGATGATAAACAGCCTGAGAAAGAAATTAGGGAAAGAACAACCTTCAAAACGGCCACAAATAGTATAAATTATTTTGGTTTAACTCTTACCAAGCAAATGAAACATATGTACATGTTCAAATCCTTGAAAAAGAAAATCAAAGAAGACTTCAGAAGATGGAAAATCCCCTATGCTCATGGATAGGTAGGATTAACATAGTTAAAGTGGCCATCTTATCAAAAGCAATCTATAGATTCAGTGCAATCGCTATCAAAATTCCAACACAATTCCTCATAGGCATGGAAAGAGCAATTCTCAATTTTATATGAAAAAAAACCTCTAGGACAGCCAAAACAACTCTTAACAATAAAAGACCTTCTGGGGTAATCATCATCCCTGACCCCAAGACATACTACAGAGCAATAGTGATATAAACTGCATAGTATTGTTACAGAGACAGACAAGTTGGTCAATGCAATAGAATTGAAAAACCACAAAATAAAACCATGCACTTATGGACACTGATCTTTGACAAAGAAGTCAAAAATATACAGTGGAAAAGAAGAAAGCATCTTCAATAAATGGTGCTGGTCTAACTGTCAGTCAGTATGTGGAAAAATGAAAATATCCATATGTGTCACCTTGCACAAAGCTCAAGTTCAAGTGGATCAAGGACTTCAACATAAAACCAGGTACATTGAATCTAACCAAAGAGAAAGTGGGAAAGAACCTTGAACTCATGGGCATGGGGAGAATTTCCTAAAGAGAACTCCAGTGGCATAGGCACTCAGATCAAGAATTAATAAATGGGACCTCATGAAACTGGAAAGCTTTTGTATGGCAAAGTACATAGTTGCTAGGACAAATCAGCAACCTACAGATTGAGCAAATAATCTTCAAAACCCCACATCTGATAGAGGGCTAGTATCCAAAATATATAAAGAACTCTAGAAGCTAACTTCCAAAAACCAAACAACCCAATCAAAACATGGGGTATAGAAATAAACAGAGAATTCACAACAGAGGAATCTCGAAGGGCTGAGAAACACAATGGAGTACTACTCAGCTGTTAAAAACAATGCTTTCATGAAATTCTTAGGCAAATGGATGGAGCTAGGAAATATCATCCTGAGTGAGGTAACCCAGTCACAAAAGAACACACATGGTTTGCACTCACTGATAAGTGGATATTAGCCCCAAAAATCAGAATACCCAAGATATAATTTACAGATCCTATGAAGCTCAAGAAGAAGGAAGACCAAAATGTGGATGCTTCAGTACTTCTTAGAAAAGGGAACAAAATACTCACTAGAGGATATACAGGGACAAAGATTGGAGCAGAGACTGAAGGAAAGGCCATCCAGAGACTGCCCCACTCAGGGATTCATCCCATATACAGTCACCAAACCCAGATACTATTGTGGATGCCAAGAAGTGGGTGCATGCTGACAGGAGCAGGATATAGCTGTCACCTGAGAGTCTCTGCCAGAGCCTGACAAGTACAGAGGCAGATGCTTACAGCCAAACGTTGGACTGAGTACAGGGATCCCAATGGAGGAGTTAGAGAAAGGACTGAAGGAGCTGAAGGGATTTGCAACCCCATAGGAAGAACAACAGTATCAACCAACTTGATGACCCAGAACTCCCAGGGACAAAACCACTAAACAAAGAGTACACATGGAGGGACCCATGGCTCCAGTCACATATGTAACTAACAGAGGATAACATTGTCTGGCATCAATAGGTCAAGAAGCCCTTGGTCCTGTGAAGGTTTTTTCTCCATTGTAGGGTAATGCCAGGGTGCTGAGGTGGGAGTGGGTGGATGGGAGGGGGAGCATCTTCATAGAAGCAGGGGGAAGGGGATGAGAGAGGGGGAACCAGGGCAGGGGATAACATTTGAAATGTAAATACATAAACTATTCAATAAAAAAAGAAGGGGAAACAAATTACTCACAGGAGGTAGAGTGTGGGAGGGACTTCGGAGGAAGAGAGGAGGGGGAGGGGGCGAAAGGGGACAGTATTAGGTATGGGAGGAGATGGGAATGATATACAGAGGGGAAATTTGAACAGAGGTGTGTAACAATAGGGGATGGGGAACTGAAGGTAGTTACTAGAAAGTTCCCAATACCAGGAAATCAAGAGCCTCCCAGGACCCAAAAGGGATGGGATTAGCTAAAATGTCCAACAAAGTGGTGGGATAACCTATATAGACCATATCCAGAGGTTAGACAAAGCCCCAGGTTGGTTGGTGGGGCCACCAACTCATCTCCAAATTTTCAACCCAGAATGGCTCCTGTCTAAAGGAAATACGAAGATGAACCGTGGAGCAGAAACTGAAGGAAAGGCCATTCAGAGACTGCCCCACCTGGGGAATCCATTCTGTATACAGACACCAAATCCAGATACAATTGCAGATTCCAAGAAGTTCTTGCTGACAGGGACCTGTTATAGCTGTTTCCTAAGAGACTATGCCAGAGCCTGACAAGCACAGACAGAGGCAGATGCTCACAGCCAATCACTAAACTGAGTGTGGGGACCTCAATGGAGGAGTTAGAGAAAGGACTGAAGGAGCTGAAGGGGTTTGCAACCCCATAGGAAGAACAAAAATGTCAACCAACCAGACCCCTCAGAGTTTCCAGGGACTAACCACCAACCAAAGAGGGATGCCTGGCTCCTATCAGTCACATGTATAGCAGAGGATGGCATTGTCTGGCATCAATGGGAGGGAGATCCCTTGGTCCTGTGAAGGCTCTATTCTCCAGTGTAGGGGAATGCCAGGATCATGAGGTAGGAGTGGGTGGATGGGTGGGGGAGCACCCTCATAGAAGCAGGGGGAGAAGGGTATAGAATGAGGGGTTTTGGAGGGGAAACTGGGAAAGGGGATAACATTTGAAATGTAAATACATAAAATATTCAATTAAAATACTAAGTCTCCCAGTACAAAAAAGGCCAAGACCAGATGATTTTAGGGCAGAATTCTATCAGACCTTCAAAGAAGGTCTTAATACCAATACTCTTCAAACTATTCAACAAAATAGAAATAGAAGGAATACCACCTAATTTGTTCTATGAAACCATGAATATGCTGATACCAAAACCACACAAAGACCAAACAAAGAAAGAGAACTTCAGACCAGTTTCCCTCATGAATATTGATGCAAAAATACTCCATAAAATTCTTGCAAACCAAATCCAAAACCACATCCAAATGACTATTCACCATGATCAAGAAGACTTCATCCCAGGGAGTCAGGGAAGCTTCACTATAGAGAAATCCATTAACACAATCCATTATATAAACAAACTCAAAGAAAAAAAACCTGCATGATCATCTCATTAGATGTTGCAAAAGTATTTGACAAAATTCAACACCCCTTCATGGTAAAAGCCTTGGGAAGATCAGGAAATCAAGCTCATACCTCAACAAAGTAAAAGCAACATACAGCAAAACAGTAGCTAACATCAAACTAAATGGAGAGAGACTTGAAGCAATCCCACTAAAATCAGGGATTAGAAAAGGCTGACCTTTCTCTCCCTATCTAATCAATCTAGTACTCAAACTTCTAGCCAGAGCGATTAGCAACCAAAGGAGGTCAAAGGGATACAAATTGGATAGGAAGAAGTCCAAATATCACTATTTGCAGATGATATGAAAGCACCTTAATTGACCCTCAAAATTCCACAAAAGAATTTTAACTTCAGCAAAGTAGTTGGATGTGAAATTAACTTAAACAAATCAGTAACCTTCCTCTATTCAAAGGATAAACAGGCTAAGTAAGAAATTAAGGAAATGACACTCTTCACAATAGTCACAAATAAAATATCTTAGTGTGACTCTAACCAAGCAAGTGAAACATCTATATGAAAAGAACCTCAAACCTCTGAAGAAAGAAATTGAAGAAAACCTCAGAAAATGGAAAGATCTCCCATGCTCATGAACTGGGAGGACTAAGATAGTAAAAATGGCCATCTCACCAAAAGCAATCTTCAGATTCAATGTAATACCCACCAAAATTCCAACTCAATTCTTCACAGAGATAGAAAGAGCAATTCTCAAATTCATTTGGATCAACTTAAAAGCCAGGATAGGGAAAACAATTCTTAACAATAAGAGAATTTCTGGGGGAATCACCATCCCTAACGTCAAGCTGTACTACAGAGCAATAGTGATAAAAAGTGCATGGTACTGGTACAGAGACAGGCAGGTAGATCAATGAAATAGAATTGAAGACCCAGAACACCTATGATCACTTGATTTTTGATGAAGAAGCTAAAACCATCCAGTGGAAAAAAGCATATTCAAGAAATGGTGCTGGCTTAAGTGGTGGTCTACAAGTAAAAAAAGGAAAATTGACACATTATCTCCTTTTTATAAAGTTCAAGTCCAAGTGGATCATTGACTTCCAAATAAAACCAGACACACTAAACCCCTTAGAAGAGAAATTAGGAAAGAGCCTCAAACAAATCAGCACAGGGGAAAATTTCCTGAACAGAATACCAAATGGCCCAGGCTCTCATATCAATTACAGACAAATGGGATCTCATAAAACTGAAAATCTTCTCTAAGGCAAGGAAACTGTCATAATGACAAAGTGGCAAGCCACAGATTGGGAAAAGATCTTTAGCAATCCTACATCCGATAGATGACTAATATCCAATATATACAAAGAACTCAAGAAGTGAGACTGCAGAGAACCAAACAACCCTATTAAAAATGGGGAACAGAGCTAAACAGAGAATTCTCGACTGAGGAAAGTCAAATGGCTGAGTAGCACCTAAAGAAATGTTCAACATCCTTAGTCATCAGGGAAATGTAAATCAAAACAACCCTGAGATTCCACATCATACCAGTCAGAATGGCTAAGATCAAATTCTCAGGTGACAGCAGATACTGGTGAGGATGTGGAGAAAGAGAGTTAGGGTTAGGGTTAGGGTTAGGGTAAGGATAAGGGTTAGGGTTCCATTGCTGGTGGGACTGCACCTGGTACACCACTGTGGAAATGAGTTTGGCAGCTCTTCAGGAAATTGCACATAGTACTACTTCCTGAGGACCCAGCTATACCATTCCTGGGCATATAACCAAAAGATTCTCCAACATATAACAAGGACACATTCTCCACTATGTTCATATCAGTCCTATTTCTAATAGCGAGAAGCTGGAATGAACCCAAGTCTTCTTAAACAGAGGAATGTATACAGAAAATGTGGTACATTTATATAACAGAGTACTACTCAGCTATTAAAAGCAATGACTTCATGAAATTCACAGGCAAATGGATGCAACTAGAAAATATTAACTCTGTCACAAAAGAACACACATAGTAGACACTCACTGATAAGTGGATATTAGGAAAAATATCAGAATACACACGCTACAACTCACAGAGTATATGAAGCTCAAGAAGAAGGAAGACCAAAGCGAGAATGCTTCGATTCTACTTAGAAGGGGAAACAAAATAATCAAGGAGGTAGAGGGAGGGAGAAATTTGGGAGAAAGATAGGAAGGGGAGGAAAGATAGCACCATGTGTGGGAGGAGACTGTGAGAGGTAAAAAAGGGTCAGGAAATTCAATTGAGGTGTGTAGCATTGGGGAATGGGGAACTGGGGATAGCCCCAGTAAGTCCCAGATGCCAGGAAAACAAGAGCCTCCTAGAACCCAACAGGGATGACATTAGCTGAAATACCCAACAAAAGGAAAAAGAGAACCTGTATAGCCCATATCCAGAGGTTAGATCTAGCCCCCTGATGAGTGATGGGGCTACCCATGCATTTCAAAAATTTTAACATATAATTGCTCATGTCTAAAGGAAATAGAGACAAAGAGTGGAGGAGAGACTGAAGGCAAGGCCATCCAGAAATGGCTCACATGGAGATACAACCCATATGCAGCCACCAAACCTAGTCACTATTGCTGATGCCAAGAAGTACTTGCTGATAGGAGCATGATATAGCTGTCTCCTGAAAGGCTCTGCCAGAAGCTTACCCATACAGGTGCAGATGTTGCAATTAACCATCAGACTGAGCACGGTGACCCAGGGAACTGAAGGGGTTTGTAATTTCATAAGAAGAGCAATAATATCAACCAACCAGACCCCCACAGCTCCCCGTGACTAAAGGACCAACTGAAGAATACACATGGAGGGACCCATGGCTCCAGGTGCATATGTAGCAGTGGATGGCTTTATCTGGCATCAATGGAGGGGAGGCCCTTGGTTCTGTGAAGGCTTGATGCCCCAGTGTAGGGGAATTCTAGGGCAGTGAGGCAGTAGGGTGTTGGTTGGGGAGCATCCTCATAGAAACAGGGTAGAGGAGGGATGGGATAGGGTGTGTGTGGAGAGAAAAGCAGGAAGGGGGATAACATTTGAAATGTAAATAACCAATAAAAAATTAAAAAGAAAAAACAGGATATAGTTAGTAATGTTATAACATCCTTAGTCTTATCATTTCAAATTCTGGGATTTCATCTCACATAGAAAATTATTTATTTACTGTTTTGAATTTTTTGTAGATCAATATATAGGGTTTACTAATTGAATGCTATCTGTGTGTACAATCAACATGGAACTATTTTTCCTGGAATGTAATAATAAAACAAAGGTTTTACTAGAATAGGGGTATCAAATGAACTCTTTTGTAAAGTCAAATGCCAAGTTTCAGATACCAATTAAATAATAAAAATGAAGAAGAATCAGAAGTATAGAAGTGCTTGATTATATGATCTGAGCCAAAAGGCTGAGGTCTAGTTATTTCAGAACACCATGTCAGGGATTCATTGAATGTGTCAGGCAGATTCCTGGCCAGGAAAGGTACATGAGACTTGCTAGGGCAACAGAGCCCATGCATCCCAGGACACAGTAGAAAGTACTCTTCCTGAACCTTTGTTGCAAGCAATGATGATGTAGCCTCTGACACCAGCAGCCACCTCATATTTCTTCCTGGAACAGTGATCTTGAATGCCTGTACTAGTGTAATTGTCTTGGCCAAGACAGTAGAGGAAGCCACAGTGAACACAATGGTAAATGTGGTCTGCTGAAGTATGCATCTGGCCATACTAGGATGACCAATGTAGAGTAAGGAACAGATAAAATAAAATATGAGAGATGAGTAAGACATAGCTGAGAATTTTGTTATTGGCCTTGGTAAATGGAGTGTCTTTGTGTTTCAAGAAGACACAGAGTATAACAGATGTAAGAGCAGAGAAGCCAATATAGCCAGAGTCATTCCCAAGGAGTCTTCATTATCCAGAAAGGTTACAAGGTTTTTTGAGGTATTGAATTTGATCTGTGTTGGCATACTGATCTTCCGAAGACATCACATATTGATCCATGTCTAGTATAGGAAAAAAAGTAAAATTAGACTTAACTTTCTCTATTAATCATAAGATACACTAAATTAATGCATTGGAAATTCATAGATAAATTAAACTTATATTTTATGTCTTATGGGTACAATTCACAGACCACATAAAGCTCAAGAAGAAAGACCAAAGTGTGGCTGCTTCAGTCCTTCTTAGGAGGGGGAACAAAATACTCACAGGAGGAAATACGGAGACAAAGTGTGGAGCAGAGACTGAAGGAAAGGCCATCCAGAGACTGCCACACCTGGTGATTCATCCCATATACAACCACCAAACCCAGACACTATTGTGGATGCAAAGAAGTACATGCTGACAGGAGCCTGATAAAGCTCTCTCCTGAGAGGCTCTGCCAGAGCCTGATAAATACAGAGGTCTATGTTCATAGCCAACCACTGGATTAAGAACGGGGTCCCCAAAGGAGGAGTTAGAGAAAGAACTGCAGGAGCTAAAGGGGTTTGCAACCCCATAGGAAGAACAATGTCAATCAAACAGACTTCCCCCTCCCCCTGAGTTCCTAGGGACTAAACTTCCAACCAAAGAGTACACATTGAGGTACCCATGGCTTCAGCAACATATGTAACAGAGGATGGTCTTGTTAGACATCAATGGGAGGAGAGGCCTTTGGTCCTATGAAGGCTTGATGCCCCAGTGTAGGGGAATGCCATGGTGGGGAATGGGAAGAAGTGGGTGGGTGAGTAGGGGAGCATCCTCATAGAGGCAGGTGGAGGGGGTATGGGATAGGGGATTTCTGGAGGGTAAACCCAGGAAAGGGGACATTTGAAAAGTAAACATTTGAAAAGTAAATAAAGAAAATATCCAATAAAATAAAAGAAAAAAGAAAATAAGATACAACTAAGGAATATTGAGAATGGGACAAATTGTCATCTTCAGAGAACACACCAACTATTATTGTTGAATAACAAAATGGTCTTCCCTAAAAATGTATAAAGTAATAATATATAGACTGATTGGATTGTACATTTTGCTTTATTTTGTATTTCCTCTTTGATTTTGCTGAATAATGTAATCTAAATTCATGAGTAAATATAGTCAGATACTCCAATTTTCTATCATCTTAAAATAATCAACTATCATGTTGTATTTTGAAGCTCTTATAAATACATAAGAGAGACAACCCTTGCTCATTGTAGGTCATACCTGTGGGAAGACCACATAAGCTCTCTGTACACCTTTATCACTCTCTATTGCCTCAGACACAATTTTCAGGGTCTCCCCTAGTATTGCAACAGAATTACAGGATCAGCAGCTTCATTTTAGCCCTGTTCATGTCTCCTTTGGATCTCTCAGACCATCACTCTTGCTCTCCCAGTAATCAGACACCAACACTATCAAGCCCCACCCATAAACACAGTAGCCTAGCAGACTCGAAAAGCAGGCAACATGCAACCAATATATTTTCTGAAAATCTAGAAGGAAATAGAAACCAAGGAACACAAAGCTTAAGTCCAAGTGGATCAAGGACCTCCACATCAAAGCAGACACACTCAAACTAATAGAAGAAAAACTAGGGAAGCATCTGGAACACATGGGCACTGGAAAAAATTTCCTGAACAAAACACCAATGGCTTACGCTCTAAGATCAAGAATTGACAAATGGGATCTCATAAAACTGCAAAGCTTCTGTAAGGCAAAGGACACTGTGGTTAGGACAAAACGGCAACCAACAGATTGGGAAAAGATCTTTACCAATCCTACAACAGATAGAGGCCTTATATCCAAAATATACAAAGAACTCAAGAAGTTAGACCACAGGGAAACAAATAACCCTATTAAAAAATGGGGCTCAGAGCTAAACAAAGAATTCACAGCTGAGGAATGCCGAATGGCGGAGAAACACCTAAAGAAATGTTCAACATCTTTAGTCATAAGGGAAATGCAAATCAAAAGAACCCTGAGATTTCACCTCACACCAGTGAGAATGGCTAAGATCAAAAACTCAGGGGACAACAGATGCTGGCGAGGATGTGGAGAAAGAGGAACACTCCTCCATTGTTGGTGGGATTGCAAACTGGTACAACCATTCTGGAAATCAGTCTGGAGGATCCTCAGAAAATTGGACATTGAACTGCCTGAGGATCCAGCTATACCTCTCTTGGGCATATACCCAAAAGATGCCCCAACATATAAAAAAGACACGTGCTCCACTATGTTTATTGCAGCCTTATTTATAATAGCCAGAAGCTGGAAAGAACCCAGATGCCCTTCAACAGAGGAATGGATACAGAAATGTGGTACATCTACACAATGGAATATTACTCAGCTATCAAAAACAACGACTTTATGAAATTCGTAGGCAAATGGTTGGAACTGGAAAATATCATCCTGAGTGAGCTAACCCAAACACAGAAAGACATACATGGTATGCACTCACTGATAAGTGGCTATTAGCCCAAATGCTTGAATTACCCTAAATGCCTAGAACAAATGAAACTCAAGACAGATGATCAAAATGTGAATGGTTCACTCCTTCTTTAAAAGGGGAACAAGAATACCCTTGGCAGGGAAGAGAGAGGCAAAGATTAAAACAGAGACTGAAGGAACACCCATTCAGAGTCTGCCCCACATGTGGCCCATGCATATACAGCCATCCAATTAGACAAGATGGATGAAGCAAAGAAGTGCAGACCGACAGGAGCCGGATGTACATCGCTCCTGAGAGACACAGTCAGAATACAGCAAATACAGAGGCGAATACCAGCAGCAAACCACTGAACTGAGAATAGGACCCCCGTTGAAGGAATCAGAGAAAGAACTGGAAGAGCTTGAAGGGGCTCGAGACCCCATATGTACAACAATGCCAAGCAACCAGAGCTTCCAGGGACTAAGCCACTACCTAAAGACTATACATGGACTGACCCTGGACTCTGACCTCATAGGTAGCAATGAATATCCTAGTAAGAGCACCAGTGGAAGGGGAAGCCCTGGGTCCTGCTAAGACTGAACCCCCAGTGAACTAGACTGTTGGGGGGAGGGGGACAATGGGAGGAGGGTGGGGAGGGGAACACCGATAAGAAAGGGGAGGAGGGAGGGGGATGTTTGCCCGGAAACTGGGAAAGGGAATAACACTCGAAATGTATATAAGAAATACTCAAGTTAATAATAATAAAAAAAAATAAAAAAAAAGAAACCAAGGAACAAAACTTATTCGACCAATAAAAAAATCAGTAGGTAGACTGGTAGACCTATCATCCTTCCAAATGCAGATCCCTAGATTTCAAAAAACCCAGGATAGTCAAAACAATTCTGAACATTGAAAGAACTGAGGGAATTACCACCCTTGACCTTAAGCTGTAGTTCAGAGCAATAGTGATACAAACTGCAGGGTATTGGTACAGAGTCAGAGAGGTCAATCAATGGAGTAGAATTGAAGACCTAGAAATAAACACACACCTATAGATAATTGATATTTGACAAAAAAGCCATAACCATACAGTGGAATAAAGAAAGCATCTTCAACAAATGGTGCTGGTTCAACTGGCACTCTGCATGTAGAAGAATGCAAATGGGTCCATATTTATCACCTTACACAGAAGTCAAGTTCAAGTGGATTAAGGACCTCAACATAAAATAAGATATACTGAATCTAATAGAAGAGAAAAATGGGAAATAGGGGGATTTTTTCCTGAAAAGAACACCAGTGGCTCAGCCTGTAAGATCAACAATTGATAATTGGGACCTTTTGGAAAAGAGAAAAACCCAGAATACAAAATTTTAAGTATGAAAAACTTCTGTAAGCCAAAGGACACTGTCAGTGGATCAAAACAGCAATCTATAGATTGGGAGAATTTATTAACCCTACTACAAACCATGTGTGTTCTTTTGTGTCTGTATTACTTCAGTCAGGATGATATTTTTCTAGTTCCATCCATTTGTATGTTTTACTGCCATTCAGATATATATATATATTTTTTTGGTGCTTCTAGTGTTGTTCTATTACATTTGATTGGTCTGATGGACATATCTTTTTTTCATACATTATGTTTCATTCTGTTCATTTTTTTTAGTGTTTCTGATTCAGAGGATAACCCCAGGGCATCATTTATAGGCAAACTCTCTGCCAGTGTCTTATTCATAGCCTACTTTTGTCTTACATGTAATGGAATTTCCACAGGACCTAAGGCCAAGATTAGCCATTTGGAACGTGATCATATTCATGAAAAGCTCTATAGAATAATATAGCCATTTTCTGCTTTGTCTTCTAAAGTATAAAATAAGGCAAAGTGGTTGAATAAATGAGGCTTTATCCACATATGCAACACAAAGCAGATACTGAAAAGGATAAATGCAAA
Source organism: Rattus norvegicus (assembly GCF_021556685.1). NCBI lineage: Eukaryota > Metazoa > Chordata > Mammalia > Rodentia > Muridae > Rattus > Rattus norvegicus. Next base: position 175,626,481 of record NC_141534.1, on the reverse strand, counting down.
TAGCAAACAGCCTGAAAAGGTGTTTGTGTTTCAAAGAATAAAAGAAAAACCCAGAATACAAAATTTTAAGTGTGGACTTGGAAATGAGTTTACATATGGATATTTTTTCTTGTTTCATTTAATTGTTTCATTTATTTACATTCCAAATGTTGACTCCCTTGCTGGTCCTTCCTCCAAGAGTTCTTCACCCCCTTCCCTGCTCCTTTGCCTCCTTCCACCTCACATCACCCTTACCCCTCCCTTCACCCTCTCACCCAACCCCAGGTCACTTCCTTTATCCCCCTTCCCCGGGGCATCAAGTCTCTATAGGATTAAACACATCCTCTTTCACTGAGGCCAAACAAGGCAATCCTCTACTACAGTATGTGCCAGGGGTCACAGATCAGCCCATGTATGTTCTTTGGTTGGTGGCTTAGTCTCTGGGAGCTTCCAGGTATCTGGGTTAGTTGACACTGTTGTTCTTCCTATGGGGTTACCATCCCTTTCAGCTCCTTCAATCCTTCCTTTAATTCTTCCATAGGGGTCCCTGACCTCAGTCCAATGGTTGGCTGTCTGTCTCAGATGCTGGTTGCATCTGTCTCAGTCAGCTGCTGTTAGAGCCTCTCAGAAGACAGTCATGCTAGGCTCCTTTCTGAAAGCACAACATGGCATCAGTAAAAATAATATCAGGGTGTGGTGCCTGCTCATGGGATAAATCACAAGTTGGGCCAGTCACTGGATGACCTTTCCTTTAATCTCTGTTCTACTTTTGTCCCTGCATTTCTTTTAGTCAGGAAAAATTTGGGTCATATCTTTAAAAAAATGTAGTATTTTTTTCGTTTGTTGATAGTCTTTATTTTTACAAGATGTTTTGATCATAATCACCCTGTTCCCTAATTTTTTCTTTTCCCATGTTTACTATCCCACCTACTATCCTTTGTTTTAAGTCCTTCAAGACTAATTTTTACTGCCATTTTTTGGGGTGGTGGTGGTGATATATGTGATCTTGCAGTGAAGTAGAATCAACTTCTCAGGGTATGGACCCTCATTTGAAATAAAAATCTGTGTTTTTCTTTCTCAGGAGTTGAAATTTTCATTCATTAATGCCAATAGTAGAATTGTGTGTTTAGTTCTATTCTTCGTATTTGGATATAGTCTCTTTTGGACATGCAAGGTTTTGTGTTTTCTGTCTTTAATCACTGGGAATTTGTACCTTCCTAGCTGTGTTTATAAGATTTTTTTCCTTCTAGTCGTCTACTACCTCAGACACTTATATTCCATCTGCTCAGATTACTGTATAATTCTTGTGCTCTGAGAAATATGTATTAAATATAGTCTCCTTGGGCTCAAATATTGTGTAGTTTCTAATTCTTTCCCTTCAGCACATGCATTTCATTTCTCTGTGTTAATTATCATATACAAAACCCCCAGAAGCTTACTAGATATGTGTCGAGAACATGTTTGGGTGATAGATATAGTTTAAAAGACTTGGAATATGTTTAAAAATTAGCATATAGTTTGGTCTTATAGCCAATGTCCTGTTTAGCCTGAAACTTAGCTGAAGAATGAGATGAGTTAATCAAATCTTTGTTGCACATACATAGGATCCAGTAACGGTCCATATTATATACACTGGTCTTCATTTTGTTAGAAAAATATCATAACTGTATTGATCTGTATGTGCACATATATTTGCATGTGCATTCTGAATGTGTTTGCTTCAATCACACTCCCCCATCTACTCACTGAACCTGCATTTCTCCTGTGAAGTCCTCATCTTGAAAAGTAAACACCTCAGTGACTAAAACCATTTCCCCAGATTTTCCCAGATCTGTTAGTTTCTAACAGATTCTGTTTTTGTTTAAGCAGTGAGTTTTAACATCTGAGGTTATACTCATACTTAGTGTAGTGGGAGGTCTAGGTTGGTAAATATGTTGTTGTATACTTTTTTATTAATTTATTTATTAACTTCACATCCCTTACACCCATTCCACATCTCCCAGTCCCACACTTACAAATCACTTCTCCATTATCCTTTCTACTTCTCCTGAAAGATGGATCTCCACCCCACCCCCCTGCCCTGAAATAGGACAGCTAGTCACAACAGGACTAAATGCATACTGTCCTACTGAGGCCAACTGGGCAGTCTAGTTAGGGTAAGAAAATCCAATGGCAGGCAACTGAGTCAGAGACAGCCTCCATTCCAGTTGTTAAGGGACCCACATGAAGACCAAGAAGTACATCTGCTACAAATATACAGGTAGCCTAGGTCCAGCCTCTGCATGATCTTTGGTCTACTTGTGGAATTCTTGACCCCTCAGGTTGGCTCAACTCTATCTCCAACTCTTCCACAAGACTCAGCCACTGCCTGGTGTTTGGGTGTGGATTTCTACATCTGTTTCCATCCACTGCTGGATGAAGCATCTCAGGAGACAGTGATGCTAGTTTCTTGTCTGTAAGCATAGCAGAGTGTTATGAAGTGTCAGGAGTTGTTTCTCTCAATGGAGTGTGTTTGAAGTTGGGCTAGTCATTGGTGAGCCATTCCCTCAGTCTTTTCCCCATCTTCATCCCTGGGCATCTTACCTACAGGACAGATTTTGGATTGAAGGTTTTGTGAGTGATTTGCTGTCCCTCTCCCTCCATTAGAAGTTCTGCCTGGCTACAGGAGGTGTCCACTTTAGTCTCCATATCCTCCAGGGGTAGGAATCTTCGGTAGGGTCACCTGTACATATTCCCTGGAGCATCCCCAGTGCTAGGTTTCTAGCTAGCCACAGAGATAGTGACACCCTATATTTCTCACTCCCACTGCTCTCCCTTACTCTTGTCTCTGTATCTGATTTCCATACCCTTAGCCTTCCCCACCCATTCTGTCACCTAGTTCCCTCTCTTCAACAACATCTGACGGCCATTTTGTTTTCTCACCTGACTGGGATTTATGCATCCTTCCTTAGGGCTTCTTATTACTTTGTTTCTTCGGGTCCATGAATTTGTAGCATGATTATACTGTACGTTATGGCTAATGTTCACTTGTGAGTACATGCCATATGTGCCTTTCTCAGTGTAGATTACCTTGCTCAGCGTATTTTCTAGTTCCACCCATTTGCCTACATTATATGTCTTTCTTTCTTATTGGATATTTTTTATTTACATTTCAGATGTTGTTCCCCTTTCTGGTTACCCTCTGGCAAACCCTATCTAATCCCCTTCCCCCTACTTCAATGAGAGTGCTTCTGCAACCCCCTACCCACTCCCTCCTTCCTTCCTGCCCTGGAATTCCCCTACACTGGGGCACCAAGCCTTAACAGGATCCAGGGCTTGCTGTGGTGGTGGTGGATCTGGGTTTTTGTGTTGCCAAGTAGTATTGTTTTTTTGTTGCTTATATTCTTGTTCTTGCTTTTTGCCAACTGGTTATCTGTTGTGCTTACTGGCTTTGCTGTGAACCTGTAATCCTGTGATCCTGTTTTTTTCAGAGCTCCTGGGGGTTCAGCTTTCTCTCTGATCCTATAATTCTGGTATCCTGGTGTGTCAGAGCTCCTAGGTGTCCAGCTGCCTCTGGGTGTGGGCAGAGTGGGTGGAGAATCAGAGTTCAGGGTCAGCTCCTTGTTGTAGGTGCAAACCAGAAGGAACATGTGCCTCTGATTAGGTAGGGGTTTCTGTATCCCTGGGTCTTGGGGAGTCCCAATACACCAGGTATTGGGGTATGGGTTGGGGGCCTCACTTGGGATCTTGAGTATGTCAGAACTCCTGGGGTTCAAGCTGCCTCTGGGTGAGGTTTGAGTGGGTAGAGAGCCAGAACCCAGGTTCCACTCCACAATGTAGGTACAAACTGGAAAGAACCAATAAATGCATATTTTTTTTTTACTCTTTCTTGGAATGGATTTGCTCTCTAGAACAATTTCACCATGTTTTTGATCTCCTGATGCTTTAGACAGGAGAGATGCTCAGTGGGACTTTACAACAGTATTAAGTAACCATGTACATGTGTACAGCAATTCTGCTCTAATATTTCTTTGCTTGTTTAATCCCAGGGTCTAGTGAATATTAAGCAAGCATTCTACTTATCACTGAGTGGTATCCTTAGCCTTTGTATTCTCAGGATGATCCTCATTTTGTATATAGCTCACAGTGCTCTGGAACACATGTAGCCCAGGCTGATCTGGAGTTTTGGGTTTTCCTGCATTGAACTTGACAGTGCTGGGATTAAAAGAATGACCAGCTTAGCCAGCATCTATAACACCTACGAAAGTGTATAAATACAAAATAATTCATGTCCTTAATCATCCTTGAAGAATGTATCACATAAAAATAAAATCAGCAAGAATGAATGGAAATCGGTGGCTGGCAGGGTTGGGGGTAGGGGACATCTCTAGGATATCCTAGAGACCTAGGATTGGGGGCATTAACAGAAGTCTATGGGGGTAACTTTAGCCTTTAGCTGAGACTCCAAGCAACGGGGATATGATATCGAAAAAGGTTATTTCCTGTAGACAGGTAGGATACCAGTGAAGAGATAAGGAAACCAACTAACTTTCAAAACTTTTTATGCAAAATTTGTCCTGTTTATAAGAACTGTAGGGACAAAGATGGAGCAGTCTGAGGGAGTGGCCAACTGATAAGTGGCCCGGCTTGAGGCCCACCCCAAGGGCAAACACTGATGTCCTGTTATGTTTGCAAATAGGAGCTTCACATAACTATCCTCTGAGAGGTTCCACTCAGCAGCTGAGCGACACAGATATAGAGGACAACAGCCAAACACTGGACAGAGCTTAGAGTCTCGTGGAAGAGTTGGTAGAAGAATCAAGGGCCACAGGGGGAATAGGAACTCCACAGGTCAACCAACCTGGGCCCTTTGGGGCTCTTGGAGACTGAACCACCAATCAAAGAGCATACATGGACTGGATCTAGGACCTACACACATATGTAGGAGATGTGCAGCTTGGTCCTCATCCAGGTTCCCCAACAACTGTAGCGGGGCTGTTCCTAAAGCTGTATCTTGTCTGTTGATCCTGTTCCTCTAGTTTGGGCTGCCTTCTCTATCTTCAGTGGAAGGGATGCACCTAGCTCTGCAGTGACTTGAAGTGCCAGGGTTGAGATACCCAGGGGGGGTGCCACTCTCTCAGTGGAGAATGGGAGGGAGGAATGGGAAAGAGACTGTGTGAAGGGGGTAAGGGAGTCAGTGATTGGAATGTAACATGAATAAATAAATAAATTAATTAATGGAAAAATAAGGAAAACCATCAAATATATGAACATATAAGGAACTAGATGTTTATTGAGACATCATCTTTATGGCAATGGTATAGCAATAATCTGTATGTCAATAACATAAAGTATATCAATAAACTGTGAATTATGTTTCAGAAGCATATACCTCTTAAAAACAATTGAGTAAAGTATTAAAAATGAAGATTAGTGCGACATGTTTTCAAACATGGAAATAATCAAGAAAGAAAACACACTCTAACCAAGAAATATACTCTTGTTTTCACCACCTTCAAAATCCATAGGCATCAAAAGCATGATAAAACAAGTTCCTCAAAAAATCAATCTGTGTGTAAAATTACTTTTCTTTGCCATAATTTCAACACAGCCCTTTTCATCTCCTTATTTCTCAGGCTGTAGATAAGTGGATTCAGCAGAGGGGTGAGCAGTGTGTATGCCAATGACATCATTTTCTTGGTGTCTGGTGAGTACCTGGATTTGGGCTGCAGATAAGTTATACTGCCTGTGCCATAGAAGAGGGTGACAGAGGTGAGATGAGAGGCACATGTGGAAAAGGCCTTCTGCCTCCCTGTAGTGGATGGCATCCTCAGGATGGCAAAGAGAATTCGAGTATAAGACAAGAGTATCAACAGAAAGGGGACCACAACAATGAAAATGGTGCCCGTGAAGGCATAGATTTCAAACACGAATGTGTCTGCACATGCGAGTTCCAGCACAGGAGGAGTCTCACAGAAGAGATGGTTAATTTCCCTGTGGCCACAGTAGGGGAAGCTAAACACCCATATGCTCTGCAGAGTAGTCATCATGGTACCTGAGAACCATGAGAACATTACTAATTTCACAAACACTCTTTTATTCATAATCACTGGGTAGGATAGAGGATGGCAGATTGCAGCAAATCGGTCATAAGCCATTGCACCAAGTAGAAAACACTCAGTCACACCAAAGAGAAGAATGAAATACATCTGTGCAAAACAGCCCCCAAAGGAAATGGTTGTATTCTCAGTGGTCAGGACCATCAACATTTTAGGTGTGATGACTGTGCTGAAACAGAGGTCCACTAAGGATAAGTTCTGCAGGAACAGGTACATGGGGATGTGCAGGCTCTGGTCCAGGAAGATGATCGTGATAATGATGGCATTTCCCAACACAGTCACCAGATAAATAACTAGGAAAGGCCCAAACATCTGCCTCTGAAGTTCAGGATAGTTAGAAAATCCCAAGAGGATGAAGTCAACTGTAGAGCTGTGATTTTGCCTCCTCATTTCAATAGTGGAGCCCTGTGTTGGTCTTAGGGATATAGCACATGTGAGATGAAGTCACAGACCAGGAGCCGAGTTCAAACTTGGAGTTCTTGGCAGAAACTGTAAAGACCTGCTTCTTTTGACAGAGATTCAGACTAGCAGTTTTGAAGAATGATCAATAATGATTAACAATGAATCTTTAAAACACAAGTGGACAAGTTACAATGTTGGCTCAGAAATCATTTAACAATTATAAAATAAGGCTGGTAAAATGATTCAGCTAGTGAAAGCACTTGCCTCACACCCTGACTTCAGTTCCACCCTTTGAACTCACAATTAAAAAATGAATTTGATATAAATGATATAGTAATATGTAATCCTAGTACTCCTATGACAAGATGTGAGTGAGAGGCAAGGCCGAGTGAAATACCCTTAAGTTTGAGGTTAGTCTGAAGAGTATGTTGCAACAGAATCAAATTAGACCATTCTTAATATGGTAGACAGAAGAAGCAATTCCTAAGTCACCTGACCTCCAGAAGATTTCCATGGCACATGCAACACACACACACTATAATAATAATAATAATAATAATAATAATAATAATAATAATAATAATAATTATAGTAGTAGTAATAGTAGTAGTAGTAGTAGTAGTAGTAGTAGTAGTAGTAATATAATGATAATTTTGAAGTTAAAACATTAACTAATAGACTAATAGTCTTTGGCACCAGTTTTCTATGTAGCAAAAATTAACCAAACGCATTCTTAGAACACACACAAGCTTTGTGTTATTTAGAATCCACTTTTCACTACTCTGATGCATGCATCTTTGTGTTATTTTTAATTGTATACTTGTATATGAATTTTAAATAATTTCAAATTAGAAATTAGTATAGAATACAAACAAATTAAAACTGATAATTTTAAATTTAATATATTGGCAAATATTTTTAAAATAAAGTACAAAACACATTTTACTTTGTTAAGATTGAAAAATCAACCATATATACCTGAATAAATATACCATATCTCCAAAAAATTGATTTGTAGATAAAGTGACCCCAAATGAACATAAGTCAAATGGCTTCCAGAGTTTTTTTTTTTTTTTTTTTTTTTTTTTGATTTCTGGTCCTGGTGAACCAAATTTACTGGAATTTGCCCCAATGAGAAATTTTAGAAACCAATTTTATACCATTGGTTCTTGGGATCAGAAAATGCTTTTAGAAAATGCCATGTAGGACCATTCTGAATCTATGGCTCACTTGCTCCCTTTAAAGGAAAATACAGCTATACTTGGAGTTTGTGTCCCCCACTCACTGTCTGAGCAACCATCACCAAGGAATGTTTGCACCCTTTCAGCTAAACCTGAGCCATACACTCCACAGAAGACATCTGAGCGACTTTGTGCATCCCTATCACCCAGGTCTCTAACTCCTATCACCTGCCTTGTCATTTGCCAGAGCACTCACTACCAATGGAAATAAATAATCCAGTCTGTTGGGTTTTTATGTTTAATGCCTAATTCTCCCTCAAGAATATGAACTGCAGGGTGACAGTAATTTTGTTCTAGATTTTGTGTTGTTCCCAGAACTGAAAACAGGTATCTATATTCATAATATATAAAAGTGATTAATCAATATTTACTAAATATATGGAGTGATAATTATTTAAATTAGGGAAACCCGGACTCTTCCCTCAGTTGACTACTGTGTCTGAAGGGAAATAATCAACAACAGGAGAGCAAAGAAGAGCTGCATTTACTGTCTGACTTTTCTAGGAGCTTGAGGCTGCTGTGGGGTGTGAGCACCACTGGTTTAGGAATTGGTCCGGACCCTGCCAAAATCCCAGGCTTGAGCCTGTGCTCCTCCCTGCATGTGGAACCCTAACTGTATGGTCAGGAATTCCTCTGGACAGCATTTCTGGCTTTGACTCAGGCATCTTATTCATCAGTAGAAAACTGCATTAAGAGGGCTAGGCTGAGGGAGATGGGACTTCAGCAGTTAGGCAGTAAACAAGCATGAAATTCCTGATTCTCTGCCATTTTCCAGTCTTACCTACAGCTGTTTACCTCCTTGTCCAACTCCCCCTTTATAGCCCCAATTTGGACAAAGCTCCCCACTCTCCCTGCACCTCCTAGACCAATTCCCCATTTCCAGATCTCTCCCCATTGTCACTACTCACACATCCTTAGAACCAGAAACCCACAAACCTTACCAGATCCTGACCTCCATTCAAGTTCCTTCTCATTAGCATATGAAGCCCTGATGACTTCCCATTTCTTACACCTTCTCTTCCCATCTGTTTCCTATGACTCCATCAAAACAATCCCATGATTCCTCCCAAATCCTTCAGACCTCCTCTGACTCACAGAGTAAAATGTTCATTTCTCTGGCAGCCATGTAAAAAAACCAGAGTGGAAATGACTGTTTTAGAAGCAAAGGTAAGGGGAATGAACTCTAGTAATACTTGAGTACTAGAGCAGAGATGCTAGCCTTTATATAAAGGAGACAAAACAGAATTGTAATATGGGACTTGGCACAGGAGAGTTAGAGGACAGAATTGAACAAACTGAAGACACAATACATGTGGTTCAGATCATTAGGACATTAACAGAGAAAATAAAAGTTGATTTACTAAGTATGACTCTGGTGATGTCCTAAAAGCAAATACCTAGGACTAGGGAGATGGCTCAGTAGGCAGCTTGATTGCTATTCATGTTCAAGCACGATGACCTGAGGTTGGACCCCAGAAACCACACAGTTTCACAGAAACAGACAGATTCCAGGACTCACTGCTCAGTCAGCAGAACTGAAATGACAAGCTCAAGTTCCACCAGACTCTGTCATAGAAAATAGGGTAGATACTGTGACATGATGCTGCATGCCTTTCATCCCAGCACTCAGGCAGCAGACACAGGCAAGTTCTAGGTCAACCATGACTACACTGTGAGATCCTGTCTAAAAGAATAAAAGGAATTAAAGAATTATAGAAGAAGCCACCTAATGTCAACTTCTGGCCTTGACATGTGAGGGCCAACACCACACACACACATGCACACACACACACACACACACACACACACACACATACACACACAAAAATGCACAGGCACACAGATACTCATACCAAATATCTATGCTAACTACAATAATATGTAAGGATGTCAAAATTTTCATAAAATAAGTAAAATTATCTCTGGAGAAAAAAACTTTAAAAGACAAAATGATATATTCAATTTTTAATGTATAAAATGAACTAGTTTAATATAAGATAGTACAAAGAGGATCTTATTTAAATAGCTAAACAAGTGGGCTAATAAAAATTAATTAAACAAATCTAAGTGATACTTTTGTGAATGTTTTATAAGAACTGGATCTGACTGGACCCTCTTGCTCTAATGTGGAGTGCCTGGTGCTAACTTCTAATTCACCAGCTTGGTTGACTGGCTGCAGCATTAACTTTCCTTTTCATGCTGATGAAGCTGCTCTCTCCTCAGGGTTTCCTTTCTACAGAATTGCTATTGACCACCCTCACTCTGATCCCTCTGTGAACTGATGAGTTGTGCAAGCTTAGAGCTCCAGCTGTTATCCAGCCTTTGTGTGAAGAGGAAAGGTGGAGCAACTGCAGCAACTGGTTTTCTTACCTGAGCAGAGCAATCACTTGCCAAGTCCCCTCAAATGCCAGTAGAATTGAAATCGGATCCTCTGACAGAAATGATGATAAGGTGGAAACCACTGACAGAATCTCAAGCATAATTTTTAGCTCAAAACCTATGAACTCTTGCTTAACCTACTGGGTCAGATATTTGACCTCCTATTTAAAAATCATTCCCATCCATACAACTTGGTGCATGAGTGCACTGATTTTTATAACATTGTATGCTCTGGGAGAAGCCTTCTCTCTGGAGACCTTATACTCCGTGTATACAGACTTTCCTCTGTGGAGATCAGGAAACACCATGATACTAACTAGGTGCACCTCTACTTCAGGCTTCTACAGGGAATACCCATGTCCTCACACAAGAGATTTGATTTTACCATTGTATCCCCAATTATGAAAATGAAACTGTGAAGGTGAGGAGCTGACTTGCCCGACCTTAAGGAAATGGAAGTGGAGGTTGAACGGATGCTATAAATAAGACCTGAGAAGATAGGGAGGTGCAGGCCACAGTGAGAGCAAGCTGACCCAAGGGAAGAGCTCTTCAGAGGTGAACATCCTGTACACTGTTATGAAATGTGTGAAGTTACTTTGTGGAAAGCCTGGTTTTATCATCATCTAATTTTCAAGAAGTAGTTTGAGAGCATCAAAATTGGGTTGCGTGGGCTGGAGAGATGGCTCAGCAGTTAAGAGCACTGACTGCTCATTTAGAAGTTCTAAGTTGAATTCCTAGCGACCACATGGTGGCTCACAACCATCTGTAGTGAGATTGATCCCCTCTCTTGGTATATATGAAGACATAAATAATGTATTTACACACATAAAATAAATAAAACCTTGTTTTTAAAAAAAATTGGGTTGTAGAATCAACAAATCTGGACCCTTGGGGCTCTCAGAGCCTGAACCACCAACCAAAGAACATACAGTGTTTGGACTAAGGCCTCCCTACTTATATGTAGCAGATGTGCAGCTTGGTCCTTATGTGGGTCCAGAACAAGTGGAATGGCAGTTATCCCCAAACCTGCCTGTTCTTGGGATATGCTCTATTAACTGGGCTTCCTTAACTGGTCTCAGTTGAAGAGGAAGTGCCTAGCCTAGCAGAGATTTGAAATGCCAAGATCAGGGAATGGGTGATACCCAGGGGATACCCACAGTTGCTTAGAGGAGAACTGGAGTGGGAAGAAGGATTGTGGGAGGGGTGAATGGGGAGGTGAAGTGAATGTGATATAAAGGGAATATGTAATATAAATGAATAATTTTTAAATAAAAAATATTGGGTTGTGCCCGAAAGATGCCCCACCATGCCACAGAGCCACATGCTTCAATATCTTCATACAGCCTTATTTGGAATAGTAAGAAACTGGGAACAACCCAGATGTCCCACAATGAAGAATGGATTCAGAAAATGTGCTTCACTTACACAATGGAATACTCTTCAGCTATTAAGAATAAGGAAATCATGAATTTTGCAGGCAAATGGATGAAACTAGAAAATATCATCCTGAGTGGTAACTCAGATGCAAAAGGACATACATAGTATGTAGCCCACAGGACTCAAGAATGTTAACAATCCAAAGGACCCAAGTGAGGATGCCTTAATCCCACTTGGGAGTGAGAAGAAAGCATTCATAGGGGACAGAGCAAGGGAGGAACTTGGGTGGGAGAGGGAACAGGGAAGGGAAAATGGAACATGATCCGGTATTGTGGGGAGAACAGAGGTGAAGTCCTGAGGGCCAGCAGAAAGAATGGAAACAGACAACCTCAGTAGGTAGAAGGGGGGGGGGCTCTCTAGAATGTGCCAGAGACCTGGCAGGTAAGAGACGCTCAGGACTCAAAGGGAGGGACCTTAGATGAAATGCCCAACAGTGGGAAGAGGGAACTTGTAGAGCTCACCTCTAGAAGAAAGACAAGGCATCGAGTGTAGTGATGTGGTTGCCATCCCACAGTTAAAACTCTGACCTAAAATTATTCCCATGTAAAAGAACTGCGGGGACAAAAATGGAGAAGAGGCTGAGGGAAAGGAGGTCCAGTGACAGGCCCAAATTGGGATCCAGCATGAGGGGAGGCTCCAAGGCCCGACACTATTACTGATGCTATGCTGTGCTTACAGATGAAAGCATGTGCCCTCCAAGAGGCCCAACAAGCCGCTAAGCAAAACAGATGCAGATACGTATAACCAACCAATGAACAGAAGCCAGCGACCCCTGTGGTTGAATTAGGGAAAGAAGCTAAGGAGGAGAGCAACCATAGGAAGACCAGCAGTCTCAACTACCCTGGACCCGTGAGATTTCTCAGACACTGAACAACCTACAGGCAGCACACACTAGCTGATACGAGGCCTCCGACACATATACAGCAGAGGACTGCCTCAGTGAGAGAAGATGCACCTAACCCTTGAGAAAATTGAGGACTCAGGGAATGGAGAGGCATGGTGGGGTGGGGAATGGGACATCCTCTTGGAGATAGGGGAGGAGGAATTGGATGAGGAAGTTTCAGAGGGCCGACTGGAAGGGGCACGATGACGGGGCTACAAAAAGATTTAAAATAATTTTTAAAAATGGGTTTTGCATTCAACCTCATTCTCAGTACTCCTATGAGTTCTGATTCTCTCCATTGACTGCTGCCCACTGCAGAACAACAGGTTTCACTGACCAAGCTGAGCACAGCCCAAACCAATAAATATGAACATAAAATTTTAAAGACAAGTGAACAGAAAGGCCATCTAGCAAAATAACAATAGTAGGATCTTCTGGAGGGCCTATGACCTTCCCAGCCATGGACTTTTAACCAGGATATTTGCTAGGATAAGGAGATCATTCTTTATTGAGAAATAGCAAATGGTACATCTAAATGATCCAGTGGATGGCCCCACACCCATGCATATATGGCATCACTAGCTGAACTTAGTGAATGATAAAAAAAAATCAGAACAGACATGAATTTGAAAAAGATATGAAGGGATATGGAGAGTGTTAAAGGGGTAAACGGAGGTAGATATGATAATATTTCAGTGTGTATGTGTGTGTGAAATTTTCAAATTATAAAAACTGTTCAGATTGAAAATTTGGGCATACAAAATCAATCTGAAAGTTCCTCAGAAAATTGGAAATAGTTCTACCTGAAGACCTGGTGATACCACTACTTGGTATATACCCAAAAGATGCTCCATCATATCACAAGGGCACATGCTCCAGTATGTTCATAGCAGCCTTATTCATAACAGTATGAAACTGGGAGGAACCCAGATGTCCCTCAACTGAAGAATGAATACAGAAAATGTAGTTCATTTACACAATGGAATACCATTCAGTGATTAAAAACAATGGCATCATAAATTTTGCAGGCAAATGGATGGAACTAGATAATATCATCCTGAGTGAGGTAACCCAGACCCAAAAGTACATGCATGGTATGTACTCACTGATAGTGGATACTGGCCAAAAAGTACAGAATACCCATAATATACCCCACAGATCCTAGGAAGTTAAACAAGAAGAAAGGCCCAAGTGAGGATTCTTCAGTCTCACTTAGAAGGGGGAACAAAATAATCATGGGAGGCAGAGGGAAGGAGCAACCTGGGTAGGAGAGGGGAGAAGAGAGAGGTGAGAGTGGAGAGAGAAGAGGGGAGAGGGGAGAGAGGAGAGGATAAAGGAGGCAGGATCACATATAGGGGGAGACAGAAGAGAGGTCCAGAGGACCAGGAGAATGAATGGAAATATGCAGCTGCTGGAGGTGGGGGCTGGGGGAACCTCAAGAAAATCCCAGAGACTTGGGATGGGGAAGGCTCCCAGGACTCAGTGTGGATGATCTTAGCCTAAATGTCCAATGGTGGGGATATGGAACCTGTAGAGACAGGATCCTCAGTAAGGATCACTAGTGGAAGGATTGGGACATCAACACGCCTACAAAACTTGACCCCAAATTGCTCCTGTCTAAAACAAGTGCAAGGACAAAAATGGAGCAGAGCCTAAACGAATGGGCCAACCAGTGACATGGCCAACTTGGCATCCATCCCATGTGCAGGCATCAAACCCTGACACTATTACTAATGCTATGTTGTGCTTGCAGACAGGAGCTTAGCATGCCTGTCTTCTGAGACATTCTACCAGCAGTTGATGTAGGCAGATGTAGATACTCACAGCTGAGCATTGGATGTAGATTGAGAACCCCCATGGAAGAGTTAGGGAAGGAATTGAAGGAATTGAAGGGGATGGCAACCCACCAGGAAGTCTAACAGTGTCAACTAACCTGAACCTATGGGAGTTCCCAGAGACTGAGCTATTAACCAGAGAGCGTACATGGGCTGATCTGAGGCCCCAACACTTATGTAACAGAGGGCTGCCTTATTTGTCCTCAGTTGGAGAGGATGCCCCTAATCTTGTAGAAACCTGATACCCTGGTGTGGTACCTGGGGACACTCTCTCAGAGGCAAAGAGAAGGGTGAAGGGGGGGAAAACTTTGCAGGTGGGGACAGGGAGGAGGACTACATTTGGGATGTAAATAAATGAAATAATTGATAATAAAAAGAAAACCCTGTTTCTGATTATTTTCATAGTTGGATCTTACAAGACACCTATGCTAGGCATAGCACTTTCAGCCAAAGATGTAAATTCTCTATTCCTGTTATAACTTTTAAGTGAAATAAAGCCAATCTTATATTCTCACAGGCCTTGTATAAGAATCATGGGACTTAGGAGTTAGTCCAAACTGACTTGACCACTCAATGGGACCATTGTCTCATGCCCAGAAGATACAGGGATGAACCAGTGAAGACTTAGCTTTATCCAGAGGTCAGATGATGTGGCCAGAACATAAATTCTTTTTTTTTCAGTCTCTCATCTCTAATGTCTTAGGGGTGTTTTTCCAATATCAAAAGACATGGGTCTTTTTCTTAGTATCATACCTCTACTTTTCTAGAGTGGGCTTCATTGTCAAAGAACAGTCTTCTTTTAGAAACATCAAAGCTGCTGACAACATTTTTATTTTGGATCCAGTGCAAATGTACCACTCATACCAATGGAAAAGAGATTTCATGCCTAAAAATTAACCCAAGGACTCCTTTGTCCTTCTTTGCAGAGTCTTTGTCTGCGCCTGAGTCACATTACATGGCCATCGCTGGGATGGAATATGAGGTTAAGTGCATAATTTTAATAGAATTGCTCTATGACTGGGCATGGTGTCAATCCCAATCATACACACATTAAAATATTTAATAAGCGAATACCTCCCATAGAAAAGTATTGTGCCTAAAGGAAGGAGGCCTGAGAATGACTGTAGTTCAGTTTGCTAATATCCTAGTGAGAAAATGCTTTGTATCCTTGCAGTCATTGTGTGACTACAAAAGGAAAGATAAATGCTGAGAACCAATAAACTTGTGTCAGTTGCTTTTGTAAGGCAGACTGTTAAGGATTGGAAAAAAGAGGATAAATTAGGCCATACAATAAATTTCACAGACAGTGAATGGACAGTTCTGGATTACAGTGACAAAGAGAGACAGAAAACAGAGAATAACTAGAAGTAGAAACAGATGACTTCACTGTGTCATGTCATCATCAGCGAATGCCTTTGGGGCTGGTGCTACAAGTAGGACTAAGGGGGAAAGGTCTTAAAAGAAGTCTAGGGTAAATAGATAAATTCTACTAGCTCAGGAGTCTCTATTGAATTAACCACATTTTTGTCAAATGAGCTAAAAATCCAACTTTCAGCAGCATTGTTACAAATACTGTGCAGATGCCAAATCTGCTTCTTCCTTAGTAAGAAAGTCTGTGGGACCCTTGCAATTAATAAAGAGAAGTGTGATATTCAGAAATCACCAACTACCTTTGGAGTCTCTACTAATGAACAAGAGAAACAGCATAGTGAATTTGAGAAGAGGCCGAAGAAACTGTGTAATTGTGTTACTGCCAATTAGCTAAAATGGGGAAGAGTATCTTTTTATAAATCATTTTGTTTACATTTCAAATGTTATCCCTCTTTGCAATCTCCCCTCCATGAACCCCTCACCGGATTCTCCCCCTTTTCCTCTAAGAGGACACTCCCCCACCCACAGATCCACTCCCACTTCAAGCCTCTTGTGTCCCCCTTCTCTGGGGCATCAAGCCTCTACAGGACCTAGGTCTAGCCTGTGCATGTTCTCCGGTTAGTGGTTTAGACTCTGAGAGCCCCACAGTTCCAGGTTAGTTGACTTTATTGGTAATTTTGTGGAATTCCTATTCCCTGGGGATCCTTACTCTTTACTCCTACTCTTCCATAAGAGACCCTAAGGTCCATCCACTGTTTGGCTGTGGGTGTCTGTGTCTGTCTATGTCAGCTTCTGGGTGGAGCCTCTCAGAGCACAACAGGCTCCTGTCTGCAAGCATAGCAGTACATAATTATTAGTGTTAGGGATTTGTGTTTTCCATGGGATGAGTTTCAAGTTGGACAAGTTATTGGTTGGCCATTCGTTCTGTCTCTACTCAACTCCTCAATCCCTGCATTTCTTGTAGACAGGATAAATTTTTGGTTGGAAGTTTTGTGGGTATGTTGGTGTTTGTATCACTGTATTCAGGTTCCTTCCTAATTCTTTAGGTTCCATTACCCCAGTGTAGTGAGTTACAACCAAGGTTACACTCATTGATTATTGGGCACCTCCCTTATCCCAGTTCTCTGTCTTGTCCTGAAGATACCTCCACCATTCCCACCTCCTCACCCCTGTTAGTTTGCAGATTTCCATTCATTTTCATGCCCATCTAGCCATCTTTCCTATTTTTCCCCACACCTCATTCTGAATCTCCCATTTCCCTTCCATCCCCCTCCGTCCACCTGCCTCTTTTAACTATTTTATTTGCCATTCTTAGTGAGATTCAAACTTCCTGGGTTAAGCTTTCTTTCTTGTCTAGTTGATTTGTGTCTATTGCGTATAACATGGTATCTGTATCTTATGCCTAATAACCACTTGTGAGTGAGTACATAGCATGTGTGTCCTTTTTGGACTGTGTTACCTCAGTCAAGATGGGTTAGAAACTTTTTGTACATTGCATTTTCTTTGACAGATGTAACAATATCTTTCATGGTATCTTCAATACCTATGATTCACTCTTCCAGCTCTTGTATTATGTTGGTCATGCTTGCATCTATAGTTCTTGTTCTCTTTTCTTGGTTTTCCATCTCTAGGGTTGTTTCTACTTGTGATTTCTTTATTGTTTCTGTTTCTATTTTTAGGTCTTGGACTGTTTTGTTCAATTCCTTCACTTGTTTGATTTCATTTTCCTGTATTTCTTTCAGGGATTTACTTGTTTCTTCTTTGAGGGTTTCTACCAGTTTGTCTGTGTTTCCTGTATTTCTTTAAAGGCATTATTTATATCCTTTTCAAAGGATGCTATTATCTTCATGAATTGGGATTTTAGGTCACAATCTTGTTCTTCATGTGTTTTGGGGTATTCTGGGTTTGCTGTGGTAGAAGAACTGGGTTCTGATGGTTTCAAATTACAGTGGCTTCTGTTACTTATGTTCTTGACTCTTGCTGTCTGGTTATTTGTGGTGTTTACTGGCTTGGGTGTTTTGTATTAGAGCGGGCCTCCTGGTAGGCAGGCAGTGCTGCTCCTAGATAGAGCACTCTCCTGTGTCCTTGACTAGAGCAGACCTCCTGAGACATAGGCAGGCTATAGGGTCTAGGGGAAGAAACATTCATCTGCCATGGTGCAGGTGGCACTTATGGCTCCCTTTCAACAATTCCCAAGGTTTTTCTCTGATATATACACATACACACACATATATATGCACACATACAAATATGCCTTCACCCATAATATACAAACTTACCCAATGAAGTGAGGTTTATTTTTATATTAATGTACAACCTAATACTAAAAGTACTTATTTTAAAATGTTAATTGAATTTATTTTAAACTAATATTGAAAAGCAAAATGGTATACCACTATGGGGTATTATGTTATCATCTGGTAAAAATACATACTGTGTTCCATACATATTAATTTAAACACAGGTAGCATCTCATATACACCCATCGTGTCTTTTCCAAAGGCAATTATCAACTAAAAATCTTAATGGCTCTCAATGTGAAATTTCTAAATAAACATATGTCATGCTTTGGTGATGTCCACCCCCCCTGTTTTCTCTCTCTGATGCTCCTCTTCTCTCTGCTTTTCAATCCTTCCTTCATAGTCTACCTTTGTTTGCAGGCCACTTTTTAAACAGTTTCTGCATATGAAAGAGTCTACGGGATGTTTTCTGTAATGTATATGGCTCATTAGAATTCCTGCCAGTGCATACATTATCATGCACACCCAGGGTTTTTAATGACTGAATAATAGCCTATGATGCATGCACAGCATCCTTTCTTCAATTATTCTTCTGCTGTTGACCTCCTAGGCTAAGAATGTATTTTAGCTTAATAGTGGTACAATAAAGGTAGTTAAGTGAGTGATCTTGGTATGATGATTGATTTTATTACCCTTGGATATATGTTTTGAAGAGGTATATCTAGATCATATAGTGATTCAGAAATATAGAGGACTCATTATTTTCTGTAATGGTTGTGCTAACTTACATAACCACCAACAGTCTTAAGGGTTTCTTTTTCTACACATCTTCACCAGCATTTGTTACTGTTGTTAGTTTTGATAATAGTCAATACCAAGCTGTCTTTTCAGGCACTCTTAATATCACTATTCCTGAGGCTGTAAATGAGGGGCTCACTATCATGTAGAACATGGACACAACTTTTGTTCTGGTACATTGAGTAGCTGAACTTTGGTATCACATAAATGAATGTGATAGTCCCATAGAAGAGAGTGACTGTAGTGAGGGGCAAACTGCAGATGGAGATGTAGTAATCCACATTAGGTCTGAAATCAATCAGTTAGAAACAAAGAAAACAATATAAAGAGTCAATGAAACCAAGAGCTGGTTCTTTAAGAGAATCAAGAAGATAAACAAACCATTAGCCAGACTAACCAAAAGATAGACAGTATCCAAATGAAAAGGGAAACATAACATCAGACAATAAGGGTATTCAAGGAATCATTAGGTCTTCAAAATCCCATAATCAACAAAATTGGGAAATCATAACAAAATGGATGATTTTCTAGACAGATGCCACTTACCGAAGCTAAATCAAGATTAGGTAAACTATTTAAACAGCCTTAGAACCCCCAAAGAAATAGGAGTGGTCATTAAAAGGATCTCAACAACAAACAAACAAACAAAACAACAACAACAACAACAACAACAACAACAACAACAACAAAGCCCAGCACCAGATGGTTTTAGTTCAGAATTCTATGACTTTCAAAAAAGAGCAAATACCAATACTCAAATTATTCCACAAAATAGAAACAGAAGGATCACTGCTATACTCATTCTATGAAGCCACAGTTACCCTGATATCTACACCACACAAAGACTCCAAAAAGAAAGAGAACTTTAGACCAATTGCTATTATAAATATTGATGCAAAAATACTCAATAAAATACTTGCAAACTGAAAAGAAGAATACATAAAAAGCATCATACAAATAGACTTAATCCCAGGAATGCAAGGATGGCTCAATATACGAAAATCCATCAACAAAATCTGCCATATAAACAGCTGTAAGAAAAAAAATCCCATGTGATCTTTAATATTCTGTCTATTTAAATTTTGTATTATCTTTTCCAATATAAATTTTAATATAGTTTTCTGGTCTGTATGTACAGTGTTTTGATTATTATGTGCTGAAGGGCCTTTCTTTTCTGGTCCAATTATTTGGTGTTCTATATATTACTGGTTTTTTTTTTTGTCCTTCCCTATGTCTATTATTTTTCAGTTTGGTCTAATTATTTGGTGTTCTATATATTTGGGAGATTTTCTTTTATTATTTTGTTGATAATTTCACTGTTTTTTTTGTCCTTCCTCTATGTCTATTATTTTTCAGTCTGGTCTATTCATGGTGTCCTAGTTTTCCTCAATGTTTTATGCTGAGTGATTTTAAGATTTAACTCTTGCTTTGTTGGAGGTATCTATTTCTTCTATTGGGCCTTCAATGTCCCTCTTCAACCTCTTGTATTTTATGGATAGGTTTGTCTCTGAGGTTCCTGTTCAAGAAACCTAAATTATATTTCCTGATTTCTCTTGGTTTTGGTTTTCTTTATTGATTCTATTTCTAGTTTTGGATCTTGAACTGTTTTATTCTCTTCCTCTCACTGATTGTTTTTCATAGATTTCTTTAAGGGGTATAGTCATATCTTTTTAAGGAGCTCTCTCATATATATAAAAGCTATTTTATGCTCTTTGTTATTGGGCTCTAGCAGAGACCTATTGTCCTGGCTATTATTATTTGGCTATCTTACCCTGTGCATGCCTGATCTTGTTGGAACATGATATATATGTTTTTTTTATTGTTGATATTTTCTTTACTTAAATTTCAAATGTTATCCCCTTTCCCAATTTCCTCTCTGGAATCCTCCTATCCTTCTCCCCTCCCCTTACCTCTATGAGAGTGTTCCCCCACCCACCCACAAATTCCCTCCCATCTCCCCACCTTGGCATTCCCCTACACGAGTGCATTGAGCCTTCACAGGGCCAAGGGCCTCTCCTCTCATTGATGTCTGATAAGGCCATCTTCCACTACATATTTTGCTGGAGTCATGGGTCTCACCACGTGTACTCTTTGGTTGGTGGTTAAGTCTCTGGGAGCTCCTGGGAGTGTCTGGTTGGTTGATATTTTTGTTCTTCCTATGGGGTTGAAAGCACCTTTAGCTCCTTCAGTCATTTTTTTAAACTCCTCCATTGGGGGCTCTGTTTTTAGTCTACTGGTTGGTTGAGAGCATCTGATTCTCTATTTGTCAGGCTCTGGCAGAGCATCCCAGGGGACAGCTATAACAGGCTCCTGTCAGCACGCACTTTATGGCATCCACAATATTGTCTGGGTTTGGTGACAGTACATGGGATAGATATCTTGGTGGGACCATCTCTGGATAATCTTTCCTTAAGTCTCTGCTCCACACTTTGTCTCTGTATTTCCTCCTGTGAATATTTTGTTCTCCCTTCTAAGAAGGACTGAAGCATCCACTCTTTGATCTTCCAAATTCTTGAGCTTCATGTGGTCTGTGGATTGCATCTTGGGTATTCTGGACCTTTGAGCTAATATACACTTATGAGTGAATGCATACCATGTGCATTCTTTTGTGATTGGGTTACCTCACTGAGGATGATGTTTTCTAGTTCTATCCATTTGCCTAAAAATTTCATGAAATTGTTGTTTTTAATAGCTGAATAGTACTCCATTGTGTAAATGTACCACATTTTCTGTATCCATACCTCTGTTGAAGGACATCTGGGTTCTTTCCAGCTTCTGGCTATTATAAATAAGGCTGCTATGAACATAGTGGAACATGTGTTCATGTTATATTTTGGAACATCTTTTGGATATATTCACAGAAGTGGTATACCTGGGTCCTCAGGTAGTACTATGTCTAATGTTCTGAGGATCCTCCAGATTGATTTCCAGGTTGTACCAGTCTGCAATCCCACCAATGATGGCAAAGTGTTCCTCTTTCTCCACATCCTCACCAGCATTGAGCATTATCACTTGAGTTTTTGATCTTAGCCATTCTGACTAGTCTGAGGTGGAATCTCAGGGTTGTTTTGATTTGCATTTCCCCGATGACTACGGATGTTGATCACTTCTTTAGATGCCTCTCAGCCATTCGATATTCTTCAGTTGAGAATTTTTTGTTTAGCTCTGTTCCCTATGTTATCAACAGGGTTATTTGATTCTCTGGAGTCTAACTTTTTATTTTCTTTGTATATATTTGATATTAGTCCTCTCCTGGGTTTAGGACTGTTTTATACTATTGACAATGCCCTTTGCTTTACAGAAGTTTGAAATTTTATGAGGTCTCCTTTGTTGATTCATGATCTTAGAGCATATGCCATTGGTGTTTAGGAAGTTTTCTTCTGTGCCTATGTGTTTGAGGCTCTTCCTCACTTTCTCGTCTATAAGTTTCAGTGTATTCGGTTTTATGTGGAGGTTCTTGATTCACTTGGACCTGAGCTTTGTACAAGGTGATGAGAATGGATAGATTTACACTCTTCTACATTCTGACCTCCAGTTGAACCAGCACCATTTGTTGAAAATGCTATCCTTTTTTCCCTGCTGGATGGTTTTAGCTCCTTTGTCAAAGATCAAGTGACCATAGATGCGTTGGTTCATTTCTGTGCCTTCAATTATATTCCATTGATCTATCTGCCTGTCTCTGTACCAATATCATACAGTTTGTACCACTATTGCTCTTTAATACTGCTTGAGGTCAGGGATGGTGATTACCCCAGAAGTTCTTTTATTGTTGAGTATAGTTTTTGCTACCCTGTCTTTTTGTTATTCCAAATGAATTTGCAAATTGCTCCTTCTAACTCTATGAAGAATTTTGATGGTGATTGCATTGAATCTGTAGATTGCTTTTGGCAAAATGACCACTTTTATTATATTAATCCTGCCAATTTGAGAGCATGGGAGATCTTTCCATCTTCTGAGATATTCTATATCTTTGTTCAGAGACTTGATGTTTTTGTCATACAAATCTTTCATTTGCTTAGTTCGAGACACAACAAGGTATTTTATATTGTTTGTCACTATTGTGAAGGGTGTCGTTTCCCTAATTTCCCTCAACCTGTTTATTCTTTGAGTAGAAGGAGGTTACTGATTTGTTTGAGTTAAATTTATATCCAGTCACTTTATCAGGTTTAGGAGTTCTCTGTTGAAATTTTTGGGGTCACTTAAGAGTACTATCATATCATCTGCAAATAGTGATATATTGAATTCTTCCTTTCCATTTGCATCTCTTTGACCTCTTTTTCTTGTCTAATTGCTCTGGCTAGGACTTCAAGTACTATACTGAATAGGTAGGGAGAGAGTGTGCAGCCTTGTCTAGCCCCTGTTTTTAATGGGATTACTTCAAGTTTCTCTCCATTAATTTTGATGTTGGTTACCTGTTTGCTGTATATTGCTTTTATTATGTTTAGGTATGGACCTTGAATTCCTGATCTTTCCAAGCCTTTTTAACATGAAGGGGGTGTTGTATTATGTCAAATGCTTTCTCAGCATCTAATTAGATGATCATGTATTTTATTTCTTTGAGTTTGTTTATATAGTGGATTATGTTGATGGATTTCCATATATTGAACCATCTCTGCATCCCTGGATGCATGATGGATGATGGTTTTGATGTGTTCTTGGATTCAGTTTGCAAGAATTTTATTAAATATTTTGCATTGATGTTCATAAGGGAGATTGGTCTGAAGTTTTCTTTCTTCATTGAGTCTTTGTGCGGTTTAGGTATAAGCATAATTGTGGCTTCATAGAATGAATTGAGTAACATTCCTTCTGTTTCTACTTCATGGAATAGTTTGAAGAGTATTCATATTAGATCTTCTTTGACAGTCTGATAGAATTTTGCACTAAATTCGCCTGGTCCTGGTCTTTTTTTGATTGGGAGACTTTTAATGTCTGTTTCTATTTCTTTAGGGATTATGAGACTGTTTTGATGGTTTATTTAATCCTGATTTAACTTTGGTACCTGGTATCTCTCTAGAATATTGTCCATTTAATGCAGATTTTCCAGTTTTGTTGAATATAGGCTTTTGTAGTAGAATCTGATGATTTTTTGAATTTCTTCAGTTTTGTTATGTCTCCCTTTTTATTTCTGATTTTATTAATTTCTATACTGTTCCTGTGCCCTCTGGTTAGTCTGACTAAAGGTTTATCTGTCATATTGGTTTTTAAAAAGACTTACCTCCTGGTTTCATTGATTCTTTCTATAATTCTTTTTGTTTCTATTTGGTTGATTTCTTCCTTCAGTTTGATTATTTCCTGCCTTCTACTTCTCTTGGGTGTATTTACTTCTTTTTGTTCTAGAGCTTTCAGGTGTGTTGTGAAGGTGCTGATGTATGTTCTCTCCAGTTTCTTTTTTGAGTCACTCAGAGCTATGAGTTTTCCTCTTAGCACTGCTTTTATTATGCCCCATAAGTTTGGGTATGTTGTGCCTTCATTGTCATTAAATTCAAAAAGTCTTTAGTTTCTTTCTTTTTTCTTGCTTGACCAAGTTATCATTCAGTATTGTTTAGCTTCCATATGTATGTGAATTTTCTGTTGTTTTTGTTATTATTGAAGACCAGCCTTAGTCCATGGTGATCTGATAGGATCCATGGGATTATTTTAATCTTCTTGTATCTGTTGAGGCCTGTTTTGGAGACGGTACCATGAGGTGCTGAGAAGAAGGTATATTCTTTTGTTTTAGGATAAAATGTCCTATAGCTATCTGTCAAGTCCATTAGGTTCATAACTTCTGTTAGTTTCACTGTGTTTCTGTTCAGTTTCTGTTTCCATGATCTGTCCATTGATGAGAGTAGGGTGTTGAAGTCTCCCACTATTATTGTGTGTGGTACAATGTATGCTTTGAGCTTAGTAAGGTTTCTTTTATGAATGTAGGTGCCCTTGCAATTGGAGCATAGATATTCAGAATTGAGGGCTCATCTTGGTGGATTTTTCCCTTGATGAGTATGAAGTGCCCTTCCTTATTTTTTGGTAACTTTTGCTTGAAAGTAGATTTTATTTGATATTAGAATCACTACTTCAGCTTTTTCTTGGAACCATTTGCTTGAAAAATTGTTTTCCAGCCTTTTACTCTGAGGTAGTGTCTGTCTTTGTCATTGAGGTTTGTTTCCTGTAAGCAGCAAAATGCTTGGTCCTGTTTACATATCCAGTCTGTTGATCTGTCTTTTTATTGGGGGAATTTAGTCCAATGATGTTAAAAGATATTAAGGAGTAGTGATTGTTGTTTCCTCTTATTTTTGTAGTTAGAGGTAGAATTATGTTTCTGTGGCTTTCTTCTTTTGAATTTGTTGCAAGAAGATTATTTTCTTGCTTTTCCTAGGGTGTAGTTTCCCTCCTTGTGTTGGAGATTTCCATGTATTATCCTTTGTAGGGCTGGATTTGCAGAAAGACAATGTGTAAATTTGTGTTTGCCATGGATTATTTTTGTGTCTACATCTATGGTAAGTGAGAGTTTTGCTGGGTATAGTAGCCTGGGCTGACATTTGTGTTCTCTTCGTGTTTGAATGCATCTGTCCAGGATCTTCTAGCTTTCATGATCTCTGTTGAAAAGTCTGGTGTAATTCTGATAGGTCTGACTTTATATGTTACTTGACCTTTTTACTTTTACTGCTTTTAATGTTCTTTATTTGTTTGTGCATTTGGTGTTTTGACTATTATGTGATGGGAAGAGTTTCTTTTCTGGTCCAATGTATTTGTAGTTCTGTAGGCTTTTTGTCTGTTCCTGGGCATCTCTTTCTTTAGGTTAGGGAAGTTTTCTTCTATAATTTTATTGAAGATATTTACTGGCCCTTTGAGTTGGGAATCTTCACTCTCTTCTATATCTATTATTCTTAGGTTTAGTCTTCTCATATGTCCTGGATTTCCTGGATCTTTTGGGTTAGGAGCTTTTTGCATTTTGCATTTTCTTTGACTTTTTTGCCAATATTTTTTATGGTATCTTCTGCACCTGAGATTCTCTCTTCTATCTCTTGTATTCTGTTGATGATGCTTGCATCTATGATTCCAGATCTCTTTCCTAGGTTTTTTCTATGTGCAGGGTTGTCTTCTTTTGTGATTTCTTTATTGTTTCTATTTCCATTTTTAGATCCTAGATGGTTTTGTTCAATTCCTTTATCTTTTTGGTTGTGTTCTCCTGTATTTCTTTAAGGGAGTTATTCATGCCCTCTTAATGTCTTCTATTATCACCATGAGATATGATTTTAACTTCGAATCTTGCATTTTAGATGTGATGGGGTATCCAGCACTTCCTGAGGTAGAAGAACTGGGTTCTGATGATGCCAAGTAGCCTTGATTTCTGTTGCTTATGTTCTTTGGTTTGCCTCTAGCCATCTGGTTATCTCTAGTGCCCACCCTAGCTGTCTCTGACTGGGGCCTGTCCTTGTGCTCCTGGTTGTGTCAGAATTCTTTAGAGTCCAGGTGTTTTTGTGATTCTGTGATTCTGGGATACTGTGATCCTGGAATCCTGAGTGTGTCAGAGCTCCTGGGAGTCAAGCTGCCTCTGAGAAATGGAAGTCCTGGTGTGACCAAGCTCCTGAGGTCCTGTTTTGGTATTCAAGCTTTCTCTGGGTGATGTAGAATGGGTCGGGGGGAGGCCAGAGCCCTGAGTGTGTTCTGAGCACAGATACAAGCTGGAAGGAATCTATGCCTCTTGGTGGGTGGGAGTTTGTGTTTTCCTGGTTCCTATGTGGGTCCCAGTTATACTTGGTGTTGGGGGACAAGTTGTGGCCTCAACTGTGACCTTGAATGTGTCAGAGCTCCAGTGCTCCTGGGTGTGTCTAATCTCCTGGGAGTCGAGTTTCCTCTTTGATCCCATCCTCCTGTGATCCTATGTTCCTGTGATCCTGGGTGTTTTAGAGAGCCTGGGTGATTGGCTTCCTCTGGGTGTTTTGGGAATGTGTGAAGAACCAGCATCTAAGATCTGCTTAGGGCACAAGTTCAGATTGGAATTGGCCCAATCCAGTAGTTGGGCAGGAATTCCTGCATCCCTGGATCTCCAGTGACCCAGTTACTCTGGATGTTGGGGCAGATGGTGTGCCCTCCTCACCTGTGTTCCTGGGCATGCTAGAGCAGCTGGGTGACAGGCTTCCTCTTGGTGTTGTGGGAATAATTGCGGGACCAGTGCCCAATATCTGCTCAGGGTACAAGTTCAGGCTGGAAGGGGGCACATTACTTTTTATTTTCTGTGATTATGTGCATGTCTAGTATCTCTGACCTTTTTAGTAAAAAATATATTATGTTCAGTGTTGATTTATATGAGTATTAGTCAAATGTTATTGGCTTTATTTCTTTTCTATGTTGCTTTCACTGACTTCCATGTTCAGTATTCCTGGATTCCTTTTGGCTTGTCAATTTCTTTCTTTATGCTTGATAATGTAACTTGAGTCTTGAATTGCTCATTTATTCAATTTACTTTGAGATACCACTGGATTTCGACCATATTGAACATAAGTTCATGATTACAGCTCTGTAGTTCCTTTCTGTGCTTTGACTGATATCTTACATTTTTTTCTTCTCCTAAGAAGATGTGTGATGTCTATCAATGTCATATCTCCAAGGAGTAATCCCCATGTTTTCCTTTTGCCCCACCTACTCTCAAAGTACATTAAACATACAGACCATGTAGGTAGTATTTTCTTCCTAATTTTCACATTCTTCATTCTGAGATAGGATATTTGCATGTTAGTTTCCCCTTTTGCCCACCACCCACTCCCTGATAGCACTCATATTTTTTATGGATATTCACAGATTTGTTATTATTTAAATCATATTTTGATATTAAACCTAATGTTTATTAGTTTTTCTAGTTGTGGTCTCCATGGGTTTGATTAAAATGATTAATACTGCGATTATGGCAACTGAAAACTCAAAAGTGAATCACATGCTTATGAATGAGTGCTGAATTCACACAACTGGTTGTACAGAAATAGTACCACATTACAGAAGAATTTGAGGACACTCTGCAGGCCCTACTA
This sequence comes from Rattus norvegicus, assembly GCF_021556685.1. NCBI lineage: Eukaryota > Metazoa > Chordata > Mammalia > Rodentia > Muridae > Rattus > Rattus norvegicus. The sequence goes on along the minus strand of NC_141534.1, from coordinate 175,598,810 downwards.
TGGTTTGGGGATCCCAGTATGTTTAATACTCCTTGCCTTAGCTTATGAATCTCCCATGTTCAACTGGTTTTCTTTTTTCTTTTTTGCTTGTTTATGTTTTGTTTTGTTGTTTTCGACCATACTATTTAAACAAGACTCATAGTTCATTCTTTGATTCCTATTCTAGAAAATAAGTTGCAAGATTCCCCACCCACACACCATCCTGTTACCACCTATGCCAGAACCAGAGCCCTGGTGTTGGACCTGATCCCATCCAGCCCACATCCCAGTTGCAGCTCAACTCCCCAGGTATTCTGGCACACCCTGCTCCACAGAGAAGACCCTGAACCCCACTCCAAAATCCTGCATACTGGGACTCCCCCTCCACAAACTAGGGAAGCAGTAAGGGAAAACGATCAAGTAACATATAAAGGCAGACCTATTAGAATTACACCAGACTTCTCAACAGAGACTCTAAAAGCCAGAAGATCCTGGGAAGATGTCATGCAGACTCCAAGAGAACAAAAATGCCAGTCCAGACTACTATACTCAGCAAAACTCTCAATTATCATAGATGGAGAAACCAAGGCATTCCAAGACAAAACCAAATTTAAACAATATCATTCCACAAATCCATCCATACAGAGTATAATAGAAGGAAAAGTCCAATACAAGGAGCCAAAAGACACCCAAGAATAACCAAGAAATTAATCTTTTCACAAGAAACCCCAAAGAAAAGAAACATACAAACATAATTCCACCCCTAACAACAAAAATAACAGGAAGCAGCAATGTTGATATCTCTCAACATCAATGGACTCAATTACCCAATAAAATTATATAGGCTAACAGTCTGGATACATAAACATGATCCAGCATTTTGCTGCATACAGGAAACATACCTTAGAGTCAGAAACAGACATTACCTCAAAGTGAAAGGATTGGGAAAAATTTTCCAAGCTAATGGTCACAAGAAACAAGCTGGAGTAGCCATTCTAATATCCAACAAAATAAACTTTCAACCAAAAGTTATCAGAAAAAGATAATGAAGGACACTACATCAAAGAAAAAACCCACCAAGGTGAACTCTTAATTTTGAACATCTATGTCCCAAATGCAAGGCCATCCACATTTGTAAAAGAAATGTTACTAAAGTTCAAAGCACGCATCGCACCTCACACAACAATAGTAGATTTCTGGACCTCACCGCCTGGTCAGGTGGGCACTCCTGAGACTGCAGAGCAGAAGAGACCACCAACACTGTCCACCCTGCCCACATCCCTGGCCCAAGAGGAAACTGTATAAGGCCTCTGGGCTTCCGTGGGGGAGGGCCCAGGAGCGGCAGGACCCCTGCCTGAGACACCGCCGGAACCTGAAGGAAACAGACCGGATAAACAGTTCTCTGCACCCAAATCCCGTGGGAGGGAGAGCTAAACCTTCAGAGAGGCAGACACGCCTGGGAAACCAGAAGAGACTGCTCTCTGCACACACATCTCGGACACCAGAGGAAAACACCAAAGGCCATCTGGAACCCTGGTGCACTGAAGCTCCCAGAAGGGGCGGCGCATATCTTCCTGGTTGCTGCCGCTGCAGAGAGCCCGTGGGCAGCACCCCTCGAGCAAACTTGAGCCTCGGGACCACAGGTAAGACCAACTTGTCTGCTGCAAGAAAGCTGCCTGGTGAAATCGGGACACACAGAGGCAGAATTCCTCTAGGACCGGGCACGTCCTGTGTTTACCGGAAGTCCCACACCCGCGGATCCCGGCCCGCAGCAGCTCTCTGCTCCCAGACCCCGTGGGAAAGAGACCTCACCGCCTGGTCAGGTGGGCACTCCTGAGGCTGCAGAGCAGAAGAGACCACCAACACTGCCCACCCCTGCCCACATCCCTGGCCCAAGAGGAAACTGTATAAGGCCTCTGGGCTCCCGTGGGGGAGGGCCCAGGAGCGGCAGGACCCCTGCCTGAGACACCACCAGAACCTGAAGGAAACAGACCGGATAAACAGTTCTCTGCACCCAAATCCCGTGGGAGGGAGAGCTAAACCTTCAGAGAGGCAGACACGCCTGGGAAACCAGAAGAGACTGCTCTCTGCACACACATCTCGGACACCAGAGGAAAACACCAAAGGCCATCTGGAACCCTGGTGCACTGAAGCTCCCGGAAGGGGCGGCGCATATCTTCCTGGTTGTTGCCGCTGCAGAGAGCCCGTGGGCAGCACCCCTCGAGCAAACTTGAGCCTCGGGACCACAGGTAAGAACAACTTTTCTGCTGCAAGAAAGCTGCCTGGTGAACTCAAGACACAGGCCCACAGGAACAGCTGAAGACCTGTAGAGAGGAAAAACTACACGCCCGAAAGTAGAACACACTGTCCCCATAACTGACTGAAAGAGAGGAAAACAGGTCTACAGCACTCCTGACACACAGGCTTATAGGACAATCTAGCCACTGTCAGAAATAGCAGAACAAAGTAACACTAGAGATAATCTGATGGCGAGAGTCAAGCGCAAGAACCCAAGCAACAGAAACCAAGACTACTTGGCATCATCGGAGCCCAATTCTCCCACCAAAACAAACATGGAATATCCAAACACACCAGAAAAGCAAGATCTAGTTTCAAAATCATATTTGATCATGATGCTGGAGGACTTCAAGAAAGACGTGAAGAACTCCCTTAGGGAAACACAGGAAAACATTAATGAACAAGTGGAAGCCTACAGAGAGGAATCGTAAAAATCCCTGAAAGAATTCCAGGAAAACACAATCAAACAGTTGAAGGAATTAAAAAGGGAAATAGAAGCAATCAAGAAAGAACACATGGAAACAACCCTGGATATAGAAAACCAAAAGAAGAGACAAGGAGCTGTAGATACAAGCTTCACCAACAGAATACAAGAGATGGACGAGAGAATCTCAGGAGCAGAAGATTCCATAGAAATCATTGACTCAACTGTCAAAGATAATGTAAAGCTGAAAAAGCTACTGGTCCAAAACATACAGGAAATCCAGGACTCAATGAGAAGATCAAACCTAAGGATAATAGGTATAGAAGAGAGTGAAGACTCCCAGCTCAAAGGACCAGTAAATATCTTCAACAAAATCATAGAAGAAAACTTCCCTAACCTAAAAAAAGAGATACCCATAGGCATACAAGAAGCCTACAGAACTCCAAATAGATTGGACCAGAAAAGAAACACCTCCCATCACATAATAGTCAAAACACCAAACGCACAAAATAAAGAAAGAATATTAAAAGCAGTAAGGGAAAAAGGTCAAGTAACATATAAAGGCAGAACTATCAGAATCACACCAGACTTCTCGCCAGAAACTATGAAGGCCAGAAGATCCTGGACTGATGTCATACAGACCCTAAGAGAACACAAATGCCAGCCCAGGTTACTGTATCCTGCAAAACTCTCAATTAACATAGATGGAGAAACCAAGATATTCCATGACAAAACCAAATTTACACAATATCTTTCTACAAATCCAGCACTACAAAGGATAATAAATGGTAAAGCCCAACATAAGGAGGTAAGCTATACCCTAGAAGAAGCAAGAAACTAATCGTCTTGGCAACAAAACAAGGAGAATGAAAGCACACAAACATAACCTCACATCCAAATATGAATATAACGGGAAGCAATAATCACTATTCCTTAATATCTCTCAACATCAATGGCCTCAACTCCCCAATAAAAAGACATAGATTAACAAACTGGATATGCAACGAGGACCCTGCATTCTGCTGCCTACAGGAAACACACCTCGGAGACAAAGACAGACACTACCTCAGAGTGAAAGGCTGGAAAACAATTTTCCAAGCAAATGGTCAGAAGAAGCAAGCTGGAGTAGCCATTCTAATATCAAATAAAATCAATTTTCAACTAAAAGTCATCAAAAAAGATAAGGAAGGACACTTCATATTCATCAAAGGAAAAATCCACCAAGATGAACTCTCAATCCTAAATATCTATGCCCCAAATACAAGGGCACCTGCATATGTAAAAGATACCTTACTAAAGCTCAATACACACATTGCACCTCACACAATAATAGTGGGAGATTTCAACACCCCACTCTCATCAATGGACAGATCATGGAAACAGAAATTAAACAGAGATGTAGACAGACTAAGAGAAGTCATGAGCCAAATGGACTTAACGGATATTTATAGAACATTCTATCCTAAAGCAAAAGGATATACCTTCTTCTCAGCTCCTCATGGTACTTTCTCCAAAATTGACCATATAATTGGTCAAAAAACGGGCCTCAACAGGTACAGAAAGATAGAAATAATCCCATGCGTGCTATCGGACCACCACGGCCTAAAATTGGTCTTCAATAACAATAAGGGAAGAATGCCCACATATACGTGGAAATTGAACAATGCTCTACTCAATGATAACCTGGTCAAGGAAGAAATAAAGAAAGAAATTAAAAACTTTTTAGAATTTAATGAAAATGAAGGTACAACATACCCAAACTTATGGGACACAATGAAAGCTGTGCTAAGAGGAAAACTCATAGCGCTGAGTGCCTGCAGAAAGAAACAGGAAAGAGCATATGTCAGCAACTTAACAGCACACCTGAAAGCTCTAGAACAAAAAGAAGCAAATACACCCAGGAGGAGTAGAAGGCAGGAAATAATCAAACTCAGAGCTGAAATCAACCAAGTAGAAACAAAAAGGACCATAGAAAGAATCAACAGAACCAAAAGTTGGTTCTTTGAGAAAATCAACAAGATAGATAAACCCTTAGCCAGACTAACGAGAGGACACAGAGAGTGCGTCCAAATTAACAAAATCAGAAATGAAAAGGGAGACATAACAACAGGTTCAGAGGAAATTCAAAAAATCATCAGATCTTACTATAAAAACCTATATTCAACAAAACTTGAAAATCTTCAGGAAATGGACAATTTCCTAGACAGATACCAGGTACCGAAGTTAAATCAGGAACAGATAAACCAGTTAAAGAACCCCATAACTCCTAAGGAAATAGAAGCAGTCATTAAAGTCTCCCAACCAATAAGAGCCCAGGTCCAGATGGGTTTATTGCAGAATTCTACCAAACCTTCATAGAAGACCTCATACCAATATTATCCAAACTATTCCACAAAATTGAAACAGATGGAGCACTACCGAATACCTTCTACAAAGCCACAATTACTCTTATACCTAAACCACACAAAGACACAACAAAGAAAGAGAACTTCAGACCAATTTCCCTTATGAATATCGACACAAAAATACTCAACAAAATTCTGGCAAACCGAATCCAAGAGCACATCAAAACAATCATCCACCATGACCAAGTAGGCTTCATCCCAGGCATGCAGGGATTGTTTAATATATGGAAAACCATCAACAAGATCCATTATATAAACAAACTGAAAGAAAAAAACCACATGATCATTTCATTAGACACTGAGAAAGTATTTGACAAAATTCAACACCCCTTCATGATAAAAGTCCTGGAAAGAATAGGAATTCAAGGCCCATACCTGAACATAGTAAAAGTCATATACAGCAAACCAGTTGCTAACATTAAACTAAATGGAGAGAAACTTGAAGCAATCCCACTAAAATCGGGGACTAGACAAGGCTGCCCACTCTCTCCCTACTTATTCAATATAGTTCTTGAAGTTCTAGCCAGAGCAATCAGACAACAAAAGGAGGTCAAGGGGATACAGATCGGAAAAGAAGAAGTCAAAATATCACTATTTGCAGATGATATGATAGTATATTTAAGTGATCCCAAACGTTCCACCAGAGAACTACTAAAGCTGATAGACAACTTCAGCCAAGTGGCTGGGTATAAAATTAACTCAAATAAATCAGTTGCCTTCCTCTATACAAAAGAGAAACAAGCCGGGAAAGAAATTAGGGAAACGACACCCTTCATAATAGAGCCAAATAATATAAAGTACCTCGGTGTGACTTTAACAAAGCAAGTAAAAGATCTGTACTTTAAGAACTTCAAGACACTGAAGAAGGAAATTGAAGAAGACCTCAGAAGATGGAAAGATCTCCCATGCTCATGGATTGGCAGGATTAATGTAGTAAAAATGGCCATTTTACCAAAAGCAATCTACAGATTCAATGCAATCCCATCAAAATACCAATCCAATTCTTCAAAGAGTTAGACAGAACAATTTGCAAATTCATCTGGAATAACAAAAAACCCAGGATAGCTAAAGCTATCCTCAACAATAAAAGGACTTCAGGGGGAATCACTATCCCTGAACTCAAGCAGTATTACAGAGCAATAGTGATAAAAACTGCATGGTATTGGTACAGAGACAGACAGATAGACCAATGGAATAGAATTGAAGACCCGGAAATGAACCCACACACCTATGGTCACTTGATTTTTGACAAAGGAGCCAAAACCATCCAATGGAAAAAAGGTAGCATTTTTAGCAAATGGTGCTGGTTCAACTGGAGGTCAACATGTAGAAGAATGCAGATCGATCCATGCTTATCACCCTGTACAAAGCTTAAGTCCAAGTGGATCAAGGACCTCCACATCAAACCAGACACACTCAAACTAATAGAAGAAAAACTAGGGAAACATCTGGAACACATGGGCAATGGAAAAAATTTCCTAAACCAAATACCAATGGCTTACACTCTAAGATCAAGAATCGACAAATGGGATCTCATAAAACTGCAAAGCTTCTGTAAGGCAAAGGACACTGTGGTTAGGACAAAACGGCAACCAACAGATTGGGAAAAGATCTTTACCATTCCTACAACAGAGAGAGGCCTTATATCCAAAATATACAAAGAACTCAAGAAGTTAGACCGCAGGGAAATAAATAACCCTATTAAAAAGTGGGGTTCAGAGCTAAACAAAGAATTCACAGCTGAGGAATGCCGAATGGCTGAGAAACACCTAAAGAAATGTTCAACATCTTTAGTCATAAGGGAAATGCAAATCAAAACAACCCTGAGATTTCACCTCACACCAGTGAGAATGGCTAAGATCAAAAACTCAGGGGACAACAGATGCTGGCGAGGATGTGGAAAAAAGAGGAACACTCCTCCATTGTTGGTGGGATTGCAAACTGGTACAACCATTCTGGAAATCAGTCTGGAGGATCCTCAGAAAATTGGACATTGAACTGCCTGAGGATCCAGCTATACCTCTCTTGGGCATATACCCAAAAGATGCCCCAACATATAAAAAAGACACGTGCTCCACTATGTTCATTGCAGCCTTATTTATAATAGCCAGAAGCTGGAAATAACCCCGATGCCCTTCAACAGAGGAATGGATACAGAAAATGTGGTACATCTACACAATGGAATATTACTCAGGTATCAAAAACAACCACTTTATGAAATTGTAGGCAAATGGTTGGAACTGGAAAACATCATTCTGAGTGAGGTAACCCAATCACAGAAAGACATACATGGTATGCACTCATTGATAAGTGGCTATTAGCCTAAATGCTTGAATTACCCTAGATGCCTAGAACAAATGAAACTCAAGACGGATGATCAAAATGTGAATGGTTCACTCCTTCTTTAAAAGGGGAACAAGAATACCCTTGGCAGGGAAGAGAGAGGCAAAGATTAAAACAGAGCCTGAAGGAACACCCATTCAGAGCCTGCCCCACATGTGGCCCATACATATACAGCCACCCAATTAGACAAGATGGATGAAGCAAAGAAGTGCAGACCGACAGGAGCCGGATGTAGATCGCTCCTGAGAGACACAGCCAGAATACAGCAAATACAGAGGCGAATGGCAGCAGCAAACCACTGAACTGAGAATAGGACCCCCGTTGAAGGAATCAGAGAAAGAACTGGAACAGCTTGAAGGGGCTCGAGACCCCATATGTACAACAATGCCAAGCAACCAGAGCTTCCAGGGACTAAGCCACTACCTAAAGACTATACATGGACTGACTGTGGACTCTGACCTCATAGGTAGCAATGACTATCCTAGTAAGAGCACCAGTGAAAGGGGAAGCCCTGGGTCCTGCTAATACTGAACCCCCAGTGAACTAGACTGTTGGGGGGAGGGCGGCAATGGGGGGAGGGTTGGGAGTGGAACACCCATAAGGAAGGGGAGGGGGGAGGGGGATGTTTGCCCGGATACCGGGAAAGGGAATAACACTCGAAATGTATATAAGAAATACTCAAGTTAATAAAAAAAAAAAAAGAAAAAAAAGAAAAAAAAAGAAAAAAAAGAAAAAAAAGAAAAAAGAATATAGTTTAAATATATTTTTTAACAGTATTTATGATAAAATATCGTATCTATGAAGGCTAAATAAATTTGCAATATGAAAAAAAAACAATAGTAAATTTCCACACCCCACTCTTACCAATGGACACACCATGGAAGCAGAAACTAAATAGAGACAGTGAAACTAAAAGAGTTATGAACCTAATGGTTTAAGCATATATCTACAGAACATTTCCCCTTAAAACAAAAGATCATACCTTCTCCGCACCTCATGGTACCTTCTCAAAAATTGGCCATATACTAGAATACAAAACAAACCTCAATAGATACAAGAACAATGAATTAATCCCATGTATTCTATCAGATCACCATGGACTAAGGGTCGTTTTTAATAACAACAAAACAACAGAAAGCCCATATAAATGTGGAAGCTGAACAACTATATACTGAATGATAATGTGGTGAGGGGAGAAATAAAGAAAGAAATTAAAGCCTTTTTAGAATTCAATGAAAATGAAGTCACAACATATCCAAATTATGGGACACAATGAACACAGTGCTAAGAGGAAAACTCATACCTCTGAGTGCCTCCATAAAGAAATTGGAGAGATCATACACTAGCAGCTTTATAGCTCATCTGAAAGCTTTAGAGTAAAAAGAAGCAAATATACTTGAGGAGTAGATGGCAAGAAATAAACTGAGGGCTGAAATCAACCAAGTAGAAAAAAGGACTATACAAAGAATCAGAGAAACTAGTTCTTTGGTCTGGTTCTTTGAGAAAATCAACAAGATAGATATACTCTTAGCCAGACTAGCCAGAGGGCACAGAAACAGTATCCAAATTAACAAAATCAGGAATGAAAAGGGAGACCTAAGAACAGAAATTGAGGAAATTAAAAAAATAAGCAGGTAGTACTACAAAACTCTATAATACTCAACAAAACCCAAAAACCTCTATGAAATGGACTATTTCTAGACAGGTATCAGGTACCAAAGTTAAATCAGGATCAGATAAAACATCCAAACAGTCCCATAACACCCAAGGAAATAAAGACAGTCATTAGAAGTCTCCCAACCAAAAAATCCCAGGGCCAGATGGTTTTAGCACAGAATTCTATCAGACCTTCAAAGAATATCTAATATTAATAATCCTCAAACTATTCTACAAAATAGAAACAGAAGGAACACTACTTAATTTTTTTCTATAAAGCCTCAGCCTAAACCACAAAAAGACCCATCAAAGAAAGAGAACTACAGACCAATTTTCTTATGAATATTAATGCCAATATACTCAAAAAAATTCACACAAACCAAATTCAAGAACAAATTAAAACCATTCATTATCCATCATGATCGAGTAGGTTTGATTCCATGGATTCAGGGATAGTTCAATATATGGAAATTCATCAATGTAATTTACTATATAAACAAATTCAAAGGAAAAAAACCCACCTGATTATCTCATTAGATGCTGGGAAATCATTTGACAAAATTCAACCCCCTTTAAAGGTAAAAGTATTTTTTTTTAAAGATAGATTTATTTAGTTTTATGAGTGCTCTCTTTGCATGTACACCTCCATGCCAGAGGAGGGCATCAGAACTCATTGCAGATGACTGTGAGTGCGAGCCACATGTGGTTGCAGGGATTTTAACTCAGGAGCTGGAAGAAGAGTCAGTGCTCTTAAATGCTGAGCCATCTCCCAAACCTGGTAAAAAGGCTTAGAAAGATCAGGAATTCAAGGCCCATACCTAAACGTAGTAAAAGCAACAAGCAGCAAACCAGTAGCCAACATCAAACTAAATGGAGAGAAACTTGAAGCAATCCCACTATCAGGGACTAGACAAGACTGCCCACTCTCTCCCTTCCTATTTAATATAGTATTGAAAGTTCTAACACAGAGCAACTAGACAACAAAGAGATAAAAGAGATACAAATTGAGGAGGAAGTCAAGATACCACTATTTGCTGATAATATGATAGTATATACATAAGTGACCCCAAAATTTCTTCCAGAGAGTTCCTATAGCTGATAAACTGTAAAGGGCCGCAATAACATTCGCCACCACTAGATGGCGCTGGCTTCCACTGCGCCCCATGTGGAAGGCCGAGTCAGACAAGATGGCGCTACCCTTCGCTGCGCCAGCTGACTCCCTATCGGGAGATTAACTGTGTGCGCATGTGCAAGAGTGCCTTCGTGCCAGGTCTTTGCCCATTCCGGGGCGTGCCTGATGAGGTCATGAGTAAGCAACCAATCAGGTGTGGATGCGCCGCACTAGGGTTTTATAAGCGCACCATGCCGGCGAGCGGGGCTTCTCTTTAAGATTAAAATAAAGGTTTGGTCATAGCAAGGATTTCTATGTGCCCGCGTGCTTCTTGCCGGCCAGAGGTCGCGCGTGGGACAATAAACAACTTTAGCAAAGTGGCTGGATATAAAATTAACTCAAATGAATCATTCACTTTCCTCTGCTAAAGGATGAGCAGGCTAGAAAGAAATTAAGGAAGAAACACACTTCACATAGTCACAAATAATATAAAATATCTTAGTGTGACTCTAAGCAAGCAAGTGAAAGATCTGTATGACAAGAACTTCAAATTCCTGAAGAAAGAAATCAAAGAAGATCTCTCAGAAGGTGGAAAGATTTCCCACGATCAGGGATTGGCAGGATTAATATAGTGAAAATGGCCATTTTGCAAAAAGCAATCTACAGATTTAATGCAATCCCCATCAAAATTACAACTAATTTTTCATAGTTAAAGGGAGCAATTTGAAAATTCATTTGGAAAAACAAAAATCCCAGGATAGAGAAAGCTATCCTCAACAATAAAAGAATTTCTAGGGAAATCACCATCCCTGAACTCAAGCTATATTATAGAGCAATAGTGATTAAAAAATGGCATGGTATTGGTATATAGAGAAGCAAGTAGATCAATGGAATAGAATTGTAGACCCAAAAATGAATCCACACACCTATGGTCACTTGATCTTTCACTAAGAAGCTAAAACCATCCAGTGGGGAAAAAACAGCATTTTCAACAAATGGTGCTGGTTCACCTGGCAGTCTGCATGTAGAAGAATGCAAATTGTTTCATTCTTCTCTCCTAGCAGAAAACTCAAGTCCAAGTGGAACAAGGACCTCCACATAAAAACAGATAAGCTGAATTTAATAGAAGAGAAAGTGGGAAAGAGCCTCGAATACTTGGGCACTGGGGAAAACTTCCTAAACAGAACACCAATGGCTTATGCTTTAAGATCAAGAATTGACAAATGGGACCTCATAAAATTGCAAAGCTTCTGTAAGGCAAAGGACACTATCATTAGGACAAAACAGCAACCAACAGATTTGGAAGAGATCTTTACTAATCCTATATCATTTAGAGGGCTAATATCCAATATGTACAAAGAACTCAAGAAGTTAGACTCCAGAAAGCCAAATAACCCTATTAAAATGAGGTACAGAGGTAAACAAAGAATTCTCAGCTGAGGAAAATCAAATGGCTGAGAAGTACCTAAAGAAATGTTCAACATCCTTAATCATCAGGGAAATGCAAATTAAAATGCAACCCTGAGATTCCACCTCACACCAGTCAGAATGGCTAAGATTAAAAATGCAGGTGCCAGCAGATATTGGTGAGGATGTGGAGAAAGAGGAACATTCCTCCATTGTTGGTGGTACTCCAAGCTGGTACAACCACTTTGGAAATCAGTCTGGCAGTTCCTGAGAAAATTGGAAATTGTTCTACCTGAGACCCATCTGTACCACTCCTGGGCATATACTCAAAACATGATACAACATATAACAAGGACACACATTCCCTTATGATCTTAGCACCCTTATTTATAATACATACAAGTTGGAAACAACCCAGATGTCCCTCAACAGAAGAATGGATACAGAAAATGTGATACATAAACAATGGAATACTGATCAACTATTAAGAATGAGAACATTTTGAGTTTTGCAGGCAAATGGATGGAACTAGAAAATATCATTCTTAGTTAGATAAACACATTACAAAAGAATGTACACAGTATATAGTCACTGAGAAGTGGATATTAGCCCCAAATCCCACAATGCCCATTATACAACCCAGAGAACACATGGAGCGTAGAAAGAAGGAAGACCAGGGTGTGGATGCTTCAGTTCTGCATTGAGGGAGAGGAAAAGGAGGATGATTGTGAGAGGTGGAGGGAAAGGACATTGGGGAGGGGAAAAGAAAGGGGATGAAATAAGGGTGATAGCATCAGGATCTGTAGATGTGAGAGAGCTACAGAGGGTTTGGAAATCGAACAAAATATGTAGCAGGGGGGATGAGGAACTGGGGATAACCACTGGAACATCCTAGACACCAGGGAAAGGTGAGATTCTCAGGACCTAATGGGGATGTCTTTAGCTGAAATGCACAGAGAAGGGGGAGATAGATCCTGTAGAGACCTCCTCCAGCAGATAAACATGGACCCCAGTCAAGAGATGGGGATACCCATCCATCTCGAAGTTTTTAACTAGAAATGTTCCTGTCTAAATAGAGAACAGGGAAAAAAGTTGGAACAGAGATTGAAGGAAGGGCCAGCCCAGGACTGTCCTATCTGGAGATGCATCAAGTCTGCAATCCCCAAATCCAACAGTGTTGCCATGGTCAAGAGGTGCTTGCTAACAGAAGCCTAGTGTGGTGGGTCCTGAGGAAGTCCAGCCAGCAACTAACCAATGCAGATGTGAATGCTTGGAGCCAACCATCAGACAGAGCTCAGAGAACCTGGTGGGGGAGCTGCCAGAAGGACTGGAGGAGAGGAGGGGGATTGCAACTCCATATGTTGTTAGAAAAACAACATAGGCTGACCTTACCACCCAGTTCTCCCAGAGTCTAGACCACCAACAAAGGAGTGTATCTTGAGGGATCCATGGCTCCAGATTCATATGTAGCTGAGGATGGCTTTGTCTGACTGCAACGGGAGGGGAAGCCTTTGGTCCCATGGTGTGCATGTGCATGTTTCTCTGTGTGTGTTGGTACCCCAGCAGAGAGGGACGTTAGCTAGGTGGAAGGGCAGATGTGCAATGTGGGACTTGTGGAGGGGTAACTGGGAAGTGGGATATGAAGGGATGGGAGTGGAGGGGGTAACTGGGAAGAGGGTATCATTTGAGATGTAAATGAATGGAAAGATTAGTTTTAAAAAAGAAAAAGAAAATAAGTTCCAATTTGAGTGTTTCTCATTTACAACCCCAGTGGCATAGAATAGTGCTTTTCTCCAGTAAAAAGACAGGGCATCAAGTGGAGGGATGGGGTTGCCATCCCACAGTCAAAAACTCTGACCCAGAATTGTTCCTGTCTGAAAGAACTGTAGGAAAAAAAAAACAGGGACGAGTTTGAGGAAAAGGAAGTCCAGGGGCAGGCTCAAACTGAGATCTAGCTCAGGGGAAGACCTGAAGGCCTGACACTATTACTGATACTATGTTGTGCTTAGAAACAGGGGCCTATCATGACTGTCCACTGAAAGGTCCAAGAAGCAGCTGAAAGAGTCAGATGCAGATATTTATACCCAACCAATGGACAGAAGCTGGTGACCCCTGTGACTGAATTAGGGAAAAGCTGGAAGAAGCTGAGGAGGAGGGTGACTCTACAGGAAGACCAGCAGTCTAAACTATCTTGGCCCTCTGGGATCTCAGACACTGAGCCATCAACCAGGTAGCATAGATCAGCTGACATGAGACCCCTAACTCATATACAGCAGAACACTGCTAAGTTTGGACTTACATGTCAGAATTTCAAAATATAATTTGAAATTTGGAAGGTTATCACAATTTCAGTTGAACAACATACAAAACATCCTCAACATGCAGAGCAGGATATGGCTCTGAAGTCTTCAAAGTCTTTCTAAGCTAAATTCCATGATGCTCTAAAGTCACGAGATCTTTCTAAAACGTTCTCCTTCTCAATCTCATGGTCAGACTTACAAGCTTGAATCTTCTGGGAAAGTGTTTCGGTTTGTTTCTCTTGGTTCCTAGAAATTCAGGAACCTGCTCATTCAAGCACAAGATCTCACTTGTTGTTCCTGATATAGAATGTCACAGATTATCACAGGCAGGAGGCTAGAATTTGGCCAGGGGCATGCAGACCAGAAGTTCATGGAAGCAGGAGTCATGAACAGAGGGAAGAAGTTCGTATTGTTTTCAACCTTGGTTAGAAAAGTTTAATTTATTTATTTTTTTGCATGTACACGAATGAATACAGAATTCACACAACTACCTGTACCCTGTCCCAGAAGAATTTGAGGCCATGCTGCAGTACTTAGAAGGATTTTGGGTTCCCAGTGAGGACTATGTTGTATACTCCCTGCCTTAGCACATCCATCTGCTATGTTCTCTCTTTTTATTTTTGTTTTTGTTTTTGTTTTGTTTTGTTTTTTGTTTATGATCTGTTTTGTCTTTTCCCCCCTCATACTACTCAACCCAAACTCAACTGGATAGTGGTTAATGCAGAGGCCTATAGCTGATCAAAGTAGTCTGTTTGTTCACTCGAACATGTGTCATCTATACCAATCTCCATCTTACAATTCACTTAGAACGTCACAGAAGGGGAGTTGGAAAGAATGCAAGAACTGGTGGATAGAATCACTGTGTAATTCTGACTTCTAAATATAACATGATTGCTGCCCAATTAGTATGGTTACCCGAACAAGGTCAAGCCAATCCATATTCCAGCAGGAATGGAAGACAAAGAGCCTCTGTGGTCCCAAGTATGTCAGAGGATCTACTGACAGCTGATGGTTCTTGAGGATAGAGAGTTACTCTCAGTTTGCAATAAGACTGTTGGTATGTTTCTTACCCAGTAGATGTTCACATACCCATGTGCATATGTTAAATAATAATTGGACTCAGAACTCATTAATAAAATTAGAAAAAAGTAGCTTTGAAATACAAAAGGGCAAGTAGGGGTATATTTGGAAGTTTGGTGGGAAGAAATGGAGTATAAAATTATACTATAATCCTCCAAATTAAAAAAGTGATCTATAATGTTTAAAGAAGATATGCAGTTAAGTGGGAGGAGATGGAGGGGGCATTCTATGAAGTTAGAAGGAGATAGTGCTGTGTGGATATAATCAATATTCATATTATAATGTATGGAGATTTCACAATATAAGAAAATATTGTTGATAGAGAAATTAACAGATAAATCTGAGATGGTCTTTTCTACAGATTCCACAATTAGGCCATGACCAGAGGCCAAGATCACAGATCAGAAATTTTATGAGTCTACAAGGTATGTCCTTATAGGTCACCCTTTCTACAATATTTCTGGGAATGTTACTCTCTTCTTGCTTCTTATCATTCAATTGGATGGATATATTTATCAGATTTATCTCAAGATAACAATGTTAAATCAAACACAGCATGAAAGATCGAAGTCTGTATTAAAGAGGTTTCTGTTACTATAGCAAATATACTATAGTTAAGATAATCAACTAATAAAAAGAAAAGTGTTGGTCCTGGCACAGAGTTTTACAGATCTCAGTCCTGGTGGATTGTGTTTATTGATATGTTCTGTTTCTGCACCTCATGGTAGGAATGTGTGGGTGAACAAAGGTACTTACCTCTTAGCCAGTAAAGAAGATTGCTAAGGTTCTAAGTGCCTAAACCCCGTCTATGATATGCCTCAAGTAAAGTAAGAATTGCAACTAGGCTCTATTTCTGAATGTCTTTAGCATTCTCCAAGAGTACCATGATAGGCAGCAGGCTTTTCATAATGACACCAGATTTTGGAACAATAAGGACCAACCCTGTAACATGCTTCAATATGAACAACTTTGAAAAATATTAATATAATTTCAAAATCATATTTTGAAATTTATATTTATATTATTCATTATGCCCTTAATTTAAAACTTAATTTGATTGTTTTTAAGAAACTTCTACTTTGATGTCACATGAAATTTGATCCCACATATTTATTGTAAAATTTGTCACATGATAATACTCTCAGCATTCTTTTTCAATCAGAAACTTCCCTTTAACATTATATCAAAGAGGTCTTATTACTACATAACTCTACCAAAATAACAGCTGTCTCTAAGAAAATATTGTTTTACCAACCTGTCTCTTCAGAGCACCCTTAATTTCATTATTCCTGAGACTGTAGATGAGGGGGTTCAACATGGGGACTACCACCATGTAGAACACAGACACCACCTTGTTCTGGTCTGTGGAATAGCTGGATTTGGGCATCACATATACGAATGCAGCAGTCCCGTAGAACAAAGTGACTGCAGTGAGGTGGGAGGTGCAGGTGGAAAAGGCCTTGTGTCGACCATCAGTGGAGCGCATCTTCAGGACGGTGATGAGGATGTAGGTATAGGAAATGGCTATGATCAACACTGTGATCACAATGATAGAGCCAGCAGAAAATGAATCAAGAATCAGGAGGACACTGTTATCAGAACAGGTGAGTTCAACTAAAGGAGTAAAATCACAGAAAAAGTGATTGACACTATTTGGACCACAAAAGAGGAAAGAAACAAAGGAAAATGTAAAGGAGGAAGCATTAAGAAACCCACCAATATAAGACCCTATAAGCAACTGGATACAGACTTGTGTAGACATTTTAGTTGAATAAAGCAGTGGGTTGCAGATTGCTACAAAACGATCATAAGCCATGGCAGCCAGAAGGAAACATTCAATAGCACCAAAGAAAACAGCTGAACCAAGCTGGATGCCACATCCAGTATAGGAGATACTGCTCCTCTCCACCAGGAAGTTGACAAGCATATTGGGTGTGACAGAAGATGAAATGCCTATGTCAACAGAAGCCAAGTGGCTGAGAAAAAAGTACATGGGGTGATGGAGCTGAGAAGAGACTCTGATGAGAAGGATGGTGCAGAGATTTCCAGACACAGTCACCAGGTAGATGCACAAAATGATGGTAAAGAGAATGACTTTAAGGACTGGCTCATCAGTTAAGCCCAATAAAATGAACTCTGTCACTGCAGTGTGGTTCCCATCCTCCAGGAAAGCCATGCAGCAGTGTAGTTCCTGCTAGATCAAGGCTGTGATGGAGACATTAGAGGAATAAATTCATAAATTGGCATTTTAACTTTCATTAATACACAAATAATGCAATTATATTTAAAGGTTTTCAATTATTCACATTTATTTGCTTGTAAGGATGAGTCTACAATTTAAAGTTTGTTAGGGCAACACCCTAAAATGTCTGTTTTACCAAATATACCTTAAAGAGAAAAAATAAAAATTGAATATTGATTGGAATATTTTTGTTTGATTTGTTTTGCGTGTAGTGTAGCTTTTAGTAACTATACCTTAAAGACAAAAATAAAAATAAAGTATTGTTTAGAACAACTAAAATAAAGCAAAGTATGTTAGTAAGATGTATGCATTGAACTTATAGAAAATACTTAACTAGCAACTAATATTTTACGTACTTCTTAAAATAGGCAAAAATCTAAGAATTATGCATTATGCAAATAAGTAATTTATGAAATTGCAATAGTTTCATATATTTAAAAATTTTACATTTCCTAAAATATTATTTTCATCAATATTTTAATAACTCAGAAGAGATTATTTCACTTGCTTTTCCTTTACAAAACATCCAGTAAAATCAGAATAAGAACCCTAACTCTGAAACCCACTGCTTAACATCTATGTAATAATAAATTTAAATAATAATAATAATATTAGATGCCTATATACCAGAAATGATTGGAATTGGTTTTTGTCAAGTTTTATTTTAAATAGGTATTATGTAACAATTTCCTATCTGACTAAATTTATTATTCATGCACAAACTATATAGGAATCTTAAATTATCAATAAAAATGTCTAATGTAAATTAGTTAGATATTTAAATATATTTGAACAGAAAATGTATTTAACAAATAATGTGAAATATCTATGCAACCTCTATGAAAACTGTAATAGATATTTACCTCATAGCTTTAACAGAATTGTACTGATATGTGTAGTAAAGCCGTTATGTCTGGCGTTGAATGAAATGTTTCAGCAAAGCCTTTGCTATGTTTGAGCCAGTCAATAGAGGTTGGGAACTTGTTGTGAGACTGTTTGAACATTGAAAAAAATGTAGTCTCTAGAAAGTTTGCCCTTGGTTTTTGTGAGAGCTTGCAGCTGCACTAATCTTGAACCTAAGACATTCCTCACCAACCTGGAGTTCTTACATTTGATTATGCCTAGACATGGTCAAAAAGGACTGAGATTTGTGTGTCCTGTCTGTTCTTATGAAGAGCAAGGCCAAGATAACTTTGGTAACTGGAACCTTTTCCAGCCCAAATTAATGTTGTATGATGTTTAAATAAAGTGACTAGAATGAGCTAGCTGGGTGTCAGTCTTCCCTGAGAAGGCTGTACTCCTCTGCTTCTTCAGAAAGTGAAGACTTAGCATCTTGGTGAGCTTCTCCCTCTACTGCAGTACCTTTGACCATCATCAACCAATACAAAGCACCCAATGTTGTGGACCAGAAAGTAGAGGAGTCTGGATAACTGCAGCACCTAAGACCAACATCAATCAATACAGAACATAAATATTTTTTCTCAGATGATAAATAAAAAGCATTCAGCTAGATTTATCACAAAAAGCCAGTGTCCTATCTTTTGAAATGAGAACTCATTTATCCTTCAGTGAAAAGTTAAAGTTGTGTGGTTATGCAGTCATCTTTTAGTTTTTGTTTCCTTTGGGGATAAATCCCTGAAGATACTAAAGACTCAAATGTGAATTCAGAGTTATCATGGAATATTATTTCCTGTGGTAGATACTGAGTGATTCAATTCACAAGTAAGAATAACTAAGCTTCTAAGAACATGTCAATTCTCAAGAGGTCAATTATTACTTTATTTTCTCTGGATGTTCATGCAGAATAATATAGGATTTGTTTACTATAGCAAATTTTCCTAAAAAAATTTGTTCTAAGTTTACTTTGATACTTGTAGTATGTAAATAGTACTAAACCTCAAGTATCAAAGCTAAACCTAGTTTCATTCATTCAATGTATATTTATCAATAAGTATTTGAATTACCATCTTTAGCATATGCCATCTATTATCCCAGAGAAGCATGAAGTAGATCTTTATATAAAGTCAAATTTTAAATAACATTTTTGTACATTTCCCTCATTTCAAAAGAAGGAAGAACATGAATGTCTTAAAATTGAACAACAAATTAGAATTTAAAAAAGACTCAGGTGCCTCCTAGAATAGGAATACAGTGAAAATGTCACCCTTGAGCATTGCCCTGATATAAGTAGGTCATAGGATAACACTAATTTGTCAGACAAAGGCTTAGTTGTACTCTCGTTCTCTTGATAGCCCTAATTTCACATCCCTTGTAGTTTTAAATTGTAGTATTGGTTTTAACAATCACTACTAAACTACAACCCATATTTCTATCATCTTCTCTTTATACTGATAATGATACTAAGCATTTTTCATATAGTGAATCTTCACAGTAAGTTAGGATATAGGTGCTTTTCTTATTCTCAGTATTCATTTGATAGAGGTGAGACTTAAGCACTCAAAGAATTTGTATACTGTGATTCTGACCCCTATATGTCTAGTGGTATATTGATACCTATAATCTATAAAAATTTTTTAAATGTCTACAGCATTATATTATCATTCTGAAAACAAATTATATATGGTCAGTAACACCTTACTTGGCAGGACTTTGTTGGCAAGCAAGTGGATAAGTAATGAGCTAATAGCTTTAGACATATACTAATTTAGACATCTTACTAATTTAGCCTATCCATTTTCAACATAATAGTGAATTACTATGAAAATAAGGCAATCAACATAGAGGGAAAAGTGACTGAAATTCAACAAAATCTACTGACAAAGACTTGACTGAAGGAAAATTGGAAGCTTTAGTGTTTTATGGTATAATCAGGTAGCTGGACTATGCACAATGCTGGGCACATGGTAGGCCTTAACCACCAAGAGGAATGGACATCATTCTGAATTCAAGGATTAGAATATATTTTGGAGCTTAGGCCCAAGTGGATCAAGGACCTCTACATCAAACCAGATACACTCAAACTAATAGAAGAAAAACTAGGGAAGCATCTGGAACACATGGGCACTGGAAAAAATTTCCTGAACAAAACACCAATGGCTTATGCTCTAAGATCAAGAATCGACAAATGGGATCTCATAAAACTGCAAAGCTTCTGTAAGGCAAAGGACACTGTGGTTAGGACAAAACGGCAACCAACAGATTGGGAAAAGATCTTTCCCAATCCTACAACAGATAGAGGCCTTATATCCAAAATATACAAAGAACTCAAGAAGTTAGACCGCAGGGAGACAAATAACCCTAGTAAAAATGGGGTTCAGAGCTAAACAAAGAATTCACAGCTGAGGAATGCCGAATGGCTGAGAAACACCTAAAGAAATGTTCAACATCTTTAGTCATAAGGGAAATGCAAATCAAAACAACCCTGAGATTTCACCTCACACCAGTGAGAATGGCTAAGATCAAAAACTCAGGTGACAGCAGATGCTGGCGAGGATGTGGAGAAAGAGGAACATTCCTCCATTGTTGGTGGGGTTGCAGACTGGTACAACCATTCTGGAAATCAGTCTGGAGGTTCCTCATAAAATTGGACATTGAACTGCCTGAGGATCCAGCTATACCTCTCTTGGGCATATACCAAAAAGATGCCCCAACATATAAAAAAGTCACGTGCTCCACTATGTTCATCGCAGCCTTATTTATAATAGCCAGAAGCTGGAAAGAACCCAGATGCCCTTCAACAGAGGAATGGATACAGAAAATGTGGTACATCGACACAATGGAATATTACTCAGCTATCAAAAACAATGACTTTATGAAATTCGTAGGCAAATGGTTGGAACTGGAAAATATCATCCTGAGTGAGGTAACCCAATCACAGAAAGACATACATGGTATGCACTCATTGATAAGTGGCTATTAGTCCAAATGCTTGAATTACCCTAGTTGCCTAGAACAAATGAAACTCAAGACGGATGATCAAAATGTGAATGCTTCACTCCTTCTTTAAAAGGGGAACAAGAATTCCCTTGGCAGGGAAGAGAGAGGCAAAGATTAAAACAGACACAGAAGGAACACCCATTCAGAGCCTGCCCCACATGTGGCCCATACATATACAGCCACCCAATTAGACAAGATGGATGAAGCAAAGAAGTGCAGACTGACAGGAGCCGGATGTAGATCGCTCCTGAGAGACACAGCCAGAATACAGCAAACACAGAGGCGAATGCCAGCAGCAAACCACTGAACTGAGAATAGGACCCCCGTTGAAGGAATCAGAGAAAGAACTGGAAGAGCTTGAAGGGGCTCGAGACCCCATTTGTACAACAATGCCAGGCAACCAGAGCTTCCAGGGACTAAGCCACTACCTAAAGACTATACATGGACTGACCCTGGACTCTGACCTCATAGGTAGCAATGAATATCCTAGTAAGATCACCAGTGGAA
Organism: Rattus norvegicus; assembly: GCF_021556685.1. Classification (NCBI taxonomy): domain Eukaryota; kingdom Metazoa; phylum Chordata; class Mammalia; order Rodentia; family Muridae; genus Rattus; species Rattus norvegicus. The sequence continues at coordinate 175,577,161 of NC_141534.1, read as the reverse complement.
GGGGAAGCCCTGGGTCCTGCTAAGACTGAACCCCCAGTGAACTAGATTGTTGGGGGGAGGGCGGCAATGGGGGGAGGATGGGGAGGGGAACACCCATAAAGAAGGGGAGGTGGGAGGGGATGTTTGCCCCGAAACCGGGAAAGGGAATAACACTCGAAATGTATATAAGAAATACTCAAGTTAATAAAAAAAAGAAATTAACAAAAAAAAAATAAACTTGCATACAGGGTGAAAAAAAGAATATATTTTGGAAAAAGAAAACACGCAAACATTAAAGTTCTACACGAATTTTGCCTAAATAACATGGCAATACAATTCATGACAAAACATCTTTGTTGGTACATGCTAAATTGAAGCTAAAACAAGTCTAGTAGTAACAGTTTAATATGCCCTGGAGGAGTCAGAAAAAATTAAAAATAAATCAAAACTGAATGAACAAACAAAAAGTTCTGGAGATGATACATGATCTAAAATGGAATAATTCTCCAGTGTCTAAATTTATTACAAAGTGCCTGTCACTGAAGAAGGCATGTTGCACACTGACTTGTGTGGCATTTGATAGATTGAGAAGAACCAATCAGAAAAGAAACAGCTTCAAAGATTGCTCTTAGCCAATCCATTAGACAGAAGACATGGAAGAAAGATGAAGCTTGACCTAGTTAAAAACCATCTGGATGCAGATCATTGTTTTAAGCCACTGAGTTGTGGCTTTTTAAGGTGTTAGGGAAGAAATAATTGAGCATATTTATCTTGGCAAATAAAATTCAAATTCCACAAGATAAAAAGCTAAGCTACCATTAATTTTGAAACCAAAGGGTAAAAATAAATAAACAAACCTGATTTTTTAATCTTTTATTGGGTTCTTTATTATTTTTATTTTTTTTAAAGTGCAGCTGTTGTCCTTCTCCTAGTTCCCCCTCTTCACAGTTCCATATCCCATTCCTCTTCCTCCCTGTTTCCAAGAGGATGTCCTCCTACCTCCTGTAGGCCTTCCCACTTCCTGGGATCTCAAGTTGCTTGAGGGTTAGAAACATCTTCTCCCACTGAGGCCAGTTGGGGCAGTCCTCTGGTACATATGTGTCAGGGCCTCAGACTAGCTCATGCATGCTCCCTGGTTGGTGGCTCAGTGTCTCAGAGATTTCCGGGGTGCAGGTTAGTTGAGACTGCAGACCTTCCTCTTCCTATGGTGTAGGCCTCCTCCTCAGCTTCTTCTAGCCTTTCTCTAATTCAACCACAGGGATCCCCAGATTCTGTTCATTGATTGGGTGTAAGTTTCTGCATCTGTCTTAGTCAGCTGCTTGTTGGGCTTCTTGGAGAGTAGCCATGCTAGGTTCCTGTCTGTAAGCATACCGTAGCATCAGTAATAGTGTCAGGCCTTGGAGCCGTCCCTTCAGCTGGGTCCCAATTTGGGCTGGTCACTGGACCTCTTTTCCTAAATCTCTTCTCCATTTCTGTCCCTGCAGTTCTTTTAGATGGACAATTTTGAGTCAGAGTTTTTGACTGGGGGATGACAAAACCATCCCTAAACTTTATGCCCTGTCTTTTTTTATTGGATATTTTTATTTACATTTCAAATGTTATTCCATTTTCTGGTTTCCTGTCTATAAGTCCACCCTCCCCCTTCCCCTGTAAGGATATTCCCCCTCCCCAACCATCCCCCTCTTACCGTCTCCCAACCATGATACTCCCTTACACTGGGGGATCCAGTCTTGGCATGAGATTATCCCATTGGTGTCCAACAAGGCCATCCTCTGCTACATATGCAGCTGGAGCCATGGGTCTGTCTATGCGTATCTTTGGGTAGTGGTTTAGTCCTTGGGAGGTCTGGTTGTTCGGTACTATTTTTCGTATGGAGTTCCAAGCCCCTGCAACTCCTTCAATCCTTTCTGTAAATCCTCCAACTGGGACCCTGTTCTCAGTTCAGTGGTCCCTGCTCTCTGATTCTTTCAACGGGGGTCCAATTCTCAGTTCAGTGGTTTGCTGCTGGCATTCCCATCTGTGTTTGCTGTATTCTGGTTGTGTCTCTCAGGAGAGATCTACATCTGGCTCCTGTCGGCCTGCACTTCTTTGCTTCATCCATCTTGTCTAATTGGATGGCTGTATATGTATGGGCCACATATGGAGCAGGCTCTGAATGGGTATTCCTTCTGTGTCTGTTTTAATCTTTGCCTCTCTATTCCCTGCCAAGGGTATTCTTGTTCCCCTTTTAAAGAAGGAGTGAAGCATTCAAATTTTGATCATCCGTCTTGAGTTTCATTTGTTCTAGGCAACTAGGGTAATTCAAGCATTTGGGCTAATAGCCACTTATCAATGAGTGCATACCATGTATGACTTTCTGTGATTGGGTTACCTCCCTCAGGATGATATTTTCCAGTTCCAACCATTTGCCTATGAATATCATAAAGTCATTGTTTTTGATAGCTGAGTAATATTCCATTGTGTCGATGTACCACATTTTCTGTATCCATTCCTCTGTTGAAGGGCATCTGGGTTCTTTCCAGCTTCTGGCTATTATAAATAAGGCTGCGATGAACATAGTGGAGCAAGTGTCTTTTTTATATGTTGGGGCATCTTTTGGGTATATGCCCAAGAGAGGTATAGCTGGATCCTCAGGCAGTTCAATGTCCAATTTTATGAGGAACCTCCAGACTGATTTCCAGAATGGTTGTACCAGTCTGCAATCCCAACAACAATGGAGGAGTGTTCCTCTTTCTCCGCATCCTCGCCAGCATCTGCTGTCACCTGAGTTTTTGATCTTAGCCATTCTCACTGGTGTGAGGTGAAATCTCAGGGTTGTTTTGATTTGCATTTCCCTTATGACTAAAGATGTTGAACATTTCTTTAGTGTTTCTCAGCCATTCGGCATTCCTCAGCTGTGAATTCTTTGTTTAGCTCTGAACCCCATTTTTTAATAGGGTTATTTGTCTCCCTGCGGTCTAACTTCTTGAGTTCTTTGTATATTTTGGATATAAGGCCTCTATCTGTTGTAGGATTGGGAAAGATCTTTTCCCAATCTGTTGGTTGCCGTTTTGTCCTAACCACAGTGTCCTTTCCCTTACAGAAGCTTTGCAGTTTTATGAGATCCCATTTGTCGATTCTTGATCTTAGAGCATAAGCCATTGGTGTTTTGTTCAGGAAATTTTTTCCAGTGCCTATGTGTTCCAGATGCTTCCCTAGTTTTTCTTCTATTAGTTTGAGTGTATCTGGTTTGATGTGGAGGTCCTTGATCCACTTGGATTTAAGCTTTGTACAGGGTGATAAGCATGGATCGATCTGCATTCTTCTACATGTTGACCTCCAGTTGAACCAGCACCATTTGCTGAAAATGCTATCTTTTTTCCATTGGATGGTTTTGGCTTCTTTGTCAAAAATCAAGTGACCATAGGTGTGTGGGTTCATTTCTGGGTCTTCAATTCTGTTCCATTGTTCTATCAGTCTGTCTCTGTACCAATACCATGCAGTTTGTATCACTATTGCTCTGTAATACTGCTTGAGTTCAGGGATAGTGATTCCCCCTGAAGTCCTCTTATTGTTGAGGATAGTTTTAGCTATCCTGGGTTTTTTGTTTTTCCAGATGAATTTGCAAATTGTTCTGTCTAACTCTTTGAAGAATTGGATTGGTATTTTGATGGGGATTGCATTGATTCTGTAGATTGCTTCTGGTAAAATGGCCATTTTTACTATATTAATCCTGCCAACCCATGAGCATGGAAGATCTTTCCATCTTCTGAGGTCTTCTTCAATTTCGTTCTTCAGAGTCTTGAAGTTCTTATTGTACAGATCTTTTACTTGCGTGGTTAAAGTCACACTGAGGTACTTTATATTATTTGGGTGTATTGTGAAGGGTGTCGTTTCCCTAATTTCTTTCTCGGCTTGTTTCTCTTTTGTATAGAGGAAGGGTACTGATTTGTTTGAGTTAATTTTATACCCAGCCACTTTGCTGAAGTTGTTTATTAGCATTAGTAGTTCTCTGGTGGAACTTTTGGGGTCACTTAAATATACTATCATATCATCTGCAAATAGTGATATTTTGACTTCTTCTTTTCTGATCTGTATCCCCTTGATCTCCTTTTGTTGTCTGATCGCTCTGGCTAGAACTTCAAGAACTACATTGAATAAGTAGGGAGAGAGTGGGCAGCCTTGTGTAGTCCCTGAATTTAGTGGGATTGCTTCAAGTTTCTCTCCATTTAGTTTAACGTTAGCCACCGGTTTCCTGTATATGACTTTTAGTATGTTTAGGTATGGGCCTTGAATTCCTATTCTTTCCAGGACTTTTATCATGAAGGGGTGTTGAATTTTGTCAAATGTTTTCTCAGCATCTAATGAAATGATAATGTGGTTTTGTTCTTTCAGTTTGTTTATATAATGGATCACGTTGATGGTTTTCCGTATATTAAACCATCCCTGCATGCCTGCGATGAAACCTACTTGATCATGGTGGATGATTGTTTTGATGTGGTCTTGGATTCAGTTTGCCAGAATTTTATTGAGTATTTTTGCGTCGATATTCATAAGGGAAATTGGTCTGAAGTTCTCTTTCTTTGTTGGGTCTTTGTGTGGTTTAGGTATAAGAGTAATTGTGGCTTCATAGAAGGAATTTGGTAGTGCTCCATCTGTTTCAATTTTGTGGAATAGTTTGGATAATATTGGTATGAGGTCTTCTTTGAAGGTCTGATAGAATTCTGCAGTAAACTCGTCTGGACCTGGGTTCTTTTTGGTTGGGAGACCTTAATGTCTGCTTCTATTTCCTTAGGAGTTATGGGGTTGTTTAACTGGTTTATCTGTTCCTGATTTAACGTCAGTACCTGGTATCTGTCTAGGAAATTGTCCATTTCCTGCAAATTTTCAAGTTTTGTTGAATATAGGCTTTTATAGTAAGATCTGATGATTGTTTGAATTTCCTCTGAATCTGTAGTTATGTCTCCCTTTTCATTTCTGATTTTGTTAATTTGAACACACTCTCTGTGTCCTCTCGTCAGTCTGGCTAAGGGTTTATCCATCTTGTTGATTTTCTCAAAGAACCAACTTTTGGTTCTGTTGATTCTTTCTATGGTCCTTTTTGTTTCTACTTGGTTGATTTCAGCTCTGAGTTTGATTATTTCCTGCCTTCTACTCCTCCTGGGTGTATTTGCTTCTTTTTGTTCTAGAGCTTTTAGGTGTGCTGTCAAGCTGCTGACATATGCTCTCTCCTGTTCTTTCTGCAGGCACTCAGCGCTATGAGATTTCCTCTTAGCACAGCTTTCATTGTGTCCCATAAGTTTGGGTATGTTGTACCTTCATTTTCATTAAATTCTAAAAAGTCTTCAATTTCTTTCTTTATTTCTTCCTTGATCAGGTTATCATTGAGTAGAGCATTGTTCAATTTCCACGTATATGTGGGCATTCTTCCCTTATTGTTATTGAAGACCAGTTTTAGGCCGTGGTGGTCCGATAGCACGCATGGGATTATTTCTATCTTTCTGTACCTGTTGAGGCCCGTTTTTTGACCAATTATATGGTCAATTTTGGAGAAAGTACCATGAGGAGCTGAGAAGAAGGTATATCCTTTTGCTTTAGGATAGAATGTTTTATAAATATCTGTTAAGTCCATTTGGCTCATGACTTCTCGTAGTCTGTCTACGTCTCTGTTTAATTTCTGTTTCCATGATCTGTCCATTGATGAGAGTGGGGTGTTGAAATCTCCTACTATTATTGTGTGAGGTGCAATGTGTGTTTTGAGCTTTAGTAAGGTTTCTTTTACGTATGTAGGTGCCCTTGTATTTGGGGCATAGATATTTAGGATTGAGAGTTCCTCTTGGTGGATTTTTCCTTTGATGAATATGAAGTGTCCTTCCTTATCTTTTTTGATGACTTTTAGTTGAAAATGACTTTATTTGATATTAGAATGGCTACTCCAGCTTGCTTCTTCTGACCATTTGCTTGGAAAGTTGTTTTCGAGCCTTTCCCTCTGAGGCAGTGTCTGTCTTTGTCTCTGAGGTGTGTTTCCTGCAGGCAACAGAATGCAGGGTCCTCGTTGCATATCCAGTTTGTTAATCTATGTCTTTTTATTGGGGAGTTGAGGTCATTGATGTTGAGAGATATTAAGGAATAGTGATTATTGCTTCCTGTTATATCATATTTGGATATGAGGTTATGTATGTGTGCTTTTTATCTCTTTGTTTTGTTGCCAAGACAATTAGTTTCTTGCTCCTTCTAGGGTATAGCTTGCCTCCTTATGTTGGGCTTTACCATTTATAATCCTTTCTAGTGCTGGATTTGTAGAAAGATATTGTGTAAATTTGGTTTTGTCATGGAATATCTTGGTTTCTCCATCTATGTTAATTGAGAGTTTTGCAGGATACAGTAATCTGGGCTGGCATTTGTGTTCTCTTATGGTCTGTATGACATCTGTCCAGGATCTTCTGGCTTTCATTGTTTCTGGCGAAAAGTCTGGTGTGATTCTGATAAGTCTGCCTTTATATGTTACTTAACCTTTTTCCCTTACTGCTTTTAATATTCTTTCTGTATTTTGTGTGTTTGGTGTTTTGACTATTATGTGACGGGAGTAGTTTCTTTTCTGGTCCAATCTATTTGGAGTTCTGTAGGCTTCTTGTATGCCTATGGGTATCTCTTTTTTTAGGTTAGGGAAGTTTTCTTCTATGATTTTGTTGAAGATATTTACTGGTCCTTTGAGCTGGGAGTCTTCATTCTCTTCTATACCTATTATCCTTAGGTTTGATCTTCTCATTGAGTCCTGGATTTCCTGTATGTTTTGGACCAGTAGCTTTTTCCGCCTTACATTATCTTTGACAGTTGAGTCAATGATTTCTTTGGAATCTTCTGCTCCTGAGATTCTCTCTTCCATCTCTTGTATTCTGTTGGTGAAGCTCGTATCTACAGCTCCTTGTCTCTTCTTTTGGTTTTATGTATCCAGGGTTGTTTCCTTGTGTTCTTTCTTGTTGCTTCTATTTCCATTTTTAATTCCTTCAACTGTTTGATTGTGTTTTCCTGGAATTCTTTCAGGGATTTTTGTGACTCCTCTCTATGGGCTTCTACTTGTTTATTTGTGTTTTCCTGGAATTCTTTCAGGGAGTTTTGTGATTTCTCTCTGTAGACTTCTACTTGTTTATTAATAATTTCCTGTGTTCCTCTAAGGGAGTTCTTCACGTCTTTGTTGAAGTCCTCCAGCATCATGATCAAATATGATTTTAAATCTAGGTCTTGCTTTTCTGGTGTGTTTGGATATTCAGTGTTTGGTTTGGTGGGAGAATTGGGCTCTGATGATGCCTCGTAGTCTTGGTTCCTGTTGCTTGGGTTCCGGCGCTTGCCTCTCGCCATCAGATTATCTCTAGTGTTACTTTGTTCTGCTATTTCTGACAGTTGCTAGACTGTCCTATAAGTCTGTGTGTCAGGAGTGCTGTAGACCTGTTTTCCTGTTTTCTTTCAGCCAGTTATGGAGACAGAGTGTTCTGCTTTTGGGCGTGTAGTTTTTCCTATCTACAGGTCTTCAGCTGTTCCTGTGGGCCTGTGTCTGGAGTTCACCAGGCAGGTCACTTGTAGCAGAAAAGTTGGTTTTACCTGTGGTCCTGAGGGTCAAGTTTGCTCGTGGTGTGTTGCTTATGAGCTCTCCGTGGAGGCAGCAACCAGGAAGATCTGTGCCACCCTTTCCGGGAGCTTCTGTGCATCAGGGTTCCAGTTGGTGTTTGGTGTTTTCCTCTGGCGTCAGAGATGTGTGCAGAGTGCAGTCTCTTCTGGTTTCCCAGGCGTGTCTGCCTCTCTGAAGGTTTAGCTCTCCCTCCCACAGAATTTGGGTGCAGAGAACTGTCTATCTGGTAGGTCCCTTCAGGTTCTGGCGGTGTCTCAGACACAGCGGTCTTGCTGCTCCTGGGCCCTCCTCTACGGCAACCCAGAGGCCGTATACAGTTTCCTCTTGGGCCAGGGATGTGGGCAGGGTTGGGCAGTGTTGGTGGTCTCTTCTGCTCTGCAGCCTCAGGAGTGCCCACCTGACCAGGCGGTGAGGTCTCTCTCCCACGGGGTTTGGGAGCAGAGAGCTGCTGTGGGCCAGGATCCGCGGGTTTGGGGCTCCCGGTAAACACCAGAAGTGCCCAGTCCTAGAGGAATTTTGCCTCTGTGTGTCCTGAGTTCACCAGGCAGGACTCTTGCAGCAGAAAAGTTGGTCGTACCTGTGGTCCGGAGGCTCAAGTTTGCTCGTGGGGTGCTGCCTCATCTTCTATGATTTTGTTGAAGATATTTACTGGTCCTTTGAGCTGGGAGTCTTCACTCTCTTCCGTATCTATTATCCTTAGGTTTGATCTTCTCATTGAGTCCTCGATTTCCTGTATGTTTTGGACCAGTAGCTTTTTCCATTTTACATTATCTTTGACAGTTGTGACAATGATTTCTATGAAATCTTCTGCTCCTGAGATTCTCTCTTCTATCTCTTGTTTTCTGTTTGTTATGGTTGTATCTACGGCTTCTTTTCTCTTCCTTTGGTTTTCTGTATCCAGGGTTGTTTCCCTGTGTCCTTTCTGTATTGCTTTTATTTCCAATTTAATTCCATCACCTGATTGTGTTTTCCTGGATTTCTTTCAGGGATTTTGTGATTCTTCTCTATAGGTTTCTTCTTGCTTTTCTGGTGTGTTTGTATATTCAGTGTTTGCTTTGGTGGGAGAATTGGGCTCCGGTGATGCCATATAGTTTTGGTTTCTGTTGCTTGGGTTCCTGTGCTTGCCTCTTGCCATCAGGTTGTCTCTGATGTTACCTTGTTCTGCTATTTCTGACAGTGGCTAGACCGTCCTATAGGCCTGTGTGTCAGGAGTGCTGTAGACCTGTTTTCTTGTTTTCTTTCAGCCAGTTATGGGAACAGAGTGTTCTGCTTTCCGGTGTGTAGTGTTTCCTGTCTACTGGTCTTCTGCTGTTCCTGTGGGCCTTTGTCCTGAGTCCACCAGGCAGGTCACTTGGAGCAAAAGAGTTGGTCTTACCTGTGGTCCCATGGCTCAAGTTGCTTGTGGGGAGCTGCTTTTGAGCTCTCTGTTAGGGCAGCAACCAGGAGGGCCTTCTTTGCCTTTTCCTGGAGCCCTGGTGCACAGGCATCCCAGATGGCGTTAGGTGTTTTTTTCTGGAGTCAGAAATGTGGGCAGAGTGTAGTCTCTTCTGGCTTTTCAGGTATGTTTGCCCCTCTGAAGGTTTAACTCTCCCTCCCATGGGATTTGGGTGCAGAGAACTGTTGACTGGTTCCCTTCAGGTCTGGTCGGTGTCTGGACTGCCAGGGACCTGTTGTTCGAGTGCCCCTATCTTCCAGTTCCCAGAGGCCATATCCAGTTTCCTCTTGGGCCAGGAATGTGGGTATGGGTGGGCATGATTGGTGTTCTCTCCCACTCTGCAGTCTCAGGAGTGCCCACCTGTCCAGGCAGTGAGCTCTCTCCCCCAAGGAATTTGGTAGCAGTGAGCTGTAGGCCAGGATCAGCGAGGTTGGGGCTCCAGCTAGAAACTGGAAGTGTCAGGTTCCAGAGGAATTTTGCCCCTGTGTGTCCTGAATCCATCAGGCAGGTCGCTTGGAGCAGAAAAGTTGGTTTTACCTGTGGTCCCGCAGCTCAAGTTGCTCTTGGGGGGCTGCTTTTGAGATCTCTGTGAGGGCAGCAACCAGGAGGGCCTTCGCTGCCTTTTCCTGGAGCCGCTGTGCACCGGTGTCCCAGATGGAGTTAGGTGTTTTCCTCTGGAGTTAGAAATGTGGGCAGAGTGTAGTCTCTTCTGGCTTCCCAGGCTTGTCTGCCTCTCTGAAGGTTTAGTTCTCCCTCCCACGGGATTTGGGTGCAGAGAACTGTTGACCAGTTCCCTTCAGGTCTGGGCGGTGTCTGGACTGCCTTTGTGCCCCATTTAAAGAAAGACTGAAGTAACCGCACTCTAGTCATCCTTCTTCTTGAGCTTCATGTGGTCTGTGGATTGCAGCTTGTTTAATCTGGAGCTTTTAATAATATCCACTTATTATTGAGTGTATACCATCTGTGGTTTTTTTTTTTTTTTGTGATTGGGTTACCTCACTCAGGATGACATTTTCTAGTTCCATTTATTTGCCTATGAATTTCATGAAGTCCTTGTTTTTGATAGCTGAGTAGTACTCTGTTGTGTAGATGCATCACATTTTCTGTATAAATTACTCTATTGAAGACCATTTGTTTTCTTTCCAGCTTCTGGCCATTATAAATAAGGCTGCTATGAACATAGTGGAGCATGTGTCCTTATTACATGTTGGAGCATCTTTTGGGTATATGCTCAGGAGTGGTAGATCTGGGTCCTCAGGTAGTGCAATGTCCACTTTTCTGAGGAATCTTCAGACTGATTTCCAGAGTGGTTGTACCAGTTTGCAATCCCACCAGCAATGGAGGAGTTTTCCTCTTTTTCTACATCCTTGCCAGCATCTGTTGTCACCTGAGTTTTTGATCTTAGCCATTCTGACTGATGTGAGGTAGAACCTCAGGGTTGCATTTTGATTTGTATTTCCCTGATGACTAAGGATGTTGAACATTTCTTTAGGTGCTTCTCAGCCATTTGATTTTTCTCAGCTGAGAATTCTTTGTTTAGCTCTATACCCCATTTTTAATTTGGTTATTTGGCTCTCTGGAGTCTAACTTCTTGAGTTATTTGTATATATTGTATATTAGCTCTCTAGGAGATGTAGAATTGGTAAAGACCTTTTCCCAATCTGTTGCTTGCTGTTTTGTCCTAATGACAGTGTGCTTTGCCTTACAGAAACCTTGCAATTTTTTGAAGTACTATTTGTCTATTTTTGATCTTAGAGCATAAGCCATTGGTGTTCTGTTCAGAAAAATTTCCCCAGTGTCCATGTGTTTGAGACTCTTCCCCATTTTTCTTCTATTAGTTTGAGTGTATCTGGTGTTATCTGGAGGTCCTTGATTCACTAATACTTAAGCTTCGTACAGGGTGATAACAATGGATCGATTTGCATTCTTCTACATGCTGACCTCCAGTTGAACCATCACCATTTGCTGAAAATGCTATCTTTTTTCCATTGGTTGGTTTTACCTCCTTTGTCAAAAACCAAGTGACCATAGGTGTGTGGGTACATTTCTGGGTCTTTAATTCTATTCCATTTATCTACCCGCCTGTCTCTATACCAATACCACACAGTTTTTATCACTATTGCTCTGTAACATAGCTTTAAGTCAGGGATGGTGGTTTCCCCAGAAATTCTCATATTGTTGAGGACAGTTTTCACTATCCTGGGTGTTTTGTTATTCCAAATGAATGTGCAAATTGCTCTTTCTAACTCTATAAAGAATTGAGTTGGAATTTTGATGGGGATGGCATTGATCTGTAAATTGCTTTTGGTAAGAGGACCATTTTTACAGTATTAGTCCTGCCAATCCATGAGCATGGAAGATCTTTCAATCTTCTGAGAGCTTCTTCAATTTCTTTCTTTAGAGACTTGAAGTTCCTTTTATAACAAGATCTTTCACTTGCTTAGAGTTACACTGAAGTAGTTTATGTAATCTGTGACTATTATGAAGTAGGTTATTTCCCAAATTTCTTTCTTAGCCTGTGTATCCTTTTAGAAGAAGTAGGCTACTGATTTGTTTAAGTTAATTTTATACCCACCGACTTTGCTGAGTTTGTTAACCAAGTTTAGTAGTTCTCTGGTGGAACTTTTGGGATCACTTAAGAATTCTATCTTATCATCTGCAAATAGTGATATTTTGACTTCTTCCTTTCCAATTTTATCCCATTGACCTCCTTGTGTTTTCTAATTTTTCTAGCTAGGAATTTGAGTACTATATGAATAGGTAGGGAGAGAGTGGGCAGCCTTGTCCAGTCCCTGATTTTAGTGGAATTGCATCAACTTTCTCTCCATTTAGTTTGGAGCTGGCTACTGATTTGTTTTATATTGCTTTTACTATGTTTAGGTAAGGGCCTTGAATTCCTAATCTTTCCAAGACTTTTAATATGAAGGAGTATTGAATTTTGTTACATGGATTCTCAGCATCTATTGAGATGATCATTTGATTTTTTTCTTTGAGTTTGTTTATATAGTGGATTATGTTGATTGATTTCTGTATATTGAACCATCCCTGTATCCCTGGGATGAAGCCTACTTGATCGTGATGGGTGATCATTTTGATGTTTTCTTTGATTCAGTTTTCAAGAATTTTATTGAATATTTTTGTGTTGAAATTCATAAGAGAAATTGGTCTGAAGTTTTCTTTCTTTGTTTGGTCTTTGTGTGGTTTTGGTATAAGAGTAATTTTGGTTTCATAGAAGGAATTTGGTAGTGCTCTGTCTGTTTCAACTTTGTGGAATAGTTTGGACAGTATTGTTATGAGATCTTCTCTGAAGGTCTGACAGAATTCTGCACTAAACCCCTCTAGCCTATTTCATTATCTGATCCTGATTTAACTTTGGTTTCTGGTATCTGTCTAGTAACTTTTCCATTTCATCTATATTTTCCAGTTTTGTTGAATATAGGTTTTTGTTGTAGGATCTGTTGTTTTATGTATTTTCTCAGATTCTCTTGTCATGCCTCCCTTTTCATTTCTGATTATTTTAATTTGGACAGTCTTTCTGTGCCCTCTGGTTAGTCTGGCTAAGGTTTTATCTATCTTGTTGATTTTCTCAAGAACCAGCTCCTGGTTTTGTTGATTCTTTGTATAGTTCTTTTTGTTTCTACTTTGTTGATTTCAGTACTGAGTTTGAGTATTTCCTGCTGTCTACTTCTCTTGGGTGTATTTCCTTCTTTTTGTTCTAGAGCTGTTAGTTGCACTACCAAGGTCCTAGTGTATGCTCTTCCCAGTTTCTTTTTGGAGACACCAAGAACTACGATTTTTCCTCTTAACTTTGCTTTCATTGTGTCCCATAAGCTTAGGTATGTTTTGCCTTCATTTTCATAAATTTTAAAATGTCTTCAATTTCTTTATTTCTTCTTCAACCAAGTTATCATTGAGTGGAGCATTGCTCACCTTCCCTGTCCATGTGGGATTTCTGTCATTTTTTTGTTATTGAATATCAGCCTTACTCTGTGGTAATCTGATATTAAACATCGGATTATTTCAATCTTCTTGTATCTGTTGAGGCCTGTCTTATATGGGCAATTTTGGAGAAAGTACCATGAGGTGCTGAGAAGAAGGTATATTCTTTTGTTTTATGATAAAATGTTCTATAGATACTTCTAAATCCATTTGGTTCATAACTTTTGTTATTTTCTCTATGTCTCTGTTTAGTTTCTATTTCCATGATCCATTCACTGATGAGAGTGTTTGTTGAAGTCTCCCATTATTATTGTGTGATGTGTAAAGTGTGCTTTGAGCTTTAGTAAGGTTTCTTTTATGAATGTAGGTGCCCTTGCATTTGGAGCATAGATATTCAGGATTGAGAGGTCATCTTGGTGGATTTTTACTTTGATAAATATGAAGTGTTCTTCCTTATCTTTTTGATAACTTTTTATTGAATGTCAATTTTAATCAGTATTACAATGGCTACTCCAGCTTGTTTCTTGTTACTGTTTGCTTGGAAAATTGTTTTCTAGCCTTTTACTTTGAGGAAGTGTCTGTCTTTGTCACTGAGTTGTGTTTCCTGTATGCAGCAAAATGCTGGGTCCTCTATATATGCAGTCTGTTAGTCAATGTTTTTTTTTAATTTGGTAATTGAGTCCATTGATATTAAGAGATATTACAAAATAGTGATTGTTGTTTCCTGTAATTTTTGTTGTTAGAGGTGGAATTACATTTGTTTGTCTTACTTCTTTTGGATTTGTTGTAAGATTACTTTCTTGTTTTTTTCTAATGTGTAGTTTCCCTCTTTGTGTTGGAGTTTTCCATTTATTATGCTTTGTAGATCTAGGTTTGTGGAAAGATATTGTATAAATTTGGTTTTGTCATGGAATATCTTGCTTTCTCCATCTATGCTGAGTGAGAGCTTTGCTGGTTATAGTAGCCTGGGATGGCATTTGTATTCTCTTAGGTGCTGTATGGCATCTCCCCAAGATTTTTTGGCTTTCATAGTCTCTGTTGAGAAGTCTGGTGTAATTCTGATAGGTCTGCCTTTATATGTTACTTGACCTTTTCCCCTTACTGCTTTTAATAATTTTTTTTGTTTTGTGCATTCAGTGTTTCGACTATTATGTGATGGGACAATTTCTTTTCTGGCTCAATCTATTTGGAGTTCTGTAGGCTTCTTGTATGTTTATGGGCATCTCTTTCCTTAGGTTAGGGAAGATTTCTTCAATAATTTTGTTGAAGATATTACTGGCCCTTTAAATTAGCATTTTCATTCTTTTCTATACTTATTTTCCTTAGGTTTGATCTTCTCATTGTGTCCTGGATATCATGGATGATTTGGATTAGGTGCTTTGTGTGTTTTACATTTTTTGATGGTTTTGTCAATGTTTTCTATGGTATTTTTTCCCCTGAAATTCTCTGTTCTATCTCTTATATTCTCTTGGTGATTCTTGTATCTATGCCTCCTGATATCTTTTCTACCTCCCGAGTTGTCTGTTTTTTGTGATTTCTTTATTGTTTCTCTTTCCATTTTTAGATCCTGAATGGTTTTGTTTAATTCCTTCTCCTTTTGGTTGTGTTTTCCTGTAATTCTTTAAGGGTTTTTTTTTGTGTTTCTTCTTTAAGGGATTCTACTTGTTTACCTATGTTGTCTTGTATTTCTTTAAGGGAGTTATTTATGTGCTTCTTAAAGTCCTCTATCATCATTGTAAAATGTAATTTTAAATCCAAATCATGCTTTTTCAGTGTTTTGTAATTTCCAGTATTTGCTTTGATTGGAGAACTAGGTTTTGATGATGCCTCATTGTTTTAGTTTCTGTTTCTTAGGTTCCTGCACTTGTCTCTCACGTCTTGTTGTCTCTGGTCTTAGCTGTTCTTGCTTTCTGTGACAGTGGCTTGTCCCTCCTGTAAGCCTGTGTGTCAGAATTCCTGTAGACTGGTTTTCTCTCAGAGGGATCTGTGTACAAAGAGCTGTGGGACTGGGTTGAATCTCAGAGTAGGCAGAAGTTGGAAGGGTCCTGTCCCAGACTGCTCCTGTGTTCATGTGTCCTTAGGGCTCCAGGTGGATCCCTCATAGCAAAAGTGGTGATCTTGCCTCTGCTTTCAGGTGTGTCAGCACTTCTAGAGACTAGCTTTCAGGTCTGGGTGCTGGTGGAGATTGAAAGAATCCTGTCCTTGACTGCTCCTAGGTTCCTTCATAAAGAGGGTTCTAGGCAGGTTCCTTTTAGGCCAGGAATTTGAGCAGAAGTGGTGGTCTCCCCTGAGCTGTCAGGATTGTTCACACTTCTGAGAGTCCATATCTTTCCCCTTTGGTATTTGGGCACAGAGAGCTGTGGGACCATCTCAACTCTGGGCACAGGCAGAAACTGGAAGCTTCTTATAATTTTTATTGACTATTTATATTGTCCAGGACTCTTTGCCCTCAGCACTGTGAATGATGTGCAGTCACTTTGCTCTTTCCTGCTTACCTGATTTATGAATGTTTAGCAAACCAATAAGGTAACAAAAATCTCAACTGGAGGAGTGGTTTGCTTAGAGCCTGAGAGAAAGAAATTATCTTTGATTTTATAGATACTACCCCCTTACTTAATACAGTATGAAATCACACCAGATGCACACAAGTGTTCTTCAATGAAGGGCATCCAAGAATTGCTAGAATTTGTGAAAAATTTTTCTCATATTTATATAAGTTGTTGGTGTTTTCCAGAGCATGATAGCAAAGTAGTTGGGTATGAGTAGCTTGTATAGACTCCATCAGTGTCCTTAGTAGATGGTCTCATAGTCATTTTTGAAACTTTTCATATATGTGGCTATAAATTCCCCAAGCTATTTAATAACATGCAACAAATCAGTGTGATTCCATTTCAATCCTTTTATCCTTCTCTGCTACTGAAGAATATGATACTTATAATATTGTAATAACTAATATTTCCCCCTATGTACCTTACCTAGAGTATCTTTAATAGTTCAGGGATTGGCTCTTGTACATGGGATGTGTCTCTAGGTGATATAGGAATTGTTTGGACAGTCCCACAATCTTTATTCCATCTTTTTCTTTTTTTTTCCTTTTTTTTTTATTAACTTGAGTATTTCTTATATACATTTCGAGTGTTATTCCCTTTCCCGGTTTCCGGGCAAACATCCCACTCCCCCCTCCCCTACCTTATGGGTGTTCCCCTCCCCACCCTCCCCCCATTGCCGCCCTCCCCCCAACAGTCTAGTTCACTGGGGTTTCAGTCTTAGCAGGACCCAGGGCTTCCCCTTCCACTTGTGCTCTTACTAGGATATTCATTGCTACCTATGAGGTCAGAGTCCAGGGTCAGTCCATGTATAGTCTTTAGGTAGTGGCTTAGTCCCTGGAAGCTCTGGTTGCTTGGCATTGTTGTACATATGGGGTCTCGAGCCCCTTCAAGCTCTTCCAGTTCTTTCTCTGATTCCTTCAACTGGGGTCCCGTTCTCAGTTCAGTGGTTTGCTGCTGGCATTCGCCTCTGTATTTGCTGTATTCTGGCTGTGTCTCTCAGGAGCGATCTACATCCGGCTCCTGTCGGTCTGCACTTCTTTGCTTCATCCATCTTGTCTAATTGGATGGCTGTATATGTATGGGCCACATGTAGGGCAGGCTCTGAATGGGTATTCCTTCAGTCTCTGTTTTAATCTTTGCCTCTCTCTTCCCTGCCAAGGGAATTCTTGTTCCCCTTTTAAAGAAGGAGTGAAGCATTCACATTTTGATCATCCGTCATGAGTTTCATTTGTTCTAGGCATCTAGAGTAATTCAAGCATTTGGGCTAATAGCCACTAATCAATGAGTGCATACCATGTATGTCTTTCTGTGATTGGGTTACCTCACTCAGGATGATATTTTCCAGTTCCAACCATTTGCCTACAAATTTCATAAAGTCATTGTTTTTGATAGCTGAGTAATATTCCATTGTGTCGATGTACCACATTTTCTGTATCCATTCCTCTGTTGAAGGGCATCTGGGTTCTTTCCAGCTTCTGGCTACTATAAATAAGGCTGCGATGAACATAGTGGAGCACGTGTCTTTTTTATATGTTGGGGCATCTTGTGGGTATATGCCCAAGAGAGGTATAGCTGGATCCTCAGGCAGTTCAATGTCCAATTTTATGAGGAACCTCCAGACTGATTTCCAGAATGGTTGTACCAGTCTGCAACCCCACCAACAATGGAGGAGTGTTCCTCTTTCCCCGCATCCTTGCCAGCATGTGTTGTCACCTGAGTTTTTGATCTTAGCCATTCTCACTGGTGTGAGGTGAAATCTCAGTGTTTTTTTGATTTGCATTTCCCTTATGACTAAAGATGTTGAACATTTCTTTAGGTGTTTCTCAGCCATTCGGCATTCCTCAGCTGTGAATTGTTTGTTTAGCTCTGAACCCCATTTTTTAATAGGGTTATTTGTCTCCCTGCGGTCTAACTTCTTGAGTTCTTTGTATATTTTGGATATAAGGCCTCTCTCTGTTGTAGGATTGGTGAAGATCTTTTCCCAATCTGTTAGTTGCCGTTTTGTCCTAACCACAGTGTCCTTTGCCTTACAGAAGCTTTGCAGTTTTATGAGATCCCATTTGTCGATTCTTGATCTTAGAGCATAAGCCATTGGTGTTTTGTTCAGGAAATTTTTTCCAGTGCCCATGCGTTCCAGATGCTTCCTTAGTTTTTCTTCTATTAGTTTGAGTGTGTCTGGTTTGATGTGGAGGTCCTTGATCCTCTTGGACTTAAGCTTTGTACAGGGTGATAAGCATGGATCGATCTGCATTCTTCTATATGTTGACCTCCAGTTGAACCAGCACCATTTGCTGAAAATGCTATCTTTTTTCCACTGGATGGTTTTGGCTCCTTTGTCAAAAATCAAGTGCCCATAGGTGTGTGGGTTCATTTCTGGGTCTTCAATTCTATTCCATTGGTCTATCTGTCTGTCTCTGTACCAATACCATGCAGTTTTTATCACTATTGCTCTGTAATACTGCTTGAGTTTAGGGATAGTGATTCCCCTGGAAGTCCTTTTATTGTTGAGGATAGTTTTAGCTATCCTGGGTTTTTTGTTATTCCAGATGAATTTGCAAATTGTTCTGTCTAACTCTTTGAAGAATGGGATCGGTATTTTGATGGGGATTGAATAGAACATGTAGATCGCTTCTGGTAAAATGGCCATTTTTACTATATTAATCCTGCCAATCCATGAGCATGGGAGATCTTTCCATCTTCTGAGGTCTTCTTCAATTTCTTTCTTCAGAGTCTTGAAGTTCTTATTGTACAGATCTTTTACTTGCTTGGTTAAAGTCACACCGAAGTACTTTATATTATTTGGGTCTATTATGAAGGGTGTCATTTCCCCAATTTCTTTCTTGGCTTGTTTCTCTTTTATGTAGAGGAAGGCTACTGATTTATTTGAGTTAATTTTATACCCAGCCACTTTGCTGAAGTTGTCTATCAGCTTTAGTAGTTCTCTGGTGGAACTTTTGGGATCACTTAAATATACTATCATATCATCTGCAAATAGTGATATTTTGACTTCTTCTTTTCCGATCTGTATCCCCTTGACCTCCTTTTGTTGTCTGATTGCTCTGGCTAGAATTTCAAGAACTATATTGAATAAGTAGGGAGAGAGTGGGCAGCCTTGTCTAGTCCCTGATTTTAGTGGGATTGCTTCAAGTTTCTCTCCATTTAGTGTAATGTTAACAACTGGTTTGCTGTATATGGCTTTTACTATGTTTAGGTATGGGCCTTGAATTCCAATTCTTTCCAGGACTTTTATCATGAAAAGGTGTTGAATTTTGTCAAATGTTTTCTCAGCATCTAATGAAATGATAATGTGGTTTTGTTCTTTCAGTTTGTTTATATAATGGATCAGGTTGATGGTTTTCCGTATATTAAACCATCCCTGCATGCCTGCGATGAAACCTACTTGATCATGATGGATGATTGCTTTGATGTGCTCTTGGATTCGGTTTGCCAGAATTTTATTGAGTATTTTTGTGTTGATAGTCATAAGGGAAATTGGTCTGAAGTTCTCTTTCTTTGTTGGGTCTTTGTGTGGTTTAGGTATAAGAGTAATTGTGGCTTCATAGAAGGAATTTGGTAGTGCTCCATCTGTTTCAATTTTGTGGAATAGTTTGGATAATATTGGTATGAGGTCTTCTATGAAGGTCTGATAGAATTCTGCAGTAAACTCGTCTGTA
Source organism: Rattus norvegicus (assembly GCF_021556685.1). Lineage (NCBI taxonomy): Eukaryota > Metazoa > Chordata > Mammalia > Rodentia > Muridae > Rattus > Rattus norvegicus. The sequence goes on along the minus strand of NC_141534.1, from coordinate 175,557,979 downwards.
CCTGGGCTCTTTTTGGTTGGAGGACCTTTAATGGCTACTTCTATTTCCTTAGGAGTTATGGAGTTGTTTAACTGGTTTATCTGTTCCTGATTTAACTTCCGTACCTGGTATCTGTTGAGAGATATTTAGGAATAGTGATTATTGCTTCCTGTTGTATTCATATTTGGACTTGAGGTTATGTTTGTGTGCTTTTCTTCTCTTTGTTTTGTTGCCAGGATGATTAGTTTCTTGCTTCTTCTAGGGTATAGCTTGCCTCCTTATATTGGGCTTTACCATTTATTATCCTTTGTAGTGCTGGATTTGTAGAAAGATATTGTGTAAATTTGGTTTTGTCATGGAATATCTTGGTTTCTCCAACTATGTTAATTGAGAATTTTGCAGGATACAGTAACCTTGGCTGGCATTTGTGTTCTCTTAAGGTCTGTATGACATCTGTCCAGGATCTTCTTGCTTTCATAGTCTCTGGCGAGAAGTCTGGTGTGATTCTGATAGGTCTGCCTTCATATGTTACTTGACCTTTTCCCCTTACTGCTTTTAATATTCTTTCTTTATTTTGTGCGTTATTTTGTCTATTATGTGACAGGAGGTGTTTCTTTTCTGGTCCAATCTATTTGGAGTTCTGTAGGCTTCTTGTATGCTTATGGGTATTTCTTTCTTTAGGTTAGGGAAGTTTTCTTCTATGATTTTGTTGAAGTTATTTACTGGTCTTTGAGCTGGGGGTCTTCACTCTCTTCTATACCTATTATCCTTAGGTTTGATCTTCTCATTGAGTCCTGGATTTCCTGTGTGTTTTGAACCAGTAGCTTTTTCAGTTTTACATTATCTTTAACAGTTGTGTCGATGATTTCTATGGAATCTTCTGCTCCTGAGATTTTCTCTTCTATCTCTTGTATTCTGTTGCTGATGCTTTTATCTACGGCTCCTTGTCATTTCCTTTGGTTTTCTGTATCCAGAGTTGTTTCCCTGTGTTCTTTCTTGATTGCTTCTATTTCCATTTTTAATTCCTTCAATTGTTTGATTGTATTTTCCTGGAATTCTTTCAGGGATTTTTGTGATTCCTCTCTATAGGCTTCTACTTGTTTATTTATGTTTTCCTGAGTTTCTCTAAGGGAGTTCTTCACGTCTTTCTTGAAGTCCTCCAGCATCACGATCAAATGTGATTTTGAAACTAGATCTTGCCTTTCTGGTGTGTTTGGATATTCTGTGTTTGCTTTGGTCGGAGTATTGGGCTATGATGATGCCATGTAGTCTTGGTTTCTGTTGCGTGGGTTCCTGCACTTGCCTCTCGCCATCAGATTATCTCTAGTGTTACTTTGTTCTGCTATTTCTGATAGTGGCTAGACTGTCCTATAAGCCTGTGTGTCAGGAGTGCTGTAGACCTGTTTTCCTGTTTTCTTTCAGCCAGTTATGGGAACAGAGTGTTCTGCTTTCGGGCATGTAGTTTTTCCTATCTACAGGTCTTCAGCTGTTCCTGTGGGCCTGTGTCTTGAGTTCACCAGGCAGGTCGCTTGTAGCAGGAGGGTTTGTCTTACCTGTGCTCCCGAGGCTCAAGTTTGCTCTTGGGGTGTTGCTTATGAGCTCTCCATGGGGGCAGCAACCAGGAAGATCTGCGCCGCCCTTTCCGGGAGCTTTCGTGCACCAGGGTTCCAGATGGCGTTTGGTGTTTTCCTCTGGAGTCAGAGATGTGGGCAGAGTGTAGTCTCTTCTGGTTTTCCCAGGCTTGTCTGCCTCTCTGAAGGTTTAGCTCTCCCTCCCACGGGATTTGGGTGTAGAGAAATATTTATCTGGTCGGTCCCTTCAGGTTCTGGAGGTGTCTCAGACTCAGCGGACTTGCTGCTCCTGTGCCGTTATCCAAGGGAACCCAGAGGTCGTGTACAGTTTCCTCTTGGGCCAGGGATGTGGGCAGGGGTGGGCAGTGTTGGTGGTCTCTTCCGCTGTGCAGTCTCAGGAGTGCCCACCTGTACCGGTGGTGAGCTCTCTCTCCCAGGGGTTTTGGGAGCAGTGAGCTGGAGATAGTGAGCTGGAGGCAGGAAACACGAGATTGGGACTCCTGCTAAAAACTGGAAGTGTCCGGTCCTAGAGGAATTTTGCCTCTGTGTGTCCCGAGGCCACCAGTCAGGTCGCTTGCAGCAGAAAAGTAGGTCTTACCTGTGGTCCCGTGGCTCAAGTTTGCTCATCGGGCCTAGTCTTTAAATGCCAATTCTACTAAAGTCCTCTGAAGTCCTGCAGCTGTGTCATAGAAGAGCTGGGTCATATTAGAACATGAGTTCAGAATTATTTTGGCTGCACATTAGAATCCTTGATGCAATGCTTAAATGTAATTCCTCACTCCAGCCACTTTGTGACTACTGAATACCAGTTAAAGCAGGCAGGACCCAGGCGCAAGCACCAGATAACGCTAATGCTGTCTGTCCAGTTGAATACTGCTCTTTGTTATCTTAGCCAGGGCCATTCAACTTTGCCTCTCCGATTGAGGTTACGATCCACACCGGAAGTAACAGTAGAAGCTGCTGACAATTCTTATGGTCTGTGGGTTGTATTCTAGGTTTTCTGTACTCTTTGGTTAATATCGATTAATCAGGGAGTACATACCATGCATGTACTTTTGGGTTTGAGTTACCTCACTCAGAATGATATTTTCTTTATTTTTCTATTGGTTATGTCATTTGTTTACAATTCAAATGTTGTTCCCCTTCCAGATCTCCCCTCTGATAACTCTCCACCCCATCTTCACTCCCTTTTGTCTATAAATAGCTGGATAAATACACCAAGAAAAAAACCAAGAAATTAATCTTCTCACAAAAAAAGAAACTGAAGAGAACCCCACCTCTAACAGCAAAAATAACAGTAAGAAACAATCATTGGCCTTTAGTATCTCTTAATATCAAAAGACTCAATTCCCCAATAAAAAGACATAGGTTCCCAGACCCATATGTAAACAGGACCCAGCATTTTGCGGCATAGAGGAAACACACCTCAGTGACAAAGACAGACATGACATCATAGTAAAAAGCTAGAAAAAAATTCCCAAGCAGATAGTCCTAAGAAAAGGGCTGGAGTAGCCATTCTAATATCCAATAAAATAGACTTTCAACCAAAAGTTACCAAAAAAGATGGGGAAGGATACCAAATACTCATCAAAGGAAAGTTTCACCAAGATGAAATCTCAATTCTGAACAACAATGCCCCAAATGCAAGGACAACCACACTCATAAAAGAAACTTTACTAAAGCACAAAGCACACATTGCACCTCATTCAATAATAATGGGAGACTTCAACACCCTACTCTCATCAATAAAACCAGAAACGAAACAGAGACACAGTGAAACTAACAGAAGTTATGAACCAAATAGATTAAACATATATCTATAGAACATTTTACCCTAAAACAAAAGAATATGTCTCCTTCTCAGCAGCTCATGGTACCTTATCCACAATGATATTTCCTAGTTCCATTGATTTGCCTGCAAAATTCATAATTTCTTCATTTTTAATAGTTAAATAGTAGTCCATTGTATAAATGAGCAACGTTTTCTGTATCCATTCTTCTCTTTAGAGACTTCTCGATTGTTTCCACCTCCTATCTATTACAAATGAACTACTATAAATTCTATGAACTTAGTGGAGCATATGTCTTTGTTATACGGTGGGGCATCTTTTGGGTATATGCCCAAGAGTGGTTTAGCTATGTCTTCAGGTAAAACTTTTTCTGATTTTATAAGGAAATGGCAGATTGATTTCCAGAGTCTTTATACAAGTGTGCTGTTACTTGAGTTTTTGATCTTAGACATTCTTATTGGTGTGAAGCAGAATCTCAGGGTCATTTGCGATTTGCATTTCTCTGATGATTAAGGATGTTGAACATTTATTTATGTGCTTCTCTGCCATTTGATATTCCTCTGTAGTAAATTTGGTTTAACTCTATACCACATTTTTAAATTGGATTTTTGTGAAGGGTAAGTTCTTTAGTTTATATATTCCAAATATTAGCCCTCTATGAGATGTGGAGTTAGTGAAGATTTTTCCCAATCAGTAGGTTGCTGATTTGTCCCATTGGCTATGTCCTTCTTTAGGTTTGTCCATTTATGGCCATCTCTTTCTTTTGGTTAGGGAAGTTTTCTTATTTAATTTTTTTGATGATGATTTCTGCCATTTTGAACTGGTGATCTTCATTCTCCTAGAAACTCCTCTTATTTTTAGGTTTGGTCTTTTCATTGTGTCCTGAATTTCCTGGATGTTTTGTGTTAGGAGCTCTTTGCAAGTTGTATTTTCTTTGACCATTATGTCAGTATTTTCTATGGTATTTCTAGGCGTAAGATTTTCTCTTCTATCTCTTGTATTCTGATGCTGGTGCTTGCGGCTTTAGCTCCTGGTCTGTTTTACATTGTCCATCTCCAGGGTTGTCTCCATTTTGTATTTTCTTTATTGTTTCTATTTCTGTCTTTAGTTCTTGGACCATTTTGTTCAATTCCTTCACCTGCTTGATTGTATTTTCTTTATTTCTTTAAGGGATTTATGTGTTTCTTCTTTAAGGTCTTCTACCTGTTAACTTGTGCTTTTCTGTATTTCTTTAAGGGATTCATTTATAACAGCCTTAATAACTTCTGAGATCTTCATTAGATGGAATTTAGTTCATCATCTTGCATTTCAGGGGTGTTAAGGAGTCCAGGGGTTGCTGTGGTGGGAGAACTGTGTTCAGATGGTGCTGACTTTCATTGAGTTCTGTTCCTTATGATTTTGCTTTTGCTTTTTATGTCTTTCTTCCTTTCTCTCTTTCTCTCTCTCTCTCTTTCTTTCTTTCTTTCTTTCTTTCTCTCTCTCTCTCTCTCTTTCTTTCTTTCTTTCTTTCTTTCTTTCTTTCTCTCTTCCTTCTTTTAGTTTTTGGCTTTTAAAAGGTGTAGATATCAATTTGTGCTTTAGTAAATGAAAAAATATAATGTGAAAAGCATCTACATCCTCACATCATATAAATATTCTCTATCTGTAAATTGCTTAGTATCATGATCAGTATAAAATGATATAGACAGGAAAATTTGGTTTATATTATTGTAGTGATTGTCAAAGCAACACTCCAATAACAGGGCTACAAGGGATGCTGCAATTAGGATTTGCAAGAGAAGTAGAACAAACTTAGTCTTTCACTTGGAGAGTTAGTGTTATCCCATAATCTATCCACATGATACTTGGACTGTATTTCCATTGTTGGGGCATCCAGGTCATTTTAAAATTCTATTTCTTTATGCAATTTTAAGACATCTAGGTTCTGTCTTCATATACAATGATGGTAATGTCAAAGTATTTGTTATTTAAAATTTAACTTCTTATATGAAGTTCCATTTTATGCTCCCCTGAGTTACTGGATGGCATATGCTTAAGATGACCATTAAAATATTTATTGATAAATATATATTGAATGAATGAAAGTAGTTTTACCTTGTATAGCTGGTGTTTAGCATTACTCATTACAAATATTACAATAAACTTAGAAATAATTGTTTGTAGGAAAATTTGTTACATGATGATATAGTAAATAGTGAACAAATCATATAGTACTATGCACGGACACCTAAACAAAACAAAATAACAAATTGATCTCTTGAGAATTGATAGGAGCTTGGGAGCTTAGTTATTCTTGCCTGTGAATTGAATCACTCAATATCCATCACAGAAATAATAAAGCTCCATGATAACTTCAGAATTCACATTTGAATCTTTAGTATCTTCAGGGATTGATCCCCAAAGGAAACAAAAACTTGAATATGACAACATAACCACACAACATGGTCTTTAAACTGAAGGAGGAATGAATTCTCATTTCAGGTAGGACTTTGGCTTTTCATAATAAATTTGGCTGAATCGTTTTTCATGTATGATCTGAGAAAAGTATATTCTGAAAATAAATCTGTTTTAGTTTTGGGTTAAGTATCTGTTATGTTTTTATAGTAATTCCATAGATATATCAAATTACTTGGTAAAATAAAATTTTTATTTAAAATAGGAAAATACCTAAAAATTTGAAATAGACAATTTTATTGTTAAATTAATATTTCTGTATAGTTGGTGTTTGAATAATAAATTTATTTATGTAGGAAACTCTTCATAATGTATCTTTAAAATTTTGTTTTATAAGAAACCATTCCAATAGTTTTTGGTTTATAGGAGTCTACAATTATTATTATTTAAACATATTACTTGGGCTGTAAATAAAGAAAAAACCCAAAAATATGAATCTATTATTATGTTGCTGGGAAGTAAATAGTTTCAGAGAACCTCGGCCTCTAATTCTAATTTTCCTGGATGTTATATAAGCTAAGTGCAAGTTAAATGATCCCTCTCAACGTTATTAAAATCCTGATATAAATAATAGTTTATGAAAACATTATATTTTATTAATAATGTGGCAATGTAATTTCATAAATTACCTATGTGTATCTATGCATATTTCTTAGATTTTTTCTTAGACTATCTTAGATATTTACACTTGTTATTTTAAGAAGCATTTAAGATATTTGCTGCTGTCCAATTCTTTCATATAAATCTATGCGCTCATTTCTCCTAATCAGGATTCATTGTTGTAATTTTTATCTACATTATATTTTATATTTCAATTTAATGTGCAATTGGTTAAACAAGATCACACGAAAAGAGAAAGGCATATTATGTGAGGAAAATTTTTTTGATGTATTACTAACCACCTTAAAATGTAGACACATTCCTGCACGTAAATATGTATGGATGTTTGGACATATTTAAATCTATTTGCATTATTTGTGCACTAAAGAAACTGAAACTACCCACTTATAAATTCTTCCTATACTATCTCCAGACTTGATCCAGCCTCAGCCATTCTGTTCCATGGCTTTCCTGGAGGATGGGAACTACACTGCAGTGACAGAATTCATTTTATTGGGCCTAACAGATGACCCAGTTCTTAGAGTCATCCTCTTCATCATCATCCTGTGCATCTACCTGGTGACTGTGTCTGGGAACTTCAGCACCATCCTTCTTATCAGAGTCTCTTCCCAGCTTCATCACCCCATGTACTTTTTTCTGAGTCACTTGGCCTTTGCTGACATAGGTTATTCATCTTCTGTCACGCCCAATATGCTTGTCAGTTTCCTGGTGGAGAGAAACACCATCTCCTATCTTGGATGTGGCATCCAGCTTGGCTCAGCTGTTTTCTTTGGGACAGTTGAATGTTTCCTTCTGGCTGCCATGGCTTATGATCGGTTTATAGCAATCTGTAGTCCATTGCTTTATTCAAACAAAATGTCCACACAAGTTTGTGTCCAGCTGCTTATAGGATCTTATATAGGAGGTTTCCTTAATGCTTCCTCCTTCACACTTTCCTTCTTTTCTCTTCTCTTTTGTGGACCAAATAGAGTCAATCACTTTTTCTGTGATTTTGCCCCATTAGTAAAATTATCTTGTTCTGATGTCAGTGTCCCTGCAGTTGTTCCCTCGTTCACAGCTGGCTCCATCATTATGGTGACAGTGCTTGTGATAGCTGTCTCCTACATCTATATCCTCATAACCATCCTGAAGATGCACTCTACTGAGGGCCGCCACAAGGCCTTCTCTACCTGTACCTCCCACCTCACTGCAGTTACTCTTTTCTATGGGACCATCACATTCATTTATGTGATGCCCAAGTCAAGCTATTCCACAGACCAGAACAAAGTAGTGTCTGTATTCTACATGGTGGTGGTCCCCATGTTGAACCCTATCATTTATAGCCTCAGAAATAAAGAGATTAAGGGTGCTCTGAAGAGACAGTTCGATAAGAACACTTTTTCTTAGAGATATCTGTTATATAAAAAGACTTGATTTAGTAATAAATGTCATTTTGATATAAGGAAAAAGGGAAGGTTCTGACTGAAGTAGATTAATGACAAGCATGTGACAAGCTCTTCAATAAATATGGGTGATCTAATTTCATTATGTATGAAAAACTAGAAGTTTCATAAAGTCAAATTAAGTTTCTAAAATTAAGGGACTAAATCTAATTATACAAATAGAAATTGCTAAACATAATTTTGATTTTATATTAATGCTTTATAAAGTTGTTCATCATTAAGCATTTAATAGTCAGGATCTATTTGTTTTTCTTAGGTTTCTTCAGACAGGAATCTCTATGTAATAGCCCCAGATGTCCTGGGACTTATTCTATAGAACAGGTTGCCCTTGAACTCAGAGATCTGCTTGTCTTTACCTCTGGAGTGCTTAAATTAAAGGCAAGCACCTGGCTCAGATTGGATAATAATTTCCCCCCAAATCTCCTGCCGTTTGTAAAAGCTTGCTACCTATTGTAATGTTCTTGGGGAATACTGGTAAATTTAGAAATTGAGCCTATTTGTAATAATTTCTTTACTTGAGGCATGTCATAAAAGATAAAAGTGACTCAAATCTTTGTTTGTCATTCAACTTGGCCAGGAGTTGAATGACTTTGTTCAATTACACAGCCTTACCCTGAGGTTTAGAAATAGACCATATTGATAGACTCCACCTACTAGCAACTAAGACTTGCAAACATTTGCGTCAGGACTAACACTTTTCTTTTGATAAGTTAAATATTTTAGCTATTTGTAGTGGTATGAGAAAACTGGATAATGCAGACTTCAATCATTCAGACTGTGCTTGATTTAACATTGTTATCTAGATAAACTGAATATACATGTCCATCTTATTGAATGATAAGAAGCAAAAAGAGACTAAAATTTCTAGAAATATCGTAGAAAGTAAGATTTATAAGGATGGGCCTTGTAGACTCATAAATCTTCTGATCTGTTGTGTTTGCTCCTGGCCATCACCTAATTGTGGAGTCTGCAGCAAAGAGTAGGAAATCCATTCCTGATTTATCTGTGAATTTCTCTGTCTAACAGTATTTTCCTTTATTTTGAAATTTCCATAATTTTTGATATGTTTATTGATCATATCCATCCACTACCATCTTTCTTTAACTTCATAGAGTACCCCACTTCATCTTCTCCTCAAATTCATGTATTTTAAAAATATTTTAAATTTTATCTTTGCTTTCATCCAAGCGCTCTATTTACCCCTTGATCTTTCAATTTCATAGCTACCTTTTCCATTTTTATGTTATGTTCCTCAAGAACCATCACGTATCAGTAGCTCCTCTGATTGACTTGGGGCCATAGAGGCTCATTTTCTTTTGGCCTGATCTTGTACAAGTAAGAAAATCAATTGTACAATAGCCATGTTATATTTAGAGGTAAGAATTTTATAGTACTTCTCTGCATCCAGTAGCTCTTACATTCTCTCCAACTCGGCTTTTGTAAAGTTCTCTGTGGATTGTAAGGTTGAGATTGGGACAGATGACCCATGTGCATTGATCAGCTATTGGACTCTGCATTAACCACTACCCTCTGGGGGGTTGGGTTGATGGGGAGTGCTTGTCTAACCTAAGATTGAGAAAAATCCAAACTTCTTTCCTTATTTCTTGACTCCTGCCTCCTTCAATTCCTGAACTACATGCTCCTTCCAAGGTCTGACCTGGGATACAGCATTCTAACCAGATACAAAGTATGGGATCTTGGGCTGGAATTTACAGGTTCCTGAGTTTCCAAGAACAAAGAAAAACAAACCAAAATACTATCCAAGAAGAGTCAAGCTTGTAAGTTCTTTATTACTTACTTACTTACTTACTTACTTACTTAATTTTTATACTCCAGATTTTATTCCCCTCCTGGTTAACCCATGGAGCATTCCATATCCCATACATCCTCCCTGACCCCCTCCTCCCTGTCTCTGCAAGGATGTCCCCGTCCCACCCATCCCACCAGACCTCTGACTTCCTGTGGCCTCCAGTCTCTTGAGGGCTAGGTTCATCTTCTCTGACTGAACCCAGACCTCGGAGTCCCCTGCTGTATATGTGTTAGAGGCCTCATTTCAGGTGGTGTATGCTGCCTGGTTGGTGATCCAGTGTCTAAGAGATCTCAGGGGTCCAGGATAATTGAGAGTGCTGGTCCTCACACAGGGTTCCCTAAGTTTGACCATGCGATTGTGAAGAAGAAAGTTTTAGAATGAATTAATGGTCAGACTCATACCCTGCTCTACATGCTCATGCAATTTTGGCTGCCTTTTCCTTGAAGTTGTGATTAACTTCAGTGGAGGCAATCTTCAGATAATAGTGGTTATCACACTCACTCTCTTTTTCAGTCTCTGCTTCAGGGTTTCAGAATAAAAGTCTGTCTTTGGAAGTATTTTAGAGTTATATTTTGTAATCTGACATGTAAGGCAGCAATCTATGCCACTGGTTTTTTTGAAAGTACTCAAGGTGGAACTTATCTTCTACAATCAGATTCCAAGAAAGAACATTAAAAGTAAGAGATATGAACTATGAGTTTGCATTGAGTGTGTGAGTGAAAAAGACAAAACAAAACAAATACACCACCAACAAAATTAAGAAAAATGAACATAGGGATTGATGTGCTAAGACAGGGTGTGTTTGAAATAGTCCACACTGTGAATGCAAGGACTTCAGAATGTCATTGAATTATTCAGGGATGGGCTACTTGTTCTGTATAGCTAGTTGTGTGAACTCAATTCTCATGTGCATGAGATTTACTTTTGAGTTTTCAGTTACAACAATACCAGCAGTGGTCATTTTAATCAATCAGATGGGGACCACAACTAGAATAACTAATCAATGTTATGTTTGATATCAAAATAGTTTTTGTAGAATAATAAAACTAAAGCATAAAAACTGGCAGGAGGTGTGAGCTGAGAGGGAGGGTGACCTAACAAGCAAATAATCTCTCTCAAAAGTATGGATTTGATAATCAGGAAGAAAATGCTACCTGCAGGGATTGTACATTTAAAGCTCTTTAGGAATGGGTGGGGCAAAATCCAAAATTAAGTGTTATTCCTGGGAGACAGACTATTGGTAGATATCACACATGTTCTCAGGAAAAGAGGAAATGTATCAAGCCATGCACAGATAACAACTACAGACCTGTAGCCATATCCTTGTCTTCAATATGGTCAAATCCCAGTGATTTCTCAGGATAAATTGAATAAATGAACAGCTCACACTCAGGTTTTCCCATCAGTCACATATAAAGTTATTGACAAGCCAAAAGGAACCGAGGAATACTAAATATGGAAGTTAATGAAAGCAACATGTAAAATGAATGAAACCAGTAACATTTGGTCAATATTGATATGAATCAACACAGGCCATAACACATTATTTTTAATAAAATGGTAGGAGATACTTGAAATGGAAATAGTGATCAAAAATGAAAAATAATGTGCTGGCAAGATATAATATCTTCTGGGTGATATGGCTAAATAAATAACAGTCAGGAAAATATGTCTCTACTAAAGAGCAGCAACCATACCACCACAAGCTCTGAGAATTTTGACCTAGCTGAAGCACATGACAAAGTACTTAAAACAATTTTTGTGTATGTGAGAAAGTACCTTTAAAAATAAATGAATATATCCCTTAAAGAAATCTATGAAAAACAAGCAGTAGGAGGAAGTGAATAAATAATTCATGATGCAAAACTAGAAATTAAATTAATAAAGAAACACAAAATCAAACGAAATCAGGAAATATAATTTAAGTATTTGAACAGGAACCTCAGACATAAGCCTTTCCAACAAATTATAAAAGATCAAGAGAGAACCTGAAACATGGAAGAAATGGATACCTCCATAAAAGAAAAGGTTAAATCTAAATACCACAAAGCATAAAATATCAAGGAAATCTGAGACACCAGTTAAAGACCAAACCTAAGAATAGACATAAAAGAAGGAGAAGAAACCCAGAGAAAATTATCAACAAAATAATAGAAGAAAATTTCCCAAATGTATAGAACACCAAATAATTGGAACATAAGAGAAGAACCACTTAGCACATCATAATCAAAACACTAAAGATATAAAAGAGAAAATATTATTAAAAATTACAAGGAAAAAGACAAAATAAGTTATAAAGGCAGACCTATTCAATTTACACTCCATTTCACAATGAAGACTCTAAAAGCCAGAAGAACCTGAACAGATGACCTAAAAATAGATTGTATAAAATTACAGCCACCATCCTAGGATACAATATACCCAGAAAACTGTCATTCACAATTGGTAGTGGAAAATAAGACATTCCATGCTAAAACTAAATTTAATCAACATCTATCTACAAGTGAAGCTCTACAGAAGGTGCTAGGAACACTCCAAGGAAAAGGTAATAATCACACTAAAGAAAACAAAAAATTATCGCAAGCAAGTCAAAAGTGGGACAATCCATCCTCCACAGCACAAGCATACTACTCCCACAGCTTGGCAACAACAGGAACAATATCACAAAATATGAATCAAAACACACTGATCATTTATTTTCATTTCTGTTCTTATCATTAGTTTGTTTAAATCTAAAAGAAAATAGCCACACAAACATAATTCCCTCTCTCACAGCAAAATTAAAAAATCCCTTTTCCTTAAAACTTCTTAACATCGATGGACCCAATTCCTCAATAAAAGGATATAGACTAACAGATTGGATACATTAACAAGGCCCAGAATTTTCCTGCATTCAGAAAATGCACCTCAGTGACAAAGACAGTCACTACCTCAGAATAAAAGCCTGGAAAAATTTTTCAAGCAATTTTTCAAGAAACAGGCTGGAGTAGCCATTCTAATATCAAATAAAATCAACTTTCAACCAAAAGTTATCAAAAAGATAAGACATTTCATACTCATCAAAGGAAAAAATGTACCAAGATCAACTCTCAATTCTGAACACCTATGCTTTAAATGGAAGGGCACTCACATTCATAAAAGAAATTTTACTAAAGCTCAAAGCACACATTGCACCTCACACAATAATAATGGGAGACTTCACTACCCCACTCTCAGCAATGGACAGGTCATGGAAACAGAAACTAAACAAAAACACAGTGAAACTAAGAGAAGTTATGAATCAAATGTATTTAACAGATATCTATAGAACATTTTATCCTATAACAAAAGAATATACGTTTTCTCAGTACCTCATGGTAACTTCTCCAAAATGTAATTATTCACAAAACAGGTCTCAACAGATACAAGAAGACTGAAATAATATCTTCCATTCTATCACATTACCACAGACTAAGACTTGTCTTCAATAACAACAAAAATAACAGAAATCCCACATACACATGGAAGCTGAGCAACACTCTACTCAGTGATAATTTAGTCAGGGAAGAAGTAAAGAAAAAATTAAAGACATTTTAGAGTTTAATGAAAATGATGAAGGCACAACATACCAAAACTTTTGGGACACAATGAAAGCAATGCAAAGAGGAAAACTAATAGCTTTGAGTGCCTCCAAAAAGAAACTGGACAGATAATATGATAGCAGCTTGTCAGCACATCTGAAAAGCTCTAGAACAAAAAGAAGCAAATAACCCAAGAGGAAATAATGGCAGGAAATAATCAAACCGAAGGCTGAAATCAACCAAGTAGGAACAAAAGAAATTATACAAAGAATCAACAAAACCAGGAGCTGGTTCTTTGATAAAATCAACAAGATAGATAAACCCTTAGCCAAACTAACCAGAGGACACAGAGACAGTATCTGAATTAACAAAATTAGAAATGAAAATGGAGACATAATAACAGAAACAGAGGAAATTCAAAAAACCTACTACAAAAGCCTGTACTCAACAAAACTGGAAAATCTGGATGAAATGGACAATTTTTTTAGAGAGATACCAGGCACCAAATTCAAATCAGATAAACTATATAAACTGTCTCATAACCTCTAAGAAAATAGAAACAGTCATTAAAAGTCTCCCAACCAAAAAAGGCCTTAGTGCAGAATTCTGTCAGACCTTCAAAGAAGACCTAATACTGATACTCTTCAAACTATTCCATAAAATAGAACACAAAATTGGGAAGGAACACTACCCAATTCCTTCTATGAAACCACAATTATGCTTATACCTAAATTACATTTGGATTGCAGTCCCCCTCCATCTTCTCCTCCATGTTCCTTCCTTACCAGCTACTCCCACTATTATCTCCTCCTCTTCTACTTGAAGAATCAGAAGGTCTTCAAGTGTTCTAACCTGCCCTGGCACATTAAGTCCCAGCAGCAGACTTAAGGTAAACTATCTCACTGATGTCAGACAAGGCAGCCCAGCTAGGGTAAGGGATCTAAAATCAGCAGGAGTGAGACATAATCACCGCTCCAATAATTAGGGGGTCCATATGTATATGAAGCTACAACTATGTTAACAAATACTTACAAGGCCTAGGATAAACTGACACATGCTCATTAGTTTGTGGAGTTCTATTCAACCAGGTTAATTGACTGTAAGTATTATTGTTGTGTCCTTGAACCCTCAGGCTTGCTCAGTATTTCCCCTTCTCTTCCATAAGACTCCCTAAGTTCTGCTAAATGTTTATAGCAGAGTATCATTTACAGCATCAGGGACGTACTCTCCCACATGGGTTGGATCTCAGGTTGGGTCAGTGATTGGTTGCCCATTCCTTCAATCTCTGTTTCATCTTTGTCCCTGCAAATCTTGTGGGAGGACAAATTTGTTAGTGGGTTGCTATCTCCCTCCCTCCACTGGAAGTTACACTTTAGCTACAGAAGGAAGCCATTTTTGTTTCCATATCCCCATCTGGTAGGAATTTCAGTTAGAGGCAACTCCATAGATTCCTGGGTCCTGCACTGTCAAAAGTCTCCAGCCGGTCCAAGAGATATATCCTCACTGGTTTCCATTGTCTCCTCTATCTCTCTCCCTATCTATACCCTCCTCTCCATATCTGATTTCCAGCTCCTATCACCTTGCAATCCCCTCTCCTATCCAGTTCCCATTTTCCATCCACTCTGATGTTTATTTTATTTTCCCTTCTGAGTGAGATTCAAGCATCCTCTCTTGGTCCCTCCTCATACTTTGGTTCTTTGGGATTGTGGATTGTACAAATGCTGTCTCATACTTTATGGCCAATATTCAAGTATAAGTAAGTACATACCATGTGTGTCTTTCTGGGTTTGGGTTACCTCACACAGAATGGTATGTTCTATTTCCATCCATTTGCCTGCAGATTGCCTCTGTTGAAGGGCATCTGGGTTCATTCCAGGTTCTGGCTATTATAAGTAAGGCTGCTATGAACATAGTGGAGCACATGTCTTTGTTATATGTTAGGGCATCATTTGGGTATATGCCCAAGAGAGGTATATCTGGGTCCTCAGGTAGTTCAACGTCCAGTTTTCTGGGGAACCTCCAGACTGATTTCCAGAATGGTTGCACCAGTCTGTAATCCCACCAACAATGGAGGAGTGTTCCTCTTTCTCCACATCCTTGCCAGCATTTGCTGTCACCTAAGTTTTTGATCTTGGCCATTCTCACTGGTATGAGGTGAAATCTCAGGGTTGTTTTAATTTGCATTTCCCTTATGACTAAAGATGTTGAACATTTCTTTAGGTGTTTCTCAGCCATTCGGCATTCCTCACTGTGAATTCTTTGTTTAGCTCTGAATCCCATTTTTTAATAGGGTTACTTGTCTTCCTGCAGTCTAACTTCTTGAGTTCTTTGTATATTTTGGATATAAGCCCTCTATCTGTTGTAGGATTAGGAAAGATCTTTTCCAAATCTGTTGGTTGCTGTTTTGTCCTAACAACAGTGTACTTTGCCTTACAGAAGCTTTGCAGTTCTATGGGATCTGATTTGTCGATTCTTGATCTTAGAGAATAAGCCACTGTTGTTTTGTTCAGGAAATTTTCTCCAGTGCCCATGTGTTCGAGTTGCTTCCCCAGTTTTTCTTCTATTAGTTTGAGTGTATCTGGTTTGATGTGGAGGTCCTTGATCCACTTGGACTTTAGCTTTATACAGGGTGATAAGCATGGATCAATCTGCATTCTTCTATATGCTGGCCTCCAGTTGAACCAGCACCATTTGCTGAAAATGCTATCTTTTTTCCATTGGATGGTTTTGGCTCCTTTGTCAAAAATCAAGTGACCATAGGTGTGTGGGTTCATATCTGGGTCTTCAATTCTATTCCATTGGTCTATCTGTCTGTCTCTGTACCAATACCATGCAGTTTTTAACACTATTGCTCTGTAATACTGCTTGAGTTTAGGGATAGTGATTCCCCTGGAAGTCCTTTTATTGTTGAGGATAGTTTTAGCTATCCTGGGTTTTTTTGTTATTCCAGATGAATTTGTAAATTGTTCTGTTTAACTCTCTGAAGAATTAGATTGGTATTTTGATGTGGATTGCATTGAATCTGTAGATTGCTTTTGGTAACATGGTCACTTCCGCTATATTAATCCTGCCAATCCATGAGCATGGGAGATCTTTCCATCTTCTGAGATCTTCAATTTCTTTCTCCAGAGGCTTGAAGTTCTTTTCATACAGATCTTTTACTTGCTTGGTTAAAGTCACACTGAGGTATTTTATATTATTTGGGACTATTATGAAGGGTGTCGTTTCCCTAATTTCTTTCTCGGCTTGTTTCTCTTTTGTGTAGAGGAAGGCTACTGATTTATTTCAGTTAATTTTATACCCTGCCACTTTGCTGAAGCTTGTTATCAAGTTTAGTAGTTCTCTGGTAGAGCTTTTGGGATCACTTAAATATACTATCATGTCATCTGCAAATAGTGATATTTTGACTTCTTCTTTTCCAATCTGTATCCACTTGATCTCCTTTTGTTGTCTGATTGCTCTGGCTAGAAATTCAAGAACTATATTGAATAAGTAGGGAGAGAGTGGGCAGCCTTATCTAGTCCCTGATTTTAGTGGGACTTAGTGCTTCAATTTTCTCTCCATTTAGATTAATGTTAGTGACTGGTTTGCTGTATATGGCGTTTACTATGTTTAGGTATGGGCCTTGAATTCCTATTCTTTCCAGGACTTTTATCATAAAGAGGTGTTGAATTTTGTCAAATGCTTTCTCAGCATCTAATGAAATGATCATGTGGTTTTGTTCTTTCAGTTTGTTTATATAATGGATCATGTTGATGGTTTTCCGTATATTAAACCATCCCTGCATGCCTGGGATGAAGCCTATTTCATCATGGTGGATGATTGTTTTGATGTACTCTTGGATTCAGTTTGCCAGAATTTTATTGAGTATTTTTGCGTCGATATTCATAAGGGAAATTGGTCTAACATTCTCTTTCTTTGTTGGGTCTTTGTGTGGTGTAGGTATAAGCATAATTGTGGCTTCATAGAAGGAATTTGGTAGCGCTCTATCTGTTTCAATTTTGTGGAATAGGTTGGGTAGTACTGATATGAGGTCTATGAAGGTCTGATGGAATTCTGCACTGAACCCATCTGGACCTGGGATCTTTTTGTTGGGAGATCTTTAATGACTGCTTCTATTTGTTAGGAGTTATGGGGTTGTTTAACTGGTTTATCTGTTCCTGATTTAACTTTGGTAACTGGTATCTGTCTAGGAAATTGTCCATTTCCTGCAGAGTTTTACGGTTTGTTGAATATAGACTTTTGCAGTAGGATCTGATGATTTTTTTTGAATTTCCTCTGATTCTGTAGTTATCTCTCCCTTTTAATTTCTGATTTTGTTAATTTGGACATACTCTCTGTGTCCTCTCAGTATCTGGCTAAGGGTTTATCTATCTTGTTGATTTTCTCAAAGAACCAATTTTTGGTTCTGTTTTTGTTTCTACTTGGTTGATTTCAGCTCTGAGTTTGATTATTTCCTGCCTTCTACTACTCCTGCGTGTATTTGCTTCTTCTTTTTTTCTTTATTAACTTGAGTATTTCTTATTTACATTTTGATTGTTATTCTCTTTCCAGGCCATAGTCCCCCTAATCCCTCCCTCTCCCCTTCTCTATCAGTGTTTCCCTCCGCATCCTCGCCTCCCTTTACCGCCCTTCCCCCAACAATCACGTTCACTGGGGGTTCAGCCTTAGCAGGACCAAGGATTCCACTTCCACTGGTGTTCTTAGTAGGCTATTCATTGCTACCTATGTGGTTGGAGCCCAGGGTCAGTCCATGTATAGTCATTGGGTAGTGGCTTAGTCCCTGGAAGCTCTGGTTGGTTGGCATTGTTGTTCATATGGGGTCTCGAGCCCCTTCAAGCTCTTCCAGTCCTTTCTAATTCCTTCAACGGGGGTCCCATTCTCAGTTCAGTGGTTTGCTGCTGGCATTCGCATATGTATTTTCTGTATTCTGGCTGTGTCTCTCAGGAGAGATCTACATCTGGCTCTTGCCTGCCTGCACTTCTTTGCTTCATCCATCTTTTCTAATTGGGTGGCTGTATATGTATGGGCCACATGTGGGGCAGGCTCTGCATGGGTGTTCCTTCTGCCTCTGTTTTAATTTTTGCCTCCTTATTCCCTCCCAAGGGTATTCTTATTCCCCTTTTAAAGAAGGAGTGAAGGGGTTGGGGATTTAGCTCAGTGGTAGAGCCCTTGCCTAGGAAGCGCAAGGCCCTGGGTTCGGTCCCCAGCTCCGAAAAAAAAAAAAAAAAAAAAAGAAGGAGTGAAGCATTCACATTTTGATTATCAGTCTTTGGTTTCATGTGTTCTGTACATCTAGGGCAATTCAAGCATTTGGGCAAATAGCCACTTATCAATGAGTGCATACCATGTATGTATTTCTGTGATTGGGTTACCTTACTCAGGATGATATTTTCCAGTTCTGACCATTTGCCTATGAATTTCATAAAGGCATTGTTTTGACAGCTGAGTAATATTCCATTGTGTAGATGTACCACATTTTCTGTATCCATTCCTCTGTTGAAGGGCATCTGGGTTCTTTCCAGCTTCTGGCCATTATAAATAACCTGCTATGAACATAGTGGAGCACGTGTCTTTTTTATATGTTGGGGCATCTTTTGGGTATATGCCCAAGAGAGGTATAGCTGGATCCTCAGGTAGTTCAATGTCCAATTTTCTGAGGAACCTCCAGACTGGTTTCCAGAATGGTTGTACCAGTCTGCAATCCCACCAACAATGGAGGAGTGTTCCTCTTTCTCCACATCCTCGCCAGCATTTCCTGTCACCTGAGTTTTCGATCTTAGCTATTCTCACTGGTGTGAGGTGAAATCTCAGGGTTGTTTTGATTAGCATTTCCCTTATGACTGAAGATGTTGAACATTTCTTTAGGTGTTTCTCAGCCATTGGGCATTCCTCAGCTGTGAATTCTTCGTTTAGCTCTGAACCTTATTTTTTAATAGGGTTATTTGTCTTTCTGCGGTGTAACTTCTTAAGTTCTTTGTATATTTTGGATATAAGCCCTCTGTCTGTTGTAGGATTGGTAAAGATCTTTTCCCAATCTGTTGGTTGCCGTTTTGTCCTAACCACAGTGTCCTTTGCCTTACAGAAGCTTTGCAGTTTTATGAGATCCCATTTGTTGATTCTTGATCTTACAGCACAAGCCATTGTTGTTTTGTTCAAGAAATTTTCTCCAGTGCCCATGTGTTTGAGATGCTTCCCCACTTTTACTTCTATTAGTTTTAGTGTATCTGGTTTGATGTGGAGGTCCTTGATCCACTTGGACTTAAGCTTTGTACAGGGTGATAAGCATGGATCAATCTGCATTCTTCTACATGCTGACCTCCAGTTGAACCAGCACCATTTGCTGAAAATGCTATTTTTTTCCCATTGGATGGTTTTGGCTCCTTTGTCAAAAATCAAGTGACCATAGGTGTGTGGCTTCATATCTGGGTCTTCAATTCTATTCCATTAGTCTATCTGTCTGCCTAGATCTTGCTTTTCTTGTGTGTTTGGATATTCAGTGTTGGCTTAGGTGGAAGAATTGGGCTCCGATGATACCGTGTAGTCTTGGTTTCTGTTGCTTGGGGTCCTGTGCCTGCCTCTCACCATCAGATTTTGTCTGGTGTTACTTTGTTCCTTCTATTTCTGATAGTGGTTAGACTATCCTATAGGCCTGTGTGTCAGGAGTGCTGTAGACCTGTTTTCCTGTTTTCTTTCAGCCAGTTATGGGAACAGAGTGTTCTGCTTTTGGGCATGTTGTTTTTTCTGTCTAGTGGTCTTCAGCTGTTCCTGTGGGCCTGTGTCCTGAGTTCACCAGGCAGGTCACTTTGAGCAGACAAGTTGGTCTTACCTGTAGTCCCGTGGCTCAAGTTGCTCCTGGGTGGCTGCTCTTTAGCTCTCTGTGAGTGTGGCTACCAGGAGGGCCTGTGCAGCCTTTTCCGGGACCTCCCATGAACTGGGGTCCCAGATGGTGTTAGGTGTTTTCCTTGGAGTCAGAAATGTGGGCAGAGTGTAGTCTCTTCTGGCTTCTCAGGCATGTCTGCCCCTCTGAAGGTTTAGCTCTCCCTCCCATGGGATTTGGGTGCAGAGAACTGTTGATCCAGTCCCTTCACTGTTGATCCAGTCCCTTCATGTCCTGGCGGTGTCTGGAGTGCAGGGGACCTGCAGCTCCAGTGCCGCTAACTTCAGGTTCCCAGAGGCCGTATACAGTTTCCTCTTGGGCCAGGGATGTGGGCAGGGGTGGGCATTATTAGTGGTCTCTTCCGCTCTGCAGACTCAGGAGTGCCCACCTGTCTGGGCGGTTAGCTCTCTCTCCCACAGTGTTTGGGAGCAGTGAGCTGTGGATGGGGATCAGGGAGGTTGGGAATCCCACTAAAAACTGGAAGTGTCTGGTCCCAGAGGAATTTTGCCTCCATGTGTCCTGAGACACCAGTCCGGTCACTTGGAGCAGAAAAGTTGGTCTTACCTGTGATCCTGCACCTCAAGTTTGCTTGTGGGGTGTTGCTTTTGAGCTCTCTGTGAGGGCAGCAACCAGGAGGGCCTGGGGCACATTTTCCGGGAGCCCCCAAGCACTGGGGTCCCAGATGACATTATGTGTTTTCCTCTGTAGTCCGAAATGTGGGGCTTCTTTTTGTTCTAGAACTTTTAGGTGTGATGTCAAGCTGTTGATATATGCTTTCTCCTGTTTCTTTCTGCAGGCACTCAGAGCTATGAATTTTCGTTTTAGCACAGCTTTCATTGTGTCCCATAAGTTTGAGTATGTTGTATCTTCATTTTCATTAAGTTCTAAGAAGTCTTTAATTTCTTTCTTTATTTCTTCCTTGACCAGGTTATCATTGAGTAGTGCATTGTTCAACTTCCATGTATATGTGGGAGTTCTTCCCTTATTGTTGTTGATGACCAGCTTTAGCCCGTGGTGGTCTGATAGGATGCATGAGATTATTTCTATCTTTCTGTATCTATTGAGGCCTGTTTTATGATCAATTATGTGGTCAGTTTTGGAGAAAGTACCATGAGGTGGTGAGAAGAAGATATATCCTTTTGTTTATGGATGGGATGTTCTATAAACATCTGTTAAGTTCATTTGGGTCATGACTTCTCTTAGTCTGTCTATGTCTCTGATTAATTTCTGTTTCCATGATCTGTCCATTGATGAGAGTGGGGTGTTAAAATCTATTAGCATTGTGTGAGGTGTAATGTGTGCTTTGAGCTTTAATAAGGTTTCTTTTATGTATGCAGGTGTCCTTGTATTTGGAGAATAGATATTTAGGATTGAGAGTTCATCTTGGTGGATTTTTCCTTTGATGAATATGAAGCATCCTTCCTTATCTTTTTTGATGACTTTTAGTTGAAAATCGATTTTATTCAATACTAGAATGGCTACTCCAGCTTGCTTCTTAAGACCATTTGCTTGGAAAGTTGTTTTCCAGTCTTTCACACTGAGGTAGTGTCCGTCTTTGTCTCTGAGGTGTGTTTCCTGTAGGCGGCTGAATGCAGGGTCCTCATTGCGTATTCAGTTTGTTAATCTATGTCTTTTTACTGGGGAGTTGAGTCCTTTGATATTGAGAGATATTAAGGAATAGTGATTGTTTCTTCCTGTTATATTCATATTTGGATGTGAGGTTATGTTTGTGTGCTTTTCTTCTTTGTTTTGTTGGCAAGACGATTAGTTTCTTGTTTTTTCTAGGGTGTAGCTTGCGTCCTTATGTTGGGCTTTACCATTTATTATCCTTTGTAGCGCTGGATTTGTAGAAATATATTGTGTAAATTTGGTTTTGTCATGGAATATCTTGGTTTCTCCATCTATGTTAATTGAGAGATTTGCTAGGTACAGTAACCAGGGCTGGCATTTGTGTTCTCTTAGGGTCTGTATGACATCTGTCCAGAATCTCCTTGCTTTCATAGTCTCTGATGAGAAGTCTTGTGTGATTCTGATAGGTCTGCCTTTATATGTTACTTGACCTTTTTCCATTACTGCTTTTAATATTCTTTCTTTGTTTTGTACACTTGGTGGTCTGACTATTATGTGACAGGAGGAGTTTTATTTCTGGTCCAATCTACTTTGTGTTCTCTAGGCTTCTTATATGTTTATGGGCATCTCTTTCTTTAGGTTAGGGAAGTTTTCTTCAATGATTTTGTTGAAAGTATTTACTGGTCCTTTGAGCTGGGAGTCTTCAGTCTCTTCTATTCTTATTATTCTTAGGTTTAATCTTCTCATTGATTCCTGGATTTCTTGTATGTTTTGGACCAGTAGCTTTTTCCGTTTTACATTATCTTTGACAGTTGTGTTGATGATTTCTATGGAATCTTCTGCTCCTGAGATTCTCTCTTCTATCTCTTGTATTCTGTTGGTGATGCTTGTATCTACGGCTCCTTGTCCCTTCCTTGGTTTTCTATATCCAGGGTTGTCTCCATTCGTGCTTTCTTTATTGCTTCTATTTCCATTTCTAATTCCTTTACCTGTTTGTGTTTTCCTGGAATTCTTTCAGTGATTTTTTTGATTCCTCTCTATAGGCTTCTACTTGTTTATTTATGTTTTCCTGCATTTCTCTAAGGGAGGTCTTTATGTCTTTCTTGAAGTCCTCTATCATCATGATCAAATGTGATTTTAAATCTAGATCTTGCTTTTCTTGTGTGTTTGGATATGCAGTGTTTGCTTTGGTGGGAGAATTGGGATCCAATGATGCCATGTTTTCTTGGTTTCTGTTGCTTGGTTTCCTGTGCTTGCCTCTCGCCATCAGGTTGTCTCTGGTGTTACCTTGTTCTGCTAATTCTGACAGTGGCTAGACCGTCATATGGGCCTGTGTGTCTGGAGTGCTGTAGACCTGTTTTCCTGTTTTCTTTCAGCCAGTTATGGGAACAGAGTGTTCTGCTTTCAGGCGTGTAATCTTTCCTGTCTACTGGTCTTCAGCTGTACCTGTGGGCATGTGTCCTAAGATCACCAGGCAGGTCGCTTGGAGCAGACAAGTTGGTCTTACCTGTTGTCCTGTGGCTGAAGTTGCTACTGGGTGGGGGGGGCTGCTTTTGTATCTCAGTGAGGTTGGCAACCTGGAGGGCCTGTGCTGTCTTTTCCTGGGCCCCCGTGCACCGGGGTCCCAGATGGCATTAGATGTTTTCTCTGGAGTCAGGAATGTGGGCACAGTGTAGTCCTTCTGGCTTCTCAGGCATATCTGCCCCTCTGAAGGTTTAGCTCTCCCTCTCACAGGATTTGGGTGCAGGTAACTGTTGACCAGGACCTTCCTGAATATTTCTTTATGTGGTTCTCTGCCATTTGATATTCCTCTGTTGTAAATTCGTTTTAACTCTATATCACATTTTTAAATTGGATTTTTGTGAAGGGTAATTTCTTTAGTTTATATATTTCAAATATTAGCCCTCTATCAGATATGGGGTTAGTGAAGACTTTTTCCAATCAGTATGTTGCTGATTTGTCCCATTGGCTATTTCCTTCTTTAGGGTTCTCCATTTAGATGATTTCTGCCCTTTTGAACTGGTGATATTTATTCTCCTAGAAACTCCTCCTATTTTTAGGTTTGGTCTTTTCATTGTGTCCTGAATTTCCTGGATGTTTTGTGTTAGGAGCTCTTTGCAAGTTGTATTTTCTTTGACCATTATGTCAGTATTTTCTATGGTATTTCTAGGCGTAAGATTTTCTCTTCTATCTCTTGTATTCTGATTTTGGTGCTTGCAGCTTTAGCTCCTGGTCTGTTTTTACATTGTCCATCTCCAGGGTTGTCTCCATTTTGTATTTTCTTTATTGTTTCTATTTCTGTCTTTAGTTCTTGGACCATTTTGTTCAATTCCTTCACCTGCTTGATTGTATTTTCTTTATTTCTTTAAGGGATTTATGTGTTTCTTCTTTAAGGTCTTCTACCTGTTAACTTGTGCTTTTCTGTATTTCTTTAAGGGATTCATTTATAACAGCCTTAATAACCTCTGAGATCTTCATTAGATGGAATTTAGTTCATCATCTTGCATTTCAGGGGTGTTAAGGAGTCCAGGGGTTGCTGTGGTGGGAGAACTGTGTTCAGATGGTGCTGACTTTCATTGAGTTCTGTTCCTTATGATTTTGCTTTTGCTTTTTATGTCTTTCTTCCTTTCTCTCTTTCTCTCTCTCTCTCTCTCTCTCTCTCTCTTTTCTTTCTTTATTTCTCTCTTCCTTCTTTTAGTTTTTGGCTTTTAAAAGGTGTAGATATCAATTTGTGCTTTAGTAAATGAAAAAATATAATGTGAAAAGCATCTACATCCTCACATCATATAAATATTCTCTATCTGTAAATTGCTTAGTATCATGATCAGTATAAAATGATATAGACAGGAAAATTTGGTTTATATTATTGTAGTGATTGTCAAAGCAACACTCCAATAACAGGGCTACAAGGGATGCTGTAATTAGGATTTGCAAGAGAAGTAGAACAAACTGAGTCTTTCACTTGAAGAGTTAGTGTTATCCCATAATCTATCCACATGATACTTGGACTGTATTTCCATTGTTGGGGCATCCAGGTCATTTTAAAATTCTATTTCTTTATGCAATTTTAAGACATCTAGGTTCTGTCTTCATATACAATGATGGTAATGTCAAAGTATTTGTTATTTAAAATTTAACTTCTTATATGAAGTTCCATTTATGCTCCCCTGAGGTACTGGATGGCATAAGCTTAAGATGACCATTAAAATATTTATTGATAAATATACATTGAATGAATGAAAGCAGTTTTACCTTGTATAGCTGGTGTTTAGCATTACTCATTACAAATATTACAATAAATTTAGAAATAATTGTTCGTAGGAAAATTTGTTACATGATGATGTAGTAAATAGTGAACAAATCATATAGTACTATGCACGGACACCTAAACAAAACAAAATAACAAATTGATCTCTTGAGAATTGATAGGAGCTTGGGAGCTTAGTTATTCTTGCCTGTGAATTGAATCACTCAATATCCATCACATAAATAATAAAGCTCCATGATAACTTCAGAATTCACATTTGAATCTTCAGCATCTTCAGGGATTGATCCCCAAAGGAAACAAAAACTTGAATATGACAACATAACCACACAACATGGTCTTTAAACTGAAGGAGGAATGAATTCTCATTTCAGGTAGGACTTTGGCTTTTCATAATAAATTTGGCTGAATCGTTTTTCATGTATGATCTGAGAAAGGTACGTTCTGAAAATAAATCTGTTTTAGTTTTGGGTTAAGTGTCTGTTATGTTTTTATAGTAATTCCATAGATATATCAAATTACTTGGTAAAATAAAATTTTTATTTAAAATAGGAAAATACCTAAAAATTTGAAATAGACAATTTTATTGGTAAATTAATATTTCTGTGTGGTTGGTGTTTGAATAATAAATTCATTTATGTAGGACACTTCATAATATATCTTTAAAATTTTGTTTTACAAGAAACCATTCCAATAATTTTTGGTTTATAGGAGTCTACAATTATTATTATTTAAACATATTACTTGAAATGTAAATAAAGAAAATACCCCCAAAAATGAATCTATTATTATGTTGCTGGTAAGTAATTAGTTTCAGAGAACCTCAGCCTCTAATTTTAATTTTACTGGGTGTTATATAAACTAAATGCAAGTTAAATGATCCCTTCCAAAGTCATTAAAATCCTGATATAAATAATAGTTTATGAAAACGTTATATTTTATGAATAATGTGGCATTGTAATTTCATAAATTAACTATGTGCATCTATGTATGTTTCTTAGATCTTTTTCTTAGATTATTCTTAGATATTTACACTTGTTATTTTAAGAAGCATGTAAGATATCTGCTGCTATTCAACTCTTTCATATAAAACTATGCGTTCATTTCCCCTAATATAACCAGGTTTCATTGTTGTAATTTTTATCTACATTATATTTTATATTTCAGTTTAATGTGTAATTGGTTAAACAAGATAACAGGAAAAGAAAAAGGCATAGTATGTGAGGAAAATTTTTTTGATGTATTACTAACCACCTTAAAATGTAGACTCATTCCTGCAGATAAATATGTATGGATGTAAATCTATTTGCATTATTTGTGTACTCAAATTACCCACTTATAAATTCTTCCTATACTATCTCCAGACTTGATCCAGCTTCAACTGTACTGTTCCATGGCTTTCCTGGAGAATGGGAACTACACTGCATTGACAGAATTCATTTTATTGGGTTTAACAAATGACCCAGTCCTCAGAGTCATCCTCTTCATCATCATCCTGTGCATCTACCTGGTGACTGTGTCTGGGAACTTCAGCACCATCCTTCTTATCAGAGTCTCTTCCCAGCTCCATCACCCCATGTACTTTTTTCTGAGTCACTTGGCCTTTGCTGACATAGGTTATTCATCTTCTGTCACACCCAATATGCTTGTCAATTTCTTGGTGGAGAGAAACACCATCTCCTATCTTGGATGTGGCATCCAGCTTGGCTCAGCTGTTTTCTTTGGGACAGTTGAATGTTTGCTTCTGGCTGCCATGGCTTATGATCGGTTTATAGCAATCTGTAGCCCATTGCTTTATTCAAACAAAATGTCCACACAAGTTTGTGTCCAGCTGCTTATAGGATCTTATATAGGAGGCTTCCTTGATGCTTCCTCCTTCACACTTTCTTTCTTTTCTCTTCTCTTTTGTGGACCCAATAGAGTAAATCACTTTTTCTGTGATTTTGCCCCATTAGTAAAATTATCTTGTTCTGATGTCAGTGTCCCTGCAGTTGTTCCCTCGTTCACAGCTGGCTCCATCATTATGATGACAATGCTTGTGATAGCTGTCTCCTACATCTACATCCTCATCACCATCCTGAAGATGCGCTCTACTGAGGGCCGCCACAAGGCCTTCTCTACCTGTACCTCCCACCTCACTGCAGTTACTCTTTTCTATGGGACCATCACATTCATTTATGTAATGCCCAAGTCAAGCTATTCCACAGACCAGAACAAAGTAGTGTCTGTGTTCTACATGGTGGTGGTCCCCATGTTGAACCCTATCATTTATAGCCTCAGAAATAAAGAGATTAAGGGTGCTATGAAGAGACAGTTTGGTAAAAACACATTTTCTTAGAGATATCTCTTATTTAGAAAGACCTGATTTAGTTATAAATGTCTTTTTGATATAAGGAAAAAGGGAAGGTTCTGACTGAAGTAGATTAATGACAGTGTTAGCATGTGACAAGCTCTTCAATAAATATGGGTGATCTAATTTCATTATGTATGAAAAACTAGAAGTTTCATAAAGTCAAATTAAGTGTCTTAAATTAAGGGAATAAATCTTATTATACAAATAGAAATTGCTAAACATAATTTTGATGTTATATTAATGCTTCATCATTAAGCATTTAATAGATAGGATCTATTTATGTTTTTAGGTTTCTTCAGGCAGGGATCTCTGTGTAACAGTCCCAAATGTCCTGAAACTTGTCCTATAGAGCAGGCTGCCCTTGAACTCAGAGATATGGTTGTCTTTGCCTCTGGAATACTTAGATTAAAGGCAAGCACCTGGCTCAGATT
Organism: Rattus norvegicus; assembly: GCF_021556685.1. Classification (NCBI taxonomy): domain Eukaryota; kingdom Metazoa; phylum Chordata; class Mammalia; order Rodentia; family Muridae; genus Rattus; species Rattus norvegicus. The sequence continues at coordinate 175,530,254 of NC_141534.1, read as the reverse complement.
GGATAATAATTTCCCCCCAAATCTCCTGCCGTTTGTAAAAGCTTGCTACCTATTGTAATGTTCTTGGGGAATACTGGTAAATTTAGAAATTGAGCTTATTTGTAATAATTTCTTTACTTGAGGCATGTCATAAAAGATAAAAGTGACTCAAATCTTTGTTTGTCATTCAACTTGGCCAGGAGGTGAGTGACTTTGTTCAACCACACATCCTTACCATGAGGTGTACAAATAGACCATATTGATAGACTTCTCCTACTAGCGACTAAGACTTGTAAACATTTGCGTCAGGACTAATGCTTTTCTTTTGATAAGTTAATTATCTTAGCTATTTGTAGTAGTATGAGAAAACTGGATAATGCAGACTTCAATCATTCAGACTGTGCTTGATTTAACACTGTTATCTTGAGATAAACTGAATAAATATGTCCATCTTATTGAATGATAAGAAGCAAGAAGAGACTAAAACTCCTAGAAATATTTTAGAAAGGGTGATTTATAAGGATGGGCCTTGTAGACTCATAAATCTTCTGATCTGTTGTGTTTGCCCCTGACCATCACCTAATTGTGGAGTCTGCAGCAAAGAGTAGGGAATCCATCCCTGATTTATCTGTGAATTTCTCTGTCTAACAGTATTTTCCTTTATTTTGAAATTTCCATAGTTTATTATATGTTTATGATATTGATCATATCCATCCACTACTGCCTCTGTTTAACTTCATCTTCTCCTTCTCAAATTCATATATTTTAAAAATATTTTAAATTTCATCTTTTCTTTCATCCAAGTGCTCCATTTACCCCTTGATCTTTTAATTTCATAGATACCTTTTCCATTTTTATGTTATGTCCCTCAAGAACCATCATGTATCAGTAGCTCCTCTGACTGACTTGGGGCCACAGAGGCTCATTTTCTCTTATTCATGCTGGGCTATGGCTTAACCTGATCTTGTGCAAGAAACTAAATTAATTGTGCAATGGCCATTAGGCCATTAGGCCAGAGGTAAGAATTTTATAGTGCTTCTCTGATTCCCTAGCTCTTACATTCTCTCCAACTTGGCTTTTGTGAAGTTCTCTGTAGACTGTAAGGTTGAGATTGGGACAGATAGATGACCCATGTGCATTGATCAGATATTGGACTCTGCATTAACCACTACCTTCTGGGGGGGGGGGGTTGGGTTGATGGGGAGCGCTTGTCTAACTAAGACTGAGAAAAATCCAAACTTCTTTCCTTATTTATTGACTCCTGCCTCCCTCAATTCCTCAACTACATGCTCCTTCCAAGCTCTGACCTGGGATTATCTACAGCATTCTAACCAGGTACAAAGTATGGGGTCTTGGACCGGAATGAACCGGTTCCTGAGTTTCCAAGAACAAAGAGAAACAAACCAAAATATTTTCCAAGAAGAGTCAAGCTTGTAAGTATTTTTATTACTTTATTACTTTATTACTTTATTTATTTATGTATGTATTTATTTATTTATTAATATACTCCAGATTTTATTCCCCTCTTGGTTAACCCCTGGAGAGTTCCATATCCCATACCCCCTGCCTGTTCCCCCCTCCTCCCCATCTCTACAAAGATGTCCCATCCCCCCATTCCACCAGACCTCTAAACTTTCTGGGGCCCCCAGTCTCTTGAGGGCTAGGTTCATCTTCATAATCTTGACTTCATAGAGAGAAACACACCAAAGAACTTTTCATGGTATTCTGGCTGATTCTGGCCACTTCTGCTGACTTATACTGATTCAGCAGAATGTTGCATTTTCTGTTGAATTGAGCCACCCCTACTGTTTAGTTTTGTTATTAAACTGGACTGCTGATATTCTGACAATGAAGGGTGGGATGGCCTCAAGGAATTACTTCTAAATAGATACAAATTCTCCTTTTCCTACTAACCTTCTTTCTCTCCTAACTCTGACTGGTATGCTAGAAGGGAAGTTGAAACATTTAAGAACCTTAAGTAAAGTTGGTTTTGAAAAACTACGTCTATAAGACCTAGGTGTTATGATCTTTTTGCCACAGATTTTGGCCCTGATAATAGTGTTAGGTGTGATTTTCATCTTGTGGAGTTAGACTTAGTTCCAGTAAGAAAGTTGTTTATTCCCATGGTATTTTTGTCACCATAACAAAAGAAGATTTTTTTCCTAGCTGGTGGTTATTGTACTTGATATATTCACAAAATAAATTGTACAACATAGATTTTTAAAACATAGTTATATTAGGCTGCATATATTTTAAAATCTTTTCATTCACTTTTATATAGAATCCAGATACTCTTTGTTTTCCTTAAGGACTTCTTATGTTCCTGCTTTAATACTATTTGCCCCTTGGGGACTTCATTGCAAGCCTCAGAAGCTAACAACTCCCACTCATGCCACAGCTACCTTAATACTCTACTCATATTTTTATTTATTCTTCCCCACCACTTTCTATGTTTTAAAAGTTTAGTCATTTTCTAGTGTACTCTCCACTGAACTATTAATTTCATGAGTACTGTTTCATTCAGTAACAGAGCTTTATATATGTACTTCATTTGACAATAAAGTAAGTATTCAAAAATGTAGATCTAATTAATGGCTCACGTTGTCTTGTATCTGCCTGTAAAATAATTCCAAAGATCTGACACAATATACCAGAAAGAATTTCTCATAAGGAATAAGGACTCTGCTGACTTTTGAGGTCTTTTTCTGGCTTTACTCCTAAACTAGTCTCAAACATGTAAACAATGAACTTAAAATCTTTATTGATACATAAATTAACATTTCTCATTGGTCATTAACTTATTACTTCCTAGATATCCATGCTCAGCTAATACATAATGTAAAATACAGAAAACATTTGAACACACTGATTTTATTTTATTTTATTTTATTTTATTTTATTTTATTGGATATTTTTAGAGTATGTTCATAGCAGCCTTATTTATAATAGCCAGAACCTGGAAAGAACCCAGATGTCCTTCAACAGAGGAATGAATACAGAAAATGTGGTACATTTCCACAATGGATTACTACTCAGCTATTAAGAACACACTGATCTTAAAGATGCAGATTCAGAGATTATGGGGAGTTTAAGCTTTATGTTTATAACTTTTGGACTTACATAACTAAAATTCCAAACTCTCATATAGTCAGAAGCACCTTAAAATTTTACTAGATATTTTGACTTTGTCAGATTGACTGATAGTTTGTCAACTGTTAAAGACTAAGCTGTAAGGAAAGGTAAGCATAAAGCTCCCAACATGAGTTAGCTAATATGAAGAAGCATAAGGAAAATTCAATGTCACTATACCTGATAATCTTTTTTGATCCCAGAAAGATCTTATGCGTGCGCGCGCGCACACACACACACACACACACACACACACACACACACACACACACAGTCTTAAAGAAATAGGGCCAGACAGACTAGAGATATATGACAATGGGATATAAAGTAGAATTAAGAGGAAATTGAGTTTATTTAAGCAATGGCTAGGTGTTTAAGGACACATTGTACTCTTGCAGAGGATCTGACTGGGTTCAGCTCTTAGAACCTCCTTGTGGCTTACTACCATCTGTAATTCCAAGTCTAGGGATTTAGCCCACTCTTCTACCTTCTAATGGGACTTGGCATACATATGGTACACATCCTTAAAGACAAAGCACTCATACACATAACAGTAAAGAGAAATAAATCTTTTTAGAAGATTTATTGAGAATATTGTAGAATATTGAGAATATTGCTGGTCTATTTAAGGAATTTCTCTCCTGTACCTAGTCTTGAATTGGATAATGTCTGTTCCCGTGACAGTCATAGTTTTTCCTCTGACTTCATTTCTATAGACTTTTCTGATCAAACTTAGCAATGGTTTTACCACAAACCATTCATATTATTCTGGGTACCATGAGAACAATTGTCCAGCTAAGCCTGCCTAACCATTGTCCAGCTACTCTTTTTTTCTTCCATTTTTATTAAATTGCACATTTCTTGTTTACATTTAAAATGTTATTCCCTTTCCCGGTTTCCTGTCCATCAGCCCAGGCTTTTCACAGAGTGAGGATCTGAAACTAGTTAACCAATTCTGTTCCTTTCAAATCATTTTGAACTAATCAATATACATCTTAAGATTCATGAATGCCACACTTAGCTTCTTGAGGCAGAATTGTTGATACTGAATTTCAAAGATAACTCTATAAAGTTGATCCATCCCATTTGCTTTTATAGTTGAAAACTGCACATTAGGACCACTAATTACAACACTTGAACAAAGAACATACATAGACAAATATGATGAGGTTGATTGCAAGAATTTGAGTCATGGTGGGAGAAAACAAACAGTATCAATATGACAGATCCTCAGGGGCTATTGCTATTTGTTTCTTTGAGCCTTTGAGATAGAAGTCGATGTGTTTTTGTACATAAAGGGCATATGAAACCGTGTGCTACCCACAGATGTCAGGAGAATTGACTCTGAGGGCATGAGAGTAGGAAAGCACTTGGAAGAGTGGACCCAGCCCCTAGCCTTGCCAACAGTTAGCTGGACCTGATGGTGGAGGTTATGGGTGAGTCAGCCCTGGGAATGTGTAAGTAGCAGAGCTGGACTATCCACTCAAAGAGCATAGCACTTATATAGTAGACTTTGCACTTCTACTAAGAAACAAAGTGGAGCTGGCCCTGGAGGCATGGGTGCTGGAGAGCCAATGCTGAGGTCATGAGATCAGGAGGGCTGACCTTGCCAGCTACAGATGGTGGCATTGGTAGCTGAGCCAGATGAGGACTGGAGAACTCAGCTCAGTTAACATCCAGTATTTTGAGTTTGCTTACCCCAAAATCTATATCATCTGTGAATAGTTGGAACATAAGAAAGTGCCAAGCCTGCTAATCCAAAGCTGCAAGATCTCCATGACACAGGGCAGCAACATGATAAATAAGAGGAGGCCCAGTAAAGCTCCTGTCCAAATTAAGATCCAGGACAAAGAAATGGAACAGAGACTGAAGGAAGGGCTAAACAGGGATTGCTCCACCTGGGGATATATCATGTCTACAGACACCAAACCCAACACTGTTGCTGTGGTCAAGTGGAGCTTGCTGACAGGAACCTAGTATGGTGGTTCCTGAGGAGGTCTGGCCAACAACTGATCAATGAAGGTGTGGATGCTTGGAGTCGACCCTCAGATTGAGCTTAGCGAACTTGGTGAGAGACTGGCAGAAGGAGTGGAGGAGTGAAGATGGATTACAACCCATTGGAAGAACAACATAACATGGCCTGACTACCTAGTTTTCCCAGAGCCTAGACCAGCAAGCAAGGAGTTTGCCTGTAGGGATCCAGGGCTCCAGATACATCTGTAGCAGAGGATGGCCTTGCCTGACAGCAACAGGAGGGGGGATGCTCTTGGTCCCTGGAAGGCTTGATGCCCCAGGGTAGGAGGATGCTGGAATGGTGGGGAAGAAAAGTGTGGGTGAGGAGCACTCTTATATAGGTGGGCAGATGAGGAATGGGGGTTGATGGAGCAGTACAGAGATGCCCACCACCAATTTTCATTCTCTCCTCCAGCCGTTTCTGTCCCAGCTTCTCCAATACCTGATCTCCACCTATATTTCTCTTGTTATCTCTTCTACCATCCAGGTACCTCCCTCAATCGAAACCCAAGTCTACTTTATTCCCCTTTGGAGCCAGATTCATATGTGACCCCCAAAATTCTATCAGAGAGTTCCTACCACTGAAAAACACCTTCAACAAAGTAGCTGGATATAAAAATAACTTTAAAAATCTCAAAAGAGAGTTTCCCTCCTCTGTTCAAAGAATAAAGTGGCTGAGAAAGAATCTGGGGAAAATGTTAGTTATTATATAACAGTAAAAGCATAACAAGGGAAGCCTGCACAAACACACACACACACACACACACACACACACACACACACACACACACACACACACAGTGACACCAAAAACATAAAAAAATCCCCAGGAATTAACAATCACAAATCAATAATATCTCTCAACATCAATAGACTCAGTACACCAAAATAAAAGATATAGGCTAACAGAATGGATGCAAAACCAGGATCTATAATTCTGCTGCATACAAGAATCACACTACAGTAATAAAGATAGACATTACCTCAGAGGAAAGGGTTGTTTCCAAACAAACAGAACCAAGAAACAAGCTAGAGTACCCATTCTTATATCAAGCAAAATAGGCTTTCAACCAAAATGAATCAAAAGAGATGATGAATGACATTTCATACTCAAAAGTGTGTGTGTGTGTGTGTGTGTGTGTGTGTGAGAGAGAGAGAGAGAGAGAGAGAGAGAGAGAGAGAGAGAGAGAGAGAGAGAGAATAATTTACCAAGGTAACTTCTCAATTCTGAGCATCTATGTCCCAAACACAAGGGCACCAACATTTATAAAAGAAACATTGCTAAAGCTTAAATCATACACTGAACCCCACACATTAATACTGGCAGCTTTCAACACACACTCCCAGGAATGAACAGGTCATCCAGACAAAAAATAGAAGTAATAAATGTAACTGATATCATATATCAAGTGAACCTAATTAACATGCACAGAACATTTCTCTGAAACACAAAAGAATATAATTTTTTACTGTATAACAGAACCTTTTACAAAACTAAGTATATACTCTGTCACAAAGCAAGATTCAACAGATACAAGAAATTTAAAGAATTTGCCTTGTACCTTTTCAGACAATCATGGAGTTAAGCTGGACTTCAACAACAACAAAAGCAATAGAAAGCATGCATGCTCATGGAAACTGAACAGCTCCCTAGTGAATGATCTTTGTGTCTGGAAATAAAAAAAGAAATTAAACACTATCTAGAATTAAATCACAAAGAAGCCATGATATACCCAAAATTATGGGAGACAGTGAAAGCAGAGCTAAGAGGAAAGCTCTATGTGTAGACATAAAGAAATTACAGAGTTCTTATACTAGCAATTTAAAGGTACATCTGATATCTCTACTTGAAAAAAAAAAGCAAACACTACCAAAAGTACTGGAGGGCAAAAAGTAATTAAAATCTGAGCTGAAATCAGTTTATTAAATACAAAGAAAATAATACAAAGAATCAAAAACAAAACAAAACAACAACAACAACAACAAACCAAGAAAGCACCAGTTCTTTGTCAAAGGAAACGAGAAAGACAAACTGAAAACTAACTATAAAACAGAGAGACAGGATCCACATAAACAAAATCAGAATTGAAAAGGGAAACACAAAAAGAGACAGTGATTCAAAGAATCATTAGTCCTTCCTTAAAAAGCCAGTAATCTAGAAATTTGGAAAGTCTACATGAAATGGATACTTTTTTAGACAACAAGCAAGTACATGGTCTAAACAGTGTTAACTTCTAAGGAAATAGAAGCAGTCACTAAAATCTCCCAACCAAAATAGGCCTCGGACCAAATGGTTTTAGGGCGGAAGTCTTCCACACTTTCAACAAAGAGCTAATACTAATACTCTTAAAAACTCTTCCAAAAAATTGAAATAGAAAACTGCAAGCCTTATTCTATGAGGTTACAGTTACCCTAATACTTAAACAACAGTAAGAGTCAACAGAAAAAATTCAGTCTAATTTCTCATATAAACTTCGATGAAAAATACTTAATAAGATACTCTGAAACAAAATCCAAGAACACATGAAAACATCATCCATCAGGATTAAAGAGGTTTCATCTCAGGGATGCAGGTGTGATTCAGTACACAAAAATTTGTCAATACAATAAATTATATGAATAAACTGAAAAAAATCACAGGCTCATCTCATTAGATGTTGAAAAACCCTTTTACTAAACCAAGATCCCCTTCATATCAAAGTCTTAAAGAGATCAGGAATAAAATGTGCATAACATAATAAATGCAATATAATAGCATGCCAACATCAAATTAATTTGAGAGAAACTTAAAGTAATTCCACTATAATCAGGACAAAACAAAGCTCTTGACTCCCTACCTCTTCAATATAGCTTAAAGTTCTAGCTAGAGAAGAAAGGAAACTAAAGAAGATCAAGGGGATACAAATCAAAAAGGAAGAAGTCAAAGTGCTGCTCTTCACAAAATTCATTATAGTATACATAAGTAACCTATAAATTCTATCAGAGAACTCTTACAGCTGCAAAACCTCTTCAACAAAATGGCTGAGTGAAAAAAACTCACAAATTTAGTAGCCCTCTTTTATATAAACAATAAACAGGCTGAGAAAGAAATTAGGGAAAAAGCATCCTTTTGCTCATTTGTACAATAGTATACTACTCAGCTACTAAAAACAAGGACATCATGAATTTTTCCAGCAAATGCTTGGAAGTAGAAACTATCACCCCAAGTGATGTAGTCCCAATCAAGAAAGATTCATGGCATGTATTCAGCTATAAGTGCATAGTAGCCATAATGTATAGCACAACCACACTACAAAAGTCAGAACCAAAGAAGTGAACAAGGCCAGCCTAAGAGAAATTGCTTGAATATCACCTGACATAATTTTAATCATAGTTTTTGAATAATTATCATTGAAGCATGTTCATTCTTACATAAGAGGAAAGTACCACTAGATAAATTCCTTGAAGAGTATTTGTACATGTGTGAAATGAATTGGGAGTGAGATAATGATCTCCAGTGACTTGAATTCACACTGGAATCCAGCATCTCTGCAGGGACTTATACTCAATGACAATGACAGCAAGAGAAAGCTGTGCAGCTACAAAAGCAAAATAGCCTTGACCTTATTACTTTGCAATGGATTCTGGTTGGAAAAGGTAAGTTTTGATTTTTTGTGGGTAAATCTGGCTTTTAATTTGACTTTTATCTTAGAGAATATTTATTCTTTGAAAATTTATCCAAACTCACAAGTTTTAGTGGATACACACATCTGGTGGAATAGTCCATCGTCTGGACCAAAAACACCTAGCTGAGTCAGCTTCTATTTCTTTATCCAGTTAATCTCCATTGTTACACATTTCTTATATATCTAGCCACTGATGAATCTAGAATCCCGCATGATCAATAACACTACAGGAACTTGCTACTCAGGAGAATTAAGTCACTATTTTTAAAATGCTTTGATGGAGTACTTTGTGAAGGTTCTAGTATAACTGGCAGCAGATATTTTAGACAATCAGAAGTTATAATGTTGAAAATCTTGAAGTAAATGTTCCTGTGATCCTGAGCTGGATAAACGTAAAGAAACTTAATATTTTATGTTGAGTATTTTTCCCCTCTGTATTGTCTAGAAAACAATGTGATTTCATTACATCACACTCCACTTAGAAAACACAGCTTCCTTTCTAGTTTTCCAAGTTTTAGTAAGAATGCTTATCTTGAAGTAGCCTTGTTTCACTAAAAGATGATATAAATTTTGTATGATTGGAACTCACCTTATGTCTATTTACCACATAGCTTCTTTACACCACAAAGTTGCATGTGTTCTCAACTTCACTGTAACTTTTTGTAGAGGTAATATAGTCATAAACCTGTTCCTCTAATGTCTCCATCACAGCATCGATCAGATAGTAGCTCTACCATCCAATGGCTTTCCTGGACAATGGAAACCACACTGCAGTGACAGAGTTTATTTTATTGGGATTAACAGATGACCCAGTCCTTAGAGTCATCCTCTTCACCATCATCCTGTGCGTCTACCTGGTGACCTTGTCTGGAAATCTCAGCACCATCATTCTCATCAGAGTCTCTTCTCAGCTCCATCACCCCATGTACTTTTTTCTCAGCCATTTGGCTTCTGCAGATATAGGCTACTCATCTTCTGTCACACCCAATATGCTTGTTAACTTTTTTGTGGAGAAAAATACCATTACATACCTAGGATGTGGCATCCAGCTTGGCTCGGGTGCTTTCTTTGGAACAGTTGAGTGCTTTGTTCTAGCTGCCATGGCTTATGATCGCTTTGTAGCAATCTGTAGCCCACTGCTTTATCCAACCAAAATGTCAACACAAGTCTGTGTACAGTTGCTTGTAGTAGCATTCATAAGTGGTTTTCTTAATGCCTCATCATTCACCCTGTCATTCTTTTCTTTCTTCTTCTGTGGACCAAATAGAATCAATCACTTTTTCTGTGATTTTACTCCTTTAGTTGAACTCTCTTGTTCTGATGACAGTGTCTCCATTATTCTTGCCACTATTTCTGTTGGCACTGTCATTCTAATCACAGTGATTGTTATTGTTGTCTCCTACATCTACATCCTCATCACCATCCTGAAGATGCGCTCCACTGAAGGCCGCCAAAAGGCCTTCTCTACCTGTACCTCCCACCTCACTGCAGTCACTCTGTTCTATGGAACTGTCACATTCATATATGTGATGCCCAAATCTAACTACTCCACAGACCAGAACAAAGTGGTGTCTGTGTTCTACATGGTGGTGATCCCCATGTTGAACCCTCTTATCTACAGCCTGAGGAGTAATGAGATTAAGGGTGCCCTGAAGAGACAAATTGGAAGGAAAATATTTTCTTAGAAATATCTGTTATATTGTTGGACTTGTTATAGCAATAATATGAATATAGTAATAAAATTTGAGTTTTTGTGATTGAAAATTCTATTGATATATTATTAGCAAATGTGGAAATTTGTAATAAATATCAGATTTCAATATTCAGATTACAGAAGAAATGTCATTGTAAATTACTTTTAATAGAATAAAATAATTTTAAGTAACAAAATAAGGTAATACATATGAAATATAATATGCTGAAAATATTTTGACATTTTTCATTTTTTTCAAATATTTTATAGTCAACTTTGTTACAAATTGCATCTTAACTGTCCTCAAAGTCTTACATGGTTTTTTAGGGTCTGTTGTCTAGTGCTGTTGAGAAAGGCTAGAATCACAATGCTTGATTCTAGTGGGCAATCTTCAGTTTACCAGATGCATGCCATAAAGGATATATTGGGACTCACGATATTATTCCTCTTTATTGACCATAATGTGACATTTTCCCACCATGTGTTCTTTTGATGATATACAACTGCAGGTACACATCAATGGAGTCAATTCATAAGAGACAGTGACTTCATAAACAGACTTCATAACCATTTTGTTCAGTGCCAGTTCCCTTCCAAACCTTCTCACTCCCTGGCACTTCAAGTCTCTCAAAGGTTAGGCGTGTCTTCTTTTCCTGAGACCAGAGCCAGCAGTCCTCTGCTGTATATGTGTTGGGGTCCTCATCTCAGGTTCATATATGTTGCCTGGTTGGTGTCACAGTGTCTGAGAGACCTCAAGGGTCCAGATTAGTTGAAACTGCTGGTCTTCCTATTAAGTCAGATTCTTGAGCTTGCCAGGATCAAGGGAAATAAACTAATAAAAACAACAGAAATGGTATTTAAAGAGATGTTTATAATTTTAACAGTGAGTCCATGAAGAGGAAATTTTTAGAAAGACTTCATGGTCAAGCCACTTATCCTTGTGTGCACAAATGAGCATACCTGGCTATATCACCTTTGAAATCTGACTGCCTTTAGGAGATATGAAATCAACTTTCACATGTCGGTGGTGTTCACATTTACTCCTCTTCACCCTCTACTTTAATTTTCCAGGAACAAATTCCACCTTTTTGCTGATAGAACCAAAGCATTGATGTTTTTCCTCATTCACCTACATTTCCATATATTCTAGAGTCTGTCAATGATTCTCACATTTCAGATGTTAGTTTAGTACAGTGGATGTGGTTACAAATAAAAACTAGCAACAGTGGAATTTAGGATCACTCATATAGGTTCTTGATAATAATTGTTGCGGGGAGGGTGGTAATGGGGGGAGTATGGGGAGGAAAACACCCACATAGAAGGGGAGGAGGAGGGGTGAGGGGGATGTTGGCCTGGAAACTGGAAAAGGTAATAACATTTGAAATGTAAATAAGAAATACCCAATTTAATAAAGATGGAGAAAAAAGTAAAAGTTATGTGATATAGACTATCAGAATAGGTTGGGTATCACTGATAAAACAAAAATCAACAAAAACCAACATCATGTCTGTTAGGTTGATGTTCACAGGGAAAGGGTTTACAGTATACTTCTCACTGAGAACTTAGTACCTGAGAAAGGATTGCGGGATGTGAGACTATTCATGTAAAATAAAGCAGTACCTATATGAGATAGTTGTGTGAATGTAATATTGCTTTCATGTACATTGAGGCTTCTGTTGAAATGATTAAAGAGCTTTAATTAGCCCTATGGTACACCCAACTGAAACAAATGATAAAACGCTAAGTATATCTTCAACATTACATTATTGCTTACAAAATAAGCATTCTGTAAACATCCCCAGAAAGTGACAACCCAGAGAAGTAGATTTAGATTTTAATTTATGATATTTTATGTCAGTGAGATGAGTTAGCAGGGTAAAGTTCTTATCACAAAACACTCATGACTTTAGTTCTTTTCCTGGAATCGGCATAAAAGTAGGAGAGGGGAAATCCTCTGCCTCTACTCATAACCCAACAGAAATAAACACACTTTTCTTTCCAATGACAGAATTTGAGAATTCAGAAAAAAGTGCTATAAAATTGAATTACATTTAAGATGAGATGGAGAATTAGAGGGGCAAGAATCATAAATTCAGACATATACTTGGGGGAGATCTTATCAAAAGAAATCATACATATTAACAAATATAGAGAAACTACAGGAAGGAACCATTACACAGATTGCTGCCACAGTGGGAAAAAGAATCTTAGTTCTTGATCTTGGCTCTAATATCGTCAAGATCAACTGCTACCTCAGAACTAATTGAGTAAATGAATAAACAGGTTTCAATTAATCCTGTCAAACACAGAGAAAAATATTGACCCACTAAATGGAAACCAGGGGTACTAAACAGAGAATCAATGGCAGTGTGCAAGAAAAACAAATCCGCTAGAATTTAAGCTATGAAAGTTAATCAACATACATAACATTCACTGAAAAGGTAAGGGACAGGTGAAATGTACACAGTAACATAAATGTTAGATTAAATCACAGAGAGCTTCATAATTTAAAAGTTTACAATGCCAGCATTTATAGCACTTTTCTGTATTTCCAGTGGATGTGAGACAGAGTCATGGCTAAGAGCCCCATGACTCTCTGGAAGAAGGATGAGATAAAATTGGGTCTAATATGTTTTCGTGGTCCCTACCATGGCTTTTTAATTTTAAGAATCACTACACTCAAAAAATTGGACAGCATACACTAGTGATTGGGCAGAAGAGTTTTGAAATTTGTTTATTTCATCAGTGGCCAGCTGCTTACATGTAGGGGCAGAAAATATAGAATGGCTTCATGAAATTAAGATTAGAAGGAGTCAGACGAGGTTTTCAAACTGAAGAGCAATGACTATTTCTACCATCCTCCCCACAAAAATGGAAGCCAAAATCTCTTTGTGGTATGAATCGTGAGATGTCAATTCTTTTTTTTTCTTTTTTTCTTTTTTCTTTTTTTTGGAGCTGGGGACTAAACCCAGGGCCTTGCACTTGCTAGGCAAGCACTCTGCCACTGAGCTAAATCCTGAGATATCAATTCTTACTTGACGATCAGCAATGTGTTTTTTTTTATTCACAGGCTTTTTCTTTCACAGTTTTCTATATATAATATTTTTTATTTTTTATTGGATATTTTTATTTGCATTTTATATATAAGTATTTTATAACCTTTAAATTGGCTTTACTCTCATCCCTCCACATATTCCTCAAGGTTCTTAATGAAGACATTTGACATTGTCTTAACATTACTAACTACAAAAAATTTATAAAAATGAAAAAATATTAAAAGAAAATAGCTAAAAGTTGTATATTTTTATCTCAGTATCCATTGACATGAAACATAAAATGAACCAAGAACCAACATTCACCTGAGACAATTTTCTTATCATACACTTCTAATAATTATCAAATAAAAGTGAGACAATTCGCAAACCAAAATAAAAAAGTCCTTGACATTTGTTTTCATGTGTAATAAGTGCCTTTTTCACCTGAGATAATGCTCTCAAGGAATTTGATTCATATGTGAATCCTGAGACAATTCAGAGACTTATTCTCAATGGTAAAAGAATGACTGTGGGAGATAATAAGAACATTATAAATTCAGGTTATAATTATTGTGACTTTCTTACTTTAAAATGAATCTTTATTTCAAAAGGTCCTGGCTTTCTTCTACCATTGAAGAATACTTTGCTCTTTGAAAATGTATATACACACACACACACACACACACACACACACACACACACATATATATGTATGTTGTAGTTGGGAAAGAAGACGGGTATATTCAAGAAAATATACCTGAATCAACTTAAAATTTAAGTCAAATTCTTGTGAATAGTTATATATAGAATTTAATTCTCAAATAATTCTTATTCATCCAAGCAGTTAGAAGAGGAATGACCTACATGATCTCTAATGACATAAAAGCTTAGCACTCAAGAAAATAAAATGCTGATAAATTCACTAGTCTTGACATAATGTAGTAATATCATGAAAATGTCTCATGAAAATAGAAGCTTTTTTACTGACCAAATGCTCTAGCATCACAGGCTCTTGACACCATGAATTAACTCAAGCTTTTAGGGCTGAAAATCTGAAGACATGTGTATCAGCCTAGAAACATACATAGATGCCAACACTAAAATAACTCTCTAGGTCCTAGTTGTTACAAATTCATAAAGCTATGTAAAACTTTTTATTAAAGAAGCAAAGAGAAAGCTACATCCAGATAAACTTTTTTAACTTTTAGAAAATTTCATTTTGACTTACAGTTCCAAACGGATAAGAATCTATGATAGCAGATTGGAGTCACAACAGCTGCAACTGAAAGCTGAGTTTTACATTTAACACCGAAATCATTCAATTTCATACTCATTCCAATAAAACCACACATTCTAAGCCTCCAAAACAGTGTTACCAATTAGAGACCAAGCATTCAAATTTCCAAGAGTATGCAGAATATCTTATCCAAACCACCACAGCTTCCTTCACCAGACATCAAAATTGTCAGTAAATTGTCTTGATGTTCAAATTCAGAACAGGGCTTTAAACAAAACATAATTTCTCCTCAAACAACAAAAATAATAGAAAACAAAACTCACTATTCCTTAATATCTCTTAATATCATGGGGTCAATTCCCCAATAAACAGACATAGACTAACAGACTGGATACATAAAGAGGTCTCAGCATTTTGATGCATACAGGAAACACACCTTAGTAACAAAGACAGACACAGTCTCAGAGTAAAAGACTGGAAAACAATTTTCCAAGAAAATGGTCCCAAGTAACAAGCTGGAATAGCCATTCTAATACCGAATAAAATCAACTTTCAACCAAAAGATATCAAATAAGATAAGTAAAAACACTTCATATTCATCAGAGAAAAAATCCACCAAGATGAATTGTCAATCATGAATATCTATGTTCCAAATGCAAGGGCACCTACATTCATAAAAGAAACCTTATTAAACCTCAAAACAAATATTTCACCTCAAACAATAGTAGTGGGAGATTTCAACACTCTACTCTCATCAATAGACAGATCATGAAAACAGAAACTAAACAGAGACATTAAGAAATTTTAACATATTTATAGAACATTTCATCCTAAAACAAAAGAATATACCTTCTCAGCACCTCATCGTACCTTTTCTAAAACTGACCATATAATTGTTCACAAAACAGGCCTCAACAGATACAAGAAGATTGAAATAATCCCACACATCCTATGAAATCACCATGGACTAAGGCTGTTCTTTAATAACAACAAATATAAGAGAAAGCCCACATACACATGGAAGTTGAATAAAGGCTCTATTCAATTAAAACTTGGTCAAGGAAGAAGTAAGGATAGAAATTAAAGACTTTTTGGAATTTAATAAAAATGAAGGCACAACATACCCAAACTTATGGGACACAATGAAACAGTGCTAAGGGAAAAACTCATAGCTCTGAGTGCCTCAAAAACAAACTGGAGAGAGCATACATTAGCAATTATACAATAGACAGCACACCTAAAACAAAAAGCATCAACTATACCCAAGAGGAGTAGATGGTAGGAAATAATCAAACTCGAGTCTGAAATCAACCAAGTAGAAACAAAAAGAACTAGACTAAGAATCAACAAAACAGGAGCTGGTTCTTTGAAAAAATCAATGAGATAGATAAACCCTTAGCCAGACTAACCAGAGGGCACAGAGAGAGTATCCAAATTAACAAAATCAGAAATGAAAAGGGAAACATAATAACAGAATGTGAGGAAATTCAAAAAATCATCAGATCCTACTATAAAAGCCTATATTAAATAAAACTGGAAAATCTGGGTGAAATGGACAATTTCTAGACAGATACCAGGTACCCAAGTTAAATCAGGGTCAGATAAACCATCCAAACAATCCCATAACTCCTCAAGAAATATGAGCATTTATTAAAATTTTCCCAGCCAAAAACAAACAAACAAACAAAAAAACAAAAACAAAAACAAAAACCTAACAAAACCCAGGACCAGATGGGTTTAGTGCATAATTCTATCAAACCATTATAGAAGACCTCATACCAATACTGTCCAAACTATTCTACAAACAAACTAGAAACAGATGGAGTACTACCCACTTCCTTCTATGAAGCCACAAGTACGCTTATACCTATACCACAGAAAAACCCAACAAAGAGAGAATTTCAGACCAATTTCCCTTATGAATATCGATGCAAAAATACTCAATAAAATTCTCACAAAGCGAATCTAAGAACATATCAAAATGATCATCCATTATGATCAAGTAGGCTTTATCCCAGGGATGCAGGGATGGTTCAATATATGGAAATCCATCAATGTAATCCTGTTGTTGTAAAAATATAAAAAAATAAAAAAAAGTAGGGTTGTCCTTTATCTCGCTAGGTCCGGCACCGCAGTGCCCCAATATATCTGTTAGATATCTTGGCAGAAACACATCTCAACTCCATAGCAGCCCAGTGTCTCCTGCCGCTGCACTTTCCTACACTCAAATCGTCACATAAAAGAACACACAACACAATCACCTTTGGCCCACTAGGTAAAATATAATTGCCCACCTAAACATACAAAGCCCAGTACCATCCATCCCTTAAGAACATGAATAACAACCTGTAAATACACAGAGAGGACTCTTATTGTCACCTGCCATGGATTTTCTCCCTCTCCCTCCTGTCCCTTCCTCTCTGTTCCAGTCTCCTCCTATTCCTTCAAACTTCTTTCCTGCCCATCCATCCATCTCATCCAATGACAGGCCTTCTTCTATCCTGTACCTGCCCCTCATCTGTAGTTTACAAATTCAATGGGGAGAAGGTTCTGGTGAAGTCACCTGAGTCCTGAGTACTGACTAGGCAGCTGTCCTTGGGGCAGTGGAATTAGCATCAAAATACAGATAACTCCAGGGCAAACCACAACACAATCCACTTTGAAAACTCAAAGGGGTAAAAAAATAAAATAAAATAAAATAAAATAAAATAAAACCACATAGTCATCTCATTAGATGCTGCGAAAGCATTTAAACAAAATTCAACACCCCTTCATTTTAAAAGTCCTGGAAAGATCAGGAATTCAAGGCCTATACATAAATTTAGCAAAAGCAATATACAGCAAATCAGTAGCCAACATCAATCTAAATTGAGAGACTTTGAAGCAATCCCACTAAAGTCAGGGATTAGACACTCTCTCCCTACTTATTCAATATTGAACTTGAAGTCTTAGATCAATCAGACAACAAAAGGAGGTCAAAGTATATAACTTTGAAAGGAAGAAGTCAAAATATCACTATTTGCAAATGATATGATAGTATACTTAAGTGACTCCAAAAGTTCCACCAGAGAACTACTAAACATGTTCGGTAGCCTTCCTCTACTCAAACTATAAACAGGCTGAGAAAGAAATTTTAAAAATGACCCATTTCACGATCGTCACAAATAACTTAAAGTAACTCAGTGTGACTCTAACCAGGCTTGGAAAAATTTATGATCAAGGAAAACATTCCTTCTAGGTTTGAACTGAGGTCTTTCTCTGATACTCAAAAGTCGTAAACTGGATATGGGTAATTTACTGTGGGTACGAGGACAGAAAATAAAAGATTGACTAGTTTATCTTTATGAGACTTGAAAGTAGTAAGCACCGGCAAGATGATTCTTCTCTTCCCAAACCTTGCTAACTTTTGAAGCATTATAAATGCTTTACATTTATAATGAACTAGTAGAGGTAGCAAATAGCTAACGAATGCTGTCAGGTTCTACTCTTAATGGAAAGACATGTAAACAATTCTTCTGTAACTTTGTAAACTTTATTGAACTGTTACATAAACTGTAACTTTAAACTTACATTATGGAATATAGAAGTTCTCAGAAACACATGAAATCAATTACCCTACTGTAACACTTCTGCCTGATAGTGGCAGGAGTTAAATTTTGTCTAAGAAAGTATAAAATCTAAGATCAAAAATAAAGTGGTGGTATAACCATTTTCTGTTTTATCGAGCATGCGTGTGCTCTGTGTCTTCCTGAATTAATCCTCTCTCTCTCTCTCTCTCTCTCTCTCTCTCTCTCTCTCTCTCTCTCTCTCCCCCTCCCTCCCTCCCTCCCCCCCTCTGTTTCCTTTTTTCCCTCTGGATTTTGAAGACTTGAACTCTGAGCCTCTTGCCTGTCTAGCAAAAGGCTACCGAGTCAAAGAGTAAAGAATTCAAGGAACTAAGTTACTTTTCTTATCTTCCTGCTGCTATCTTCTGGATTATTTTGCTCCAGACACCAAGAGAAAGTTATATAGTCAAAAGTTATCAGCTTTTGTCTTTTACTGATGCCATACCTTAGTGCTTTCCTCAGTTTACCCCGAATGTTGAACCAGCCCTCTGAACTCTTTCAATTAAGAAGTTTTTCTTATTGCTTATTTTATTTACATTTTAAATGTTATCCTCTTTTCTGGTTTCCCCTCTGGAAACCGCCTATTCCATACTTTCTTCCCCTGCTTCTATGAGGGTGCTTGCCCACTTACCCACCCAGCCACTTTGACCTCTTGTCTTGGCATTTCCCTACACTAGGGCATCCACCCTTCCCAGGACTAAGGGTCTCTCCTTCCATTGATGCCCAACAAGGCCATTCTCTGCTACATATGTGACTGGAGTCATGGGTCCCTCCCTGTGCACTCTTTGGTTGGTGGTTTAGTCCCTGGGAACCCTGGGGTTTTGGTCAGTTGATGTTATTCCTATGGGTTGCAAACCCCTTTCATTCCTTTAGTCCTTTCTAGGACTTTTAAAATGAAGGGGTGTTGAATTTTGTTCAAATGCTTTCGCAGCATCTAATGAGATGACTATGTGGTTTTATTTTATTTTATTTTATTTTATTTTATTTTATTTTATTTTATTTTTTTACCCCTTTGAGTTTTCAAAGTGGATTGTGTTGTGGTTTGCCCTGGAGTTATCTGTATTTTGATGCTAATTCCACTGCCCCAAGGACAGCTGCCTAGTCAGTACACCTCAACTGGGGACCCAGTGCTCAGTCCAAAGGATGGCTGTGAGCATCTACCTCTGTATTTGTCAAACTCTGGCAGAGCATCTCACAGGACATCTATATCAGGCTCCTGTCGGCAAGTATTTCTTGGCATCAGTAATAGTGTCTGGGTTTGGTTCTTGTATATAGGATGGATCCCCAGGTGAGAGAGTCTCTAAATGGTCTTTCCTTCAGTATCTGTTCCACACTTTGTCTTCATATTTCTTCCCTTGAGTATTTTGTCCTCCCTTCTAAAAAGGACTGAAGTATCCATGCTTTGGTCTTCCTTCTTCGTGAGCTTCATGTGGTCTGTGAATTGTATCTTGGGTATTCTGAGCATTTGGGCTAATATCCATCATGATTAAGTAAGCTTCATTCTAGGGATGCAGGGATGGTTCAATACAGGAAAACCCAACAACATAATCACCTATATAAACAAACTCAAAGAAAAAAATGATCATTTCATTAAATGCTGAGAAAGCATTTGACAAAATTCAACACCCTTCATGTTAAAATTCTTGGAAAGGTCAGCAATTCAATGTCCATACCTAAGCATAGTAAAAGCAGTATAAACAGCAAACCAATAGCCAATATCAAACTAAATGGAGAGAATTTGAAGCAATCTCGCTAAAATCATGGACTAGACAAGGCTTACTCTCTCCCTACCTATTCAGTATAGTACTCAAAATCCTAGTCAGAGCAATTAGACAACAAAAAGAGATCAAAGGGAGATCACAAGAGTCACAAACAATATAAACTACCTTGGTGTGACTCTTACCAAACAAGTGAAAGATTCGTAAGACAAGAACTTCAAGTCTCTGAAGAAATCAAAGATCTCAGAAGATGAAAACCAAATCTCCCATGCTATTGGAAGGATTAATATAGTAAACATGACCTCTGGCCGAAAGTAATCTACAGATTCAATGTACTTCCCATCCAAATTTCAATTCAGTTCTTCAGAGCTAAAAGGAGCAATTTGCAAATTCATTTTGAATAACAAAAAATCCAGGATATCAAAAACTATTCTGAACAGTAAAAGAACTTCTGAGGAAAACACCGTCCCAGAAGTGTTTTTAAATGTCCAGAAGGGGTTATACCAATAGTCCTTCCAACAGATTTGATCTGATGATAGTTATTGTTTATCCACTAAATGTAATGAACTATTCATTTATGAGCTAAATCAAATGTATTAACATATGTTTCCATTAAATTCTTTTACTGTCCACAAAATAAATTGATTGATGACACAGACTATGAACAGAAAATAACAGGCTATCACATGCGTTCTCCATGTTCACCAAGTTATTATTAGAAGTAATATGTCAAAATATGCTCACATTCTATTTTCTTTAAAATTCTTGTTTCTGTTATCTTAACTGTGATACTTAGAGATAGCTAAAAGACAAATTAAAAAATTTCACTAGTAGGTATTTAGGTAGAATGTCATTTCATTTTTTTTTTTATTAACTTGAGTATTTCTTGAGTAATACTTAAGTATAACTTGAGTATTGACATTTCGAATGTCATTCCCTTTCCCGGTTTCCAGGCAAACATCCCCCTAATCCCTCCCCCTCCCCTTCTTTATGGGTGTTCCCCTTCCCACCCTCCCCCCATTGCCACCCTCCCCCCAACAATCATGTTCACTGGGGGTTCAGTCTTAGCAGGACAAAGGGCTTCCCCTTCCACTGGTGATCTTACTAGGATATTCATTGCTACCTATGGGGTCAGAGTCCAGGGTCAGTCCATGTATAGTCTTTAGGTAGTGGCTTAGTCCCTGGAAGCTCTGGTTGCTTGACATTGTTGTTCATAAGGGGTCTCGAGCCCCTTCAAGCTCTTCCAGTTCTTTTTCTGATTCCTTCAACGGGGGATCCTATTCTCAGTTCAGTGGTTTGCTGCTGGCATTCGCCTCTGTATTTGCTGTATTCTGGCTGTGTCCCTCAGGAGCGATCTACATCCGGGTCCTGTCGGCCTGCACTTCTTTGCTTCATCCATCTTGTCTAATTGGGTGACTGTATATGTATGGGCCGCATGTGGGGCAGGCTCTGAATGGGTGTTCCTTCTGTCTCTGTTTTAATCTTTACCTCTATTCCCTGCCAAGGGTATTCTTGTTCCCCCTTTTAAAGGAGTGAAGCATTCACATTTTGATCATCCGTCTTGAGTTTCATGTGTTCTATGCATCTAGGGTAATTCAAGCATTTGGGCTAATAGCCGCTTATCAATGAGTGCATACCATGTGTGTTTCAGAATGTCATTTCTTAATACCAATACTATCTCAACATAAGATTCTCAGTTGAGATGATGAATTTATAATTAGTTTCATTGAATTTCCACCATCAGGGCTACATTTTTTTCATGTTTATTAACTTGAGTATTTCTTTTTTTATGTTCTTTTTTATTTTTTCCATCTTTATTAACTTGAGTATTTCTTACTTACATTTCTATTGTTATTCCCCTTCCTGGTTTCCAGGCCAACATCCCCCTAACCCCTCCGCCTCCCCTTCTCTATGGGTGTTCCCATCCCCATTCTCCCCCCATTACCACACTTCCCCAACAATCAGGTTCACTGGGGTTGAGTATTGGCAGGACCAAGGGTTTCCCCTTCCACTGGTGCTCTTACAAGGCTATTCATTGCTACCTAGGAGGGTGGAGCCCAGGGTCAGTCCATGTACAGTCTTTGGGTAGTGGCTTAGTCCCTGGAAGCTCTGGTTGGTTGGCATTGTTGTTCATACGGGGTCTTGAGCCCCTTCAAGCTCTTCCAGTCCTTTCTCTGATTCCTTCAACAAGGGTCCCGTTCTCAGTTCAGTGGTTTGCTGCTGGCATTCGCATATGTATTTGCTGTATTCTGGCTATGTCTCTCAGGAGAGATCTACATCCAGTTCCTGTCAGCTTGTACTTCTTTGCTTCATCCATCTTATCTAGTTTGGTGACTGATATGTATGGGCCACATGAGGGGCAGGCTCTGAATGGGTGTTCCTTCTGCCTCTGTTCTAAACTTTGCCTCCTTATTACCTCCCAAGTGTATTCTTGTTCCCCTTTTAAAGAAGGAGTGAAGCATTCTCATTTTGGTCATCCTTCTTGAGTTTCATGTGTTCTGTGCATCAAGGGTATTTCCAGCATTTGGGCTAATATCCACTTATCAATGTATGTATACCATGTGTGTTTTTCTGTGATTGGGTTGCCTCACTCAGGATATTTTCCAGTTCCATCCATTTGCCTATGAATTTCATAAAGTCATTGTTTTTAATAGCGGAGTAGTACTCTATTGTGTAAATGTACCACATTATCTGTATCCATTCCTCTGTTGAAGGACATCTGGGTTCTTTCCAGCTTCTGGCTATTATAAATAAGGCTGCTATGAACATAGTGGAGCACGTGTCTTTTTTATATGTTGGGGCATTTTTGGGTATATGCCCAAGAGAGGTATACCTGCGTCCTCAGGTAGTTCAATGTTCAATTTTCTGAGGAACATCCAGACTGATTTCCAGAATGGTTGTACCAGTCTGCAGTCCCACCAACAATGGAGGAGTGTTCCTCTTTCTCCACATCCTTGCCAGCATTTGCTGTCACCTGAGTTTTTGATCTTAGCCATTCTCACTGGTGTGAGGTGAAATCTCAGGGTTGTTTTTATTTGCATTTCCCTTATGACAAAAGCTATTGAACATTTCTTTAGGTGTTTCTCAGCCATTGCGAATTCCTCAGCTGTGAATTCTTTGTTTAGCTCTGAACCCCATTTTTAATAGGATTATTCATCTCCCTGCAGTCTAACTTCTTGAGTTCTTTGTATATTTTGGATATAAGCCAGCTATCAGTTGAAGAATTGGAAAAGACCTTTTTCCAATCTGTTGGTTGCCATTTTGTCCTAACAACAGTGTCCTTTGCCTTACAGAAGCTTTGCAGTTTTATGAGGTCCCATTTGTCGATTCTTGATCTTAGAGCATAAGCCATTGGTGTTTTGTTCAAGAAATTTTCTCCAGTGCCCATGTGTTCGAGATGCTTCCCCACTTATTCTTCAATTAGTTTGAGTGCATCTGGTTTGACATGGAGGTCCTTGATTCACATGGACTTAAGCCTTGTACAGGGTGATAAGCATGGATCGATCTGCATTCTTCTACATGCTGACCTCCAGTTGAACCAGCACCATTTGCTGAAAATAATATCTTTTTTCCTTTGGATGGTTTTGGCTCCTTTGCCAAAATCAAGTGACTATAGGTGTGTGGGTTCATTTCTGGGTCTTCAATTCTATTCCACTGGTCTATCTGTCTGTCTCTGTACCAATACCATGCAGTTTTTATCACTATTGCTCTGTAATACTGCTTGAGTTCTGGGATAGTAATTCCCCCGAAGTCCTTTTATTGTTGAGGATAGTTTTAGCTATCCTGGGTGTTTTGTTATTCTAGATGAATTTGGAAATTGTTCTTTCTAACTCTTTGAAGAATTGGATTGGAATTTTGATGGGGATTGCATTGAATCTATATATTGATTTTGTTAAAATGACCATTTTTCCAATATTAATCCTGCCAATCCATGAGCCTGGGAGATCTTTCCATCTTCTGAGATCTTCAATTTCTTTCTTCAGAGGCTTGAAGTTCTTATCATACAGATCTTTCACTTGCTTGGTTAAAGTCACACCGAGGTAATTTATATTATTTGGAAGTATTATGAAGGGTGTCTTTTCAGTAATTTCTTTCTGGGCTTGTTTCTCTTTTGTGTAGAGGAAGGCTACTGATATAAGTAGGGAGAGAGTGAACAGCCTTGTCTAGTCCCTGATTTTAGTGGGATTGCTTCAAGTTTCTCTCCATTTAGTTTAACGTTAGCTACTGGTTTGCTAACGTTACTATGTTTGCTAACGTACTATGTCCTTTCCCATTTATATCCAGTCATTTAACTTTTAGGGTTATCTTCTCCTTGCCACATTTTACCACAAATATCTTTTTTTTCTATTACATAATCACTTTATCATATCAACCCATTGTTCTACTATAGTTTCCAATTTCTTCTGAGTTTTTTTTCTAATGTAATCCAAAGTTACAAACATTCTCTTCTGTTTCGTCTTAATTATTTGTGACCTTTTTACGGCATAGTCTGGGAGAAACTTTCACAATTTCTTCAACCGAAGTGTCAAATACAATAACCTCATTAATAAAGGGAAATTATGGAAATATAAATCATACTGTGTATAGTTTACACCTTCCCACAATACCCAATCACATTTATATAACCAGGGAAAAGGAGAATGGGATGTAAATGTGAAATAATTTAAATATCTGAAAAATGTGCAGTGAAAATGAGACATGACCATTTTAAATCTGAATATGACCTTCAGCCTTGGGGAAACATCAGCAAAGCTGAAATTTCATTACTTCTCTCTCAAATATTAGCAGACAATGTATTTATTTCAGCACATGAAAATGGAAATTGCAAGTCGAGGTTTATTTGTGCATCCTCTCCTCTAACAAATTAACACATTATATTCTAAAATAGATGTATATATTTCATGTTTCTTTTTTTTTTTTTTTGAGAAAGTATGTTAGGACCACTTTATTGATGTTCTTAAAAGCAACTGAAAAGCTCTGGCTGATAAACATTGAAATTGTTCTTCACACACAAAGACTGACTACTTTATACTTGTCAAAATTACTAAGGTCCACAAGGAACTTCCAGACATATGAACTACACACTGGCATTTAGCATATTTGAAACAAAGAAAATTTCGATTACGTATCTATGTGGGTTTTTTTTTTTTTATTAACTTGAGTATTTCTTATATACATTTCGAGTGTTATTCCCTTTCCCGGTTTCCGGGCAAACATCCCCCTCCCCCCTCCCCTTCCTTATGGGTGTTCCCCTCCCAACCCTCCCACCATTGCCGCCCTCCCCCCATAGACTAGTTCACTGGGGGTTCAGTCTTAGCAGGACCCAGGGCTTCCCCTTCCACTGGTGCTCTTACTAGGATATTCATTGCTACCTATGGGGTCAGAGTCCAGGGTCAGTCCATGTATAGTCTTTAGGTAGTGGCTTAGTCCCTGGAAGCTCTGGTTGCTTGGCATTGTTGTACTTTTGGGGTCTCGAGCCCCTTCAAGCTCTTCCAGTTCTTTCTCTGATTCCTTCAATAGGGGACCTATTCTCAGTTCAGTGGTTTGCTGCTGGCATTCGCCTCTGTATTTGCTGTATTCTGGCTGTGTCTCTCAGGAGCGATCTACATCCGGCTCCTGTCAGTCTGCACTTCTTTGCTTCATCCATCTAGTCCAATTGGGTGGCTGTATATGTATGGGCCAAATGTGGGACAGGCTCTGAATGGGTGTTCCTTCAGTCTCTGTTTTAATCTTTGCCTCTCCCTTCCCTGCCAAGGGTATTCTTTTTCCTCATTTAAAGAAGGAGTGAAGCATTCACATTTTGATCATCCGTCTTGAGTTTCGTTTGTTCTAGGGATCTAGGGTAATTCAAGCATTTGGGCTAATAGCCACTTATCAATGAGTGCATACCATGTATGTCTTTCTGTGATTGGGTTAGTTCACTCAGGATGATATTTTCCAGTTCCAACCATTTGCCTACGAATTTCATAAACTCGTTGTTTTTGATAGCTGAGTAGTATTCCATTGTGTAGATGTACCACATTTTCTGTATCCATTCCTCTGTTGAAGGGCATCTGGGTTCTTTCCATTTTCTGGCTATTATAAATAAGGCTGCGATGAACATAGTGGAGCACGTGTCTCTTTTATATGTTGAGGCATCTTTTGGGTATATGCCCAAGAGAGGTATAGCTGGATCCTCAGGCAGTTCAATGTCCAATTTTCTGAGGAACCTCCAGACTGATTTCCAGAATGGTTTTACCAGTCTGCAATCCCACCAACAATGGAGGAGTGTTCCTCTTTCTCCACAACCTCGCCAGCATCTGCTGTCACCTGAGTTTTTGATCTTAGCCAATCGCACTGGTGTGAGGTGAAATCTCAGGGTTGTTTTGATTTGCATTTCCCTTATGACTAAAGATGTTGAACATTTCTTTAGGTGTTTCTCAGCCATTCAGCATTCCTCAGCTGTGAATTCTTTGTTTAGCTCTGAACCCCATTTTTTAATAGGGTTATTTGTTTCCCTGCGGTCTAACTTCTTGAGTTCTTTGTATATTTTGGATATAAGGCCTCTATCTGTTGTAGGGTTGGTAAAGATCTTTTCCCAATCTGTTGGTTGCCGTTTTGTCCTAACCACAGTGTCCTTTGCCTTACAGAAGCTTTGCAGTTTTATGAGATCCCATTTGTCAATTCTTGATCTTAGAGTATAAGCCATTGGTGTTTTGTTCAGGAAATTTTTTCCAGTGCCCATGTGTTCCAGATGCTTCCCTAGTTTTTCTTCTATTAGTTTGAGTGTGTCTGGTTTGATGTGGAGGTCCTTGATCCACTTCGACTTAAGCTTTGTACAGGGTGATAAGCATGGATCGATCTGCATTCTTCTACATGTTGCCCTCCAGTTGAACCAGCACCATTTGCTGAAAATGCTATCTTTTTTCCATTGGATGGTTTTGGCTCCTTTGTCAAAAATCAAGTGACCATAGGTGTGTGGGTTCATTTCTGGGTCTTCAATTCTATTCCATTGGTCTATCTGTCTGTCTCTGTACCAATACCATGCAGTTTTTATCACTATTGCTCTGTAATACTGCTTGAGTTCAGGGATAGTGATTCCCCCTGAAGTCCTTTTATTGTTGAGGATAGCTTTAGCTATCCTGGGTTTTTTGTTATTCCAGATGAATTTGCAAATTGTTCTGTCTAACTCTTTGAAGAATTGGATTGGTATTTTGATGGGGATTGCATTGAATCTGTAGATTGCTTTTGGTAAAATGGCCATTTTTACTATATTAATCCTGCCAATCCATGAGCATGGGAGATCTTTCCATCTTCTGAGGTCTTCTTCAATTTCTTTCTTCAGTGTCTTGAAGTTCTTATTGTACAGATCTTTTACTTGCTTGGTTAAAGTCACACCGAGGTACTTTATATTATTTGGGTCTATTATGAAGGGTGTCGTTTCCCTAATTTCTTTCTCGGCTTGTTTCTCTTTTGTATAGAGGAAGGCAACTGATTTATTTGAGTTAATTTTATACCCAGCCACTTTGCTGAAGTTGTTTATCAGCTTTAG
The DNA here is from genome assembly GCF_021556685.1 of Rattus norvegicus. NCBI lineage: Eukaryota > Metazoa > Chordata > Mammalia > Rodentia > Muridae > Rattus > Rattus norvegicus. The sequence continues at coordinate 175,502,649 of NC_141534.1, read as the reverse complement.
TAGTTCTCTGGTGGAACTTTTGGGATCACTTAAATATACTATCATATCATCTGCAAATAGTGATATTTTGACCTCTTCTTTTCCGATCTGTATCCCTTTGATCTCCTTTTGTTGTCTGATTGCTCTGTCTAGAACTTCAAGAACTATATTGAATAAGTAGGGAGAGAGTGGGCAGCCTTGTCTAGTCCCTGATTTTAGTGGGATTGCTTCAAGTTTCTCTCCATTTAGTTTAATGTTAGCAACTGGTTTGCTGTATATGGCTTTTACTATGTTTAGGTATGGGCCTTGAATTCCTATTCTTTCCAGGACTTTTATCATGAAGGGGTGTTGAATTTTGTCAAATGCTTTCTCAGCATCTAATGAAATGATCATGTGGTTCTGTTCTTTCAGTTTGTTTATATAATGGATCACGTTGATGGTTTTCCGTATATTAAACCATCCCTGCATGCCTGGGATGAAGCCTACTTGATCATGGTGGATGACTGTTTTGATGTGCTCTTGAATTCGGTTTGCCAGAATTTTATTGAGTATTTTTGCGTCGATATTCATAAGGGAAATTGGTCTGAAGTTCTCTTTCTTTGTTGTGTCTTTGTGTGGTTTAGGTATAAGAGTAATTGTAGATTCGTAGAAGGAATTCGGTAGGGCTCCATCTGTTTCAATTTTGTGGAATAGTTTGGATAATATTGGTATGAGGTCTTCTATGAAGGTTTGATAGAATTCTGCACTAAACCCATCTGGACCTGGGCTCTTTTTGGTTGGGAGACCTTTAATGACTGCTTCTATTTCCTTAGGAGTTATGGGGTTGTTTAACTGGTTTATCTGTTCCTGATTTAACTTTGATACCTGGTATCTGTCTAGGAAATAGTCCATTTCCTGAAGATTTTCAAATTTTGTTGAATATAGGTTTTTATAGTAAGATCTGATGATTTTTTGAATTTCCTCTGAATCTGTAGTTATGTCTCCCTTTTCATTTCTGATTTTGTTAATTTGGACGCACTCTCTGTGTCCTCTCGTTAGTCTGGCTAAGGGTTTATCTATCTTGTTGATTTTCTCAAAGAACCAACTTTTGGTCCTGTTGATTCTTTCTATGGTCCTTTTTGTTTCTACTTGGTTGATTTCAGCTCTGAGTTTGATTATTTCCTGCCTTCTACTCCTCCTGGGTGTATTTGCTTCTTTTTGTTCTAGAGCTTTTAGGTGTGCTGTCAAGCTGCTGACATATGCTCTTTCCTGTTTCTTTCTGCAGGCACTCAGCGCTATGAGTTTTCCTCTTAGCACAGCTTTCATTGTGTCCCATAAGTTTGAGTATGTTGTATCTTCATTTTCATTAAATTCTAAAAAGTTTTTAATTTCTTTCTTTATTTCTTTCTTGACCAGGTTATCATTGAGTAGAGCATTGTTCAATTTCCACGTATATGTGGGCATTCTTCCCTTATTGTTATTGAAGACCAGTTTTAGGCCGTGGTGGTCTGATAGCACGCATGGGATTATCTCTATCTTTCTGTACCTGTTGAGGCCCGTTTTTTGACCAATTATATGGTCAATTTTGGAGAAAGTACCATGAGGAGCTGAGAAGAAGGTATATCCTTTTGCTTTAGGATAGAATGTTCTATAAATATCCGTTAAGTCCATTTGGCTCATGACTTCTCTTAGTCTGTCGACATCACTGTTTAATTTCTGTTTCCATGATCTGTCCATTGATGAGAGTGGGGTGTTGAAATCTCCCACTATTATTGTGTGAGGTGCAATGTGTGTTTTGAGCTTTAGTAAGGTTTCTTTTACGTATGTAGGTGCCCTTGTATTTGGGGCATAGATATTTAGGATTGAGAGTTCATCTTGGTGGATTTTTCCTTTGATGAATATGAAGTGTCCTTCCTTATCTTTTTTGATGACTTTTAGTTGGAAATTGATTTTATTTGATATTAGAATGGCTACTCCAGCTTGCTTCTTCTGACCATTTGCTTGGAAAGTTGTTTTCCAGCCTTTCACTCTGAGGTAGTGTCTGTCTTTGTCTCTGAGGTGTGTTTCCTGTAGGCAGCAGAATGCAGGGTCCTCGTTGCGTATCCAGTTTGTTAATCTATGTCTTTTTATTGGGGAGTTGAGGCCATTGATATTGAGAGATATTAAGGAATAGTGATTATTGTTTCCCTTTATATTCATATTTGGATGTGAGGTTATGTTTGTGTGCTTTCATTCTCTTTGTTTTGTTGCCAAGACGATTAGTTTCTTGCTTCTTCTAGGGTATAGCTTGCCTCCTTATGTTGGGCTTTACCATTTATTATCCTTTGTAGTGCTGGATTTGTAGAAAGATATTGTGTAAATTTGGTTTTGTCATGGAATATCTTGGTTTCTCCATCAATGTTAATTGAGAGTTTTGCTGGATACAGTAACCTGGGCTGGCATTTGTGTTCTCTTAGGGTCTGTATGACATCAGTCCAGGATCTTCTGGCCTTCATAGTTTCTGGCGAGAAGTCTGGTGTGATTCTGATAGGTCTCCCTTTATATGTTACTTGACCTTTTTCCCTTACTGCTTTTAATATTCTTTCTTTATTTTGTGTGTTTGGTGTTTTGACAATTATGTGACGGGAGGTGTTTCTTTTCTGGTCCAATCTATTGGAGTTCTGTAGGCTTCTTGTATGTCTATGGGTATCTCTTTTTTTTAGGTTAGGGAAGTTTTCTTCTATGATTTTGTTGAAGATATTTACTGGTCCTTTGAGCTGGGAGTCTTCACTCTCTTCTATACCTATTATCCTTAGGTTTGATCTTCTCATTGAGTCCTGGATTTCCTGTATGTTTTGGACCAGTAGCTTTTTCCGCTTTACATTATCTTTGACAGTTGAGTCAATGATTTCTATGGAATCTTCTGCTCCTGAGATTCTCTCTTCCATCTCTTGTATTCTGTTGGTGAAGCTTGTATCTACAGCTCCTTGTCTCTTCTTTTGGTTTTCTATATCCAGGGTTGTTTCCATGTGTTCTTTCTTGATTGCTTCTATTTCCATTTTTAATTCCTTCATCTGTTTGATTGTGTTTTCCTGGAATTCTTTCAGGGATTTTTGCCATTCCTCTCTGTAGGCCTCTACTTGTTTATTAATGATTTCCTGTGTTTCCCTAAGTGTGTTCATGTCTTTCTTGAAGTCCTCCAGCATCATGATCAAATATGATTTTGAAACTAGATCTTGCTTTTCTGGTGTGTTTGGATATTCCATGTTTGTTTTGGCGGGAGAATTGGGCTCCGATGATGGCATGCAGTCTTGGTTTCTGTTGCTTGGGTTCCTGCGCTTGCCTCTCGCCATCAGATTATCTCTAGTGTTACTTTGTTCTGCTATTTCTGACAGTGGCTAGACTGACCTATAAGCCTGTGTGTCAGGAGTGCTGTAGACCTGTTTTCCTCTCTTTCAGTCAGTTATGGGGACAGTGTGTTCTGCTTTCCGGCGTGTAGTTTTTCCTCTCTACAGGTCTTCAGCTGTTCTTGTGGGCCTGTGTCTTGAGTTCACCAGGCAGCTTTCTTGCAGCAGAAAATTTGGTCTTACCTGTGGTCCCGAGGCTCAGGTTCGCTCGTGGGGTGCTGCCCAGGGGCTCTCTGCAGCGGCAGCAACCTGGAAGACCTGTGCCGCCCCTTCCGGGAGCTTCAGTGCACCAGGGTTCCAGATGGTCTTTGGCTTTTTCCTCTGGCGTCCGAGATGTGTGTGCAGGGAGCAGTCTCTTCTGGTTTCCCAGGCTTGTCTGCCTCTCTGAAGGTTTAGCTCTCCCTCCCACGGGATTTGGGTGCAGAGAACTGTTTATCCGGTCTGTTTCTTTCAGGTTCCGGTGGTGTCTCAGGCGCAGAAGTCCTGCCGCTCCTGGGCCCTCCCCCACGGGAGCCCAGAGGCCTTATACAGTTTCCTCTTGGGCCAGGGATGTGGGCAGGGGTGAGCAGTGTTGGTGGTCTCTTCCGCTCTGCAGCCTCAGGAGTGCCCACCTGACCAGGCGGTTGGGTCTCTCTCTCACCGGGTCTGGGAGCAGAGAGCTGCTGCCATATTTCATGTTTCTAAATTGTAATTTTGAATAACATCCTGAAATTGTTAATGTAAAAAAATGTGGCTGTGCATTAGAAACAGAATGTACAGGAAAAGAAATGTAAAATTCTCATTGTGCATAATGTCATTGAGTCACTATGTTCTCAGTCTTGATTTCAGCTGCAGAAGTCAAAGACCGCAACAAATTTAAAATTATGACATACAGATTATTTGAACAAAGTCTGTGTACCTTTATAACACATGTAACTAAAAGTCAGGACAGATACACTGGTATCTGATGTGCAGATGTGGGTATCATTGCTGATGCAAGAAACAATGCAGATCAACAAAAGACTACTTTACTCTACTCATTGTGATATACTTCAAAAGCAATATTTCTTATTATTTTTCTCAGGGACATCACATGGCACCCTAGGTTGGAAATGTTGAAGTAAGGGAATCTCCCTAAGAGCAAAATGAATATTGTGTGTTATTGAGTAAGCTTCTATATGGAAATTGTTACTCAAAAAAGATATATAACAAGCTACCCAATAAAAACTCCAGGATCGGGAAAATCACTAGTAGTCAAAATAAAATGAATTCTGCTTATGCTCTAGATGAGGAAAGCAGGGAGACATATAGTATCATGGGCTATCCCTCATCATCCATAGAATGATTTATCTCTTAAGATAAACTAAAATATAGAAATGAAATATGCACTTACTGCTTGTCTAGATACCCACTGAAATGGTCATTTTTCACATAAACACACTTTGTATAAATGGAAAAGATACAATTAATGTCTTTATCTGCTAGATCATTTTTTAATGACTTTTATTCTTTAAAAGCAACTGGGATCACTCAGATGAAAAGGAAAGGAGAGCTTCAGAATCAAGAAGACAAAGATCAATGAGAACATCTTTGTCATGCCATCAAGATAGATGCCTGAGAAAAATACAGCATAAAGTGTGAGGCAGGAATATGAACACATCTAGGTAGCACTTTTTATTATTGTGGGGATTAATAAAGAATACGTGTACTTCTCTCAGCACTTTTCAGATCCTTGTTTGCCTCTGGAGTATTCTTAAGTACCCTGTGGCCTGGAGATCTGCATCTGAGTTCCTATGTCTTGGTGACAAATAGGGAAATTATTTTCTTCAAGATTATTTTTTCATGTCCATTATGATTACTGCAATGTCAGTAACTATGATGGACTCAGATGTCAATCCTCAAGGGCAAATTTTCTAATAGGCCTAGTTCATCAAACCAGTTTTGTGATATCCATTAGAAATAGTTGCCTGGGATTATGTAAACCATACCAAATAACTATTACAAAGCATTATTTTTTTCCTTTTTTTTCATTTTTTTTATTTTTTATTTTTTATTTTTTTTTTATTAACTTGAGTATTTCTTATATACATTTCGAGTGTTTCCGGGCAAACATCCCCTCCCCCTCCCCTTCTTTATGGGTGTTCCCCTCCCCATCCTCCCCCCATTGCCGCCCTCCCCCCAACAATCTAGTTCACTGGGGGTTCAGTCTTAGAAGGACCCAGGGCTTCCCCTTCCACTGGTGCTCTTACTAGGATATTCATTGCTACCTATGGGGTCAGAGTCCAGGGTCAGTCCATGTATAGTCTTTAGGTAGTGGCTTAGTCCCTGGAAGCTCTGGTTGCTTGGCATTGTTGTACTTTTGGGGTCTCGAGCCCCTTCAAGCTCTTCCAGTTCTTTCTCTGATTCCTTCAATAGGGGACCTATTCTCAGTTCAGTGGTTTGCTGCTGGCATTCGCCTCTGTATTTGCTGTATTCTGGCTGTGTCTCTCAGGAGCGATCTACATCGGCTCCTGTCAGTCTGCACTTCTTTGCTTCATCCATCTTGTCTAATTGGGTGGCTGTATATGTATGGGCCACATGTGGGGCAGGCTCTGAATGGGTGTTCCTTCAGTCTCTGTTTTAATCTTTGCCTCTCCCTTCCCTGCCAAGGGTATTCTTTTTCCTCATTTAAAGAAGGAGTGAAGCATTCACATTTTGATCATCCGTCTTGAGTTTCGTTTGTTCTAGGGATCTAGGGTAATTCAAGCATTTGGGCTAATAGCCACTTATCAATGAGTGCATACCATGTATGTCTTTCTGTGATTGGGTTAGCTCACTCAGGATGATATTTTCCAGTTCCAAACATTTGCCTACGAATTTCATAAACTCGTTGTTTTTGATAGCTGAGTAATATTCCATTGTGTAGATGTACCACATTTTCTGTATCCATTCCTCTGTTGAAGGGCATCTGGGTTCTTTCCATCTTCTGGCTATTATAAATAAGGCTGCGATGAACATAGTGGAGCACGTGTCTCTTTTATATGTTGAGGCATCTTTTGGGTATATGCCAAAGAGAGGTATAGCTGGATCCTCAGGCAGTTCAATGTCCAATTTTCTGAGGAACCTCCAGACTGATTTCCAGAATGGTTTTACCAGTCTGCAATCCCACCAACAATGGAGGAGTGTTCCTCTTTCTCCACATCCTCGCCAGCATCTGCTGTCACCTGAGTTTTTGATATTAGCCATTCTCACTGGTGTGAGGTGAAATCTCAGGGTTGTTTTGATTTGCATTTCCCTTATGACTAAAGATGTTGAACATTTCTTTAGGTGTTTCTCAGCCATTCGGCATTCCTCAGCTGTGAATTCTTTGTTTAGCTCTGAACCCCATTTTTTAATAGGGTTATTTGTTTCCCTGCGGTCTAACTTCTTGAGTTCTTTGTATATTTTGGATATAAGGCCTCTATCTGTTGTAGGATTGGTAAAGATCTTTTCCCAATCTGTTGGTTGCCGTTTTGTCCTAACCACAGTGTCCTTTGCCTTACAGAAGCTTTGCAGTTTTATGAGATCCCATTTGTCGATTCTTGATCTTAGAGCATAAGCCATTGGTGTTTTGTTCAGGAAATTTTTTCCAGTGCCCATGTGTTCCAGATGCTTCCCTAGTTTTTCTTCTATTAGTTTGAGTGTGTCTGCTTTGATGTGGAGGTCTTTGATCCACTTGGACTTAAGCTTTGTACAGGGTGATAAGCATAATCGATCTGCATTCTTCTACATGTTGCCCTCCAGTTGAACCAGCACCATTTGCTGAAAATGCTATCTTTTTTCCATTGGATGGTTTTGGCTCCTTTGTCAAAAATCAAGTGACCATAGGTGTGTGGGTTCATTTCTGGGTCTTCAATTCTATTCCATTGGTCTATCTGTCTGTCTCTGTACCAATACCATGCAGTTTTTATTACTATTACTCTGTAATACTGCTTGAGTTCAGGGATAGTGATTCCCCCTGAAGTCCTTTTATTGTTGAGGATAGCTTTAGCTATCCTGGGTTTTTTGTTATTCCAGATGAATTTGCAAATTGTTCTGTCTAACTCTTTGAAGAATTGGATTGGTATTTTGATGGGGATTGCATTGAATCTGTAGATTGCTTTTGGTAAAATGGCCATTTTTACTATATTAATCCTGCCAATCCATGAGCATGGGAGATCTTTCCATCTTCTGAGGTCTTCTTCAATTTCTTTCCTCAGTGTCTTGAAGTTCTTATTGTACAGATCTTTTACTTGCTTGGTTAAAGTCACACCGAGGTACTTTATATTATTTGGGTCTATTATGAAGGGTGTCGTTTCCCTAATTTCTTTCTCGGCTTGTTTCTCTTTTGTATAGAGGAAGGCAACTGATTTATTTGAGTTAATTATATACCCAGCCACTTTGCTGAAGTTGTTTATCAGCTTTAGTAGTTCTCTGGTGGAACTTTTGGGATCACTTAAATATACTATCATGTCATCTGCAAATAGTGATATTTTGACCTCTTCTTTTCTGATATGTATCCCCTTTATCTCCTTTTGTTGTCTGATTGCTCTGGCTAGAACTTCAAGAACTATATTGAATAAGTAGGGAGAGAGTGGGCAGCCTTGTCTAGTCCCTGATTTTAGTGGGATTGCTTCTAGTTTCTCTCCATTTAGTTTAATGTTAGCAACTGGTTTGCTGTATATGGCTTTTACTATGTTTAGGTATGGGCCTTGAATTCCTATTCTTTCCAGGACTTTTATCATGAAGGGGTGTTGAATTTTGTCAAATGCTTTCTCAGCATCTAATGAAATGATCATGTGGTTCTGTTCTTTCAGTTTGTTTATATAATGGATCACGTTGATGGTTTTCCGTATATTAAACCATCCCTGCATGCCTGGGATGAAGCCTACTTGATCATGGTGGATGATTGTTTTGATGTGCTCTTGAATTCGGTTTGCCAGAATTTTATTGAGTATTTTTGCGTCGATATTCATAAGGGAAATTGGTCTGAAGTTCTCTTTCTTTGTTGTGTCTTTGTGTGGTTTAGGTATAAGAGTAATTGTGGCTTCGTAGAAGGAATTCGGTAGGGCTCCATCTGTTTCAATTTTGTGGAATAGTTTGGATAATATTGGTATGAGGTCTTCTATGAAGGTTTGATAGAATTCTGCACTAAACCCGTCTGGACCTGGGCTCTTTTTGGTTGGGAGACCTTTAATGACTGCTTCTATTTCCTTAGGAGTTATGGGGTTGTTTAACTGGTTTATCTGTTCCTGATTTAACTTCGATACCTGGTATCTGTCTAGGAAATTGTCCATTTCCTGAAGATTTTCAAATTTTGTTGAATATAGGTTTTTATAGTAAGATCTGATGATTTTTTGAATTTCCTCTGAATCTGTAGTTATGTCTCCCTTTTCATTTCTGATTTTGTTAATTTGGACGCACTCTCTGTGTCCTCTCGTTAGTCTGGCTAAGGGTTTATCTATCTTGTTGATTTTCTCAAAGAACCAACTTTTGCTTCTGTTGATTCTTTCTATGGTCCTTTTTGTTTCTACTTGGTTGATTTCAGCTCTGAGTTTGATTATTTCCTGCCTTCTACTCCTCCTGGGTGTATTTGCTTCTTTTTGTTCTAGAGCTTTTAGGTGTGCCGTCAAGCTGCTGACATATGCTCTCTCCTGTTTGTTTCTGCAGGCACTCAGCGCTATGAGTTTTCCTCTTAGCACAGCTTTCATTGTGTCCCATAAGTTTGAGTATGTTGTATCTTCATTTTCATTAAATTCTAAAAAGTTTTTAATTTCTTTCTTTATTTCTTCCTTGACCAGGTTATCATTGAGTAGAGCATTGTTCAATTTCCACGTATATGTGGGCATTCTTCCCTTATTGTTATTGAAGACCAGTTTTAGGCCGTGGTGTTCCGATAGCACGCATGGGATTATTTCTATCTTTCTGTACCTGTTGAGGCCCGTTTTTTGACCAATTATATGGTCAATTTTGGAGAAAGTACCATGAGGAGCTGAGAAGAAGGTATATCCGTTTGCTTTAGGATAGAATGTTCTATAAATATCCGTTAAGTCCATTTGGCTCATGACTTCTCTTAGTCTGTCGACATCACTGCTTAATTTCTGTTTCCATGATCTGTCCATTGATGAGAGTGGGGTGTTGAAATCTCCCACTATTATTGTGTGAGGTGCAATGTGTGTTTTGAGCTTTAGTAAGGTTTCTTTTACGTATGTAGGTGCCCTTGTATTTGGGGCATAGATATTTAGGATTGAGAGTTCATCTTGGTGGATTTTTCCTTTGATGAATATGAAGTGTCCTTCCTTATCTTTTTTGATGACTTTTAGTTGGAAATTGATTTTATTTGATATTAGAATGGCTACTCCAGCTTGCTTCTTCTGACCATTTGCTTGGAAAGTTGTTTTCCAGCCTTTCACTCTGAGGTAGTGTCTGTCTTTGTCTCTGAGGTGTGTTTCCTGTAGGCAGCACAATGCAGGGTCCTAGTTGCATATCCAGTTTGTTAATCTATGTCTTTTTATTGGGGAGTTGAGGCCATTGATATTGAGAGATATTAAGGAATAGTGATTATTGCTTCCCGTTATTTCATATTTGGATGTGAGGTTATGTTTGTGTGCTTTCATTCTCTTTGTTTTGTTGCCAAGACGATTAGTTTCTTGCTTCTTCTAGGGTATAGCTTGCCTCCTCATGTTGGGCTTTACCATTTATTATCCTTTGTAGTGCTGGATTTGTAGAAAGATATTGTGTAAATTTGGTTTTGTCATGGAATATCTTGGTTTCTCCATCAATGTTAATTGAGAGTTTTGCTGGATACAGTAACCTGGGCTGGCATTTGTGTTCTCTTAGGGTCTGTATGACATCAGTCCAGGATCTTCTGGCCTTCATAGTTTCTGGCGAGAAGTCTGGTGTGATTCTGATAGGTCTCCCTTTATATGTTACTTGACCTTTTTCCCTTACTGCTTTTAATATTCTTTCTTTATTTTGTGCGTTTGGTGTTTTGACAATTATGTGACGGGAGGTGTTTCTTTTCTGGTCCAATCTATTTGGAGTTCTGTAGGCTTCTTGTATGTCTATGGGTATCTCTTTTTTTTAGGTTAGGGAAGTTTTCTTCTATGATTTTGTTGAAGATATTTACTGGTCCTTTGAGCTGGGAGTCTTCACTCTCTTCTATACCTATTATCCTTAGGTTTGATCTTCTCATTGAGTCCTGGATTTCCTGTATGTTTTGGACCAGTAGCTTTTTCCGCTTTACATTATCTTTGACAGTTGAGTCAATGATTTCTATGGAATCTTCTGCTCCTGAGATTCTCTCTTCCATCTCTTGTATTCTGTTAGTTAAGCTTGTATCTACAGCTCCTTGTTTCTTCTTTTGGTTTTCTATATCCAGGGTTGTTTCCATGTGTTCTTTCTTGATTGCTTCTATTTCCATTTTTAATTCCTTCAACTGTTTGATTGTGTTTTCCTGGAATTCTTTCAGGGATTTTTGTGTCTCCTCTCTATGGGCTTCTTCTTGTTTATTTATGTTTTCCTGGAATTCTTTCAGGGATTTTTGTGTCTCCTCTCTATGGGCTTCTACTTGTTTATTTATGCTTTCCTGGAATTCTTTCAGGGATTTTTGTGATTCTTTCAGGCATTTTTGCGATTCCTCTCTGTAGGCTTCTACTTGTTCTCTAAGGGAGTTCTTCATGTCTTTCTTGAAGTCCTCCAGCATCATGATCAAATATGATTTTGAAACTAGATCTTGCTTTTCTGGTGTGTTTGGATATTCCGTGTTTGCTTTGGTGGGAGAATTGGGCTCCGATGATGCCATGTAGTGTTGGTTTCTGTTGCTTGTGTTCCTGCGCTTGCCTCTCGCCATCAGATTATCTCTAGTGTTACTTTGTTCTGCTATTTCTGACAGTGGCTAGACTGTCCTATAAGCCTGTGTGTCAGGAGTGCTGTAGACCTGTTTTCCTCTCTTTCAGTCAGTTATGGGGACAGAGTGTTCTGCTTTCCGGCGTGTAGTTTTTCCTCTCTACAGGTCTTCAGCTGTTCCTGTGGGCCTGTGTCTTGAGTTCACCAGGCACCTTTCTTGCAGCAGAAAATTTGGTCTTACCTGTGGTCCTGAGGCTCAAGTTCGCTCGTGGGGTGCTGCCCACGGGCTCTCTGCAGCGGCAGCAACCAGGAAGACCTGTGCCACCCCTTCCGGGAGCTTCAGTGCACCAGGGTTCCAGATGGTCTTTGGCTTTTTCCTCTGGCGTCCGAGATGTGTGTGCAGGGAGCAGTCTCTTCTGGTTTCCCAGGCTTGTCTGCCTCTCTGAAGGTTTAGCTCTCCCTCCCATGGGATTTGGGTGCAGAGAACTGTTTATCCGGTCTGTTTCTTTCAGGTTCCGTCGGTGTCTCAGGAAGGGGTCCTGCCGCTCCTGGGCCCTCCCCCACGGGAGCCCAGAGGCCTTATACAGTTTCCTCTTGGGCCAGGGATGTGGGCAGGGGTGAGCAGTGTTGGTGGTCTCTTCCGCTCTGCAGCCTCAGGAGTGCCCACCTGACCAGGTGGTTGGGTCTCTCTCTCTCCGGGTCTGGGAGCAGAGAGCTGCTGTGGGCCGGGATCCGCGGGTGTGGGACTTCCGGTAAACACAGAACGTGCCCGGTCCTAGAGAAATTCTGCTTCCGTGTGTCCCAAGCTCACCAGGCAGCTTTCTTGCAGCAGAAAATTTGGTCTTACCTGTGGTCCCGAGGCTCAGGTTCGCTCGTGGGGTGCTGCCCAGGGGCTCTCTGCAGCGGCAGCAACCAGGAAGACCTGTGCCGCCCCTTCCGGGAGCTTCAGTGCACCAGGGTTCCAGATGGTCTTTGGCTTTTTCCTCTGGCGTCCGAGATGTGTGTGCAGGGAGCAGTCTCTTCTGGTTTCCCAGGCTTGTCTGCCTCTCTGAAGGTTTAGCTCTCCCTCCCACGGGATTTTCACAAAGCATTATTTTAATGACACTAAATAAGGAAAAGGATGACTTTTTAGACAGATACCAGGTACCAAAGTTAAATCAGGAGCAGATAAACTATATAAGCAGTCCCATAACACCCAAAGAAATAGAAGTAACCACTAAAAGTCTCCCAACAAAAAGGCCCAGGGGCAGATGGTTTTAATGTGAAATTCTATCAGACATTCAAAGACTAATACTACAACTTCTCAAACTATTAGACAAAATAAAAACAAGGAATACTACTTATGTCATGACTTGAAGTCACAGTTATGATGATACCTAAGCCACACAAAGACTCAACAAAGAAAAGAAACTTCAGGAAATTTTCACTTATGAATATCAATGAAAAATTACTCAATAAAATCCTCACAAATTGATCGTGCACCTGGAGCAGTTCTGGAGCTCAGGCTCTGCATCCACTCTGACAATCCCTAGAGGAAACTCCACTTCTAGGTGTTCTAACATGTCCAAGATGACAGTTGAGGCCACAGTGTCTGCCCTACCACCAGGAGTAATTAGGAACCCTAGGATCCAGGGACACAGGAACGCATTCCAGCCAGTGGCACAGGTTCTTTTCTGTTTCAACCTGTATATGAAGCATATCCGGGGTTCTGGCTCTGTATACGCTCCTACAACACCCAGAGGAAGCTTGACCCCCAGGTGTTCTAACACGTCTAGGATCACAAATGCTCTAACACACCCATGATCGCAGGAGTTCTGACATGACCATGATCACAGGATCACAGGACCACAGAGGAAGCTTGATGCACAGGAGATTGGACACACCAAGTATCACTGGAGTATCATATTTTTCTGGCATAACTGGGACCCCCAAAGAAACCAGAAAATACAAACCCCTACCCAGCCAGAGGCATGGGTTCCTTCTGGGTTGTACCTGTCTCTGGTGCACACCCAGGGCTCAGGCTCCTACCCACTCCTGAAACACCAAGAGGCAACTTGATTTCTAGGAGCTCTGACACTCCTAGAATCTCAGGATCATAGGATCACAGAATCACAGGATCACAGAGATAGCTGGAGTCCAAGGAGTTCTGACACAACCAGGATCACAGGAGGGGCATGCTCCAGTTAGAGACAGCAAGGGCAGTTAGCACTAGAGATAACTAGATGGCAAAGGCAATAACAAGAACATAAGCAACAGAAACCAATGCTACTTGACAACATAGGAACCTAGTTCTCCCAACACATCACGCTTAACATGCCTGAAAAGCAAAACTCAGACCTAAAGTTTCATCTCATGAATATGAGGGAGGAATTTAAGAAGGTCATAAATAATTCACTTAAAGAAATACAGAACACAGGTAAAGAATTAGAAGTCCTTTAAGAGGAAACAAATAAATCTCTGAAAGAAATACAGAAAAATGCAATCAAACAGGTAAAGGAAATGAACAAAACTGTCTTGAATCTAAAAAATGGAAATAGAAACATTAAAGAAAACACAAAGGGGCAGGCTCTGAATGGGTGTTCCTTCAGTCTCTGTTTTAATCTTTGCCTCTCCCTTCCCTGCCAAGGGTATTCTTTTTCCTCATTTAAAGAAGGAGTGAAGCATTCACATTTTGATCATCCGTCTTGAGTTTCGTTTGTTCTAGGGATCTAGGGTAATTCAAGCATTTGGGCTAATAGCCACTTATCAATGAGTGCATACCATGTATGTCTTTCTGTGATTGGGTTAGCTCACTCAGGATGATATTCTCCAGTTCCAACCATTTGCCTACGAATTTCATAAACTCGTTGTTTTTGATAGCTGAGTAATATTCCATTGTGTAGATGTACCACATTTTCTGTATCCATTCCTCTGTTGAAGGGCATCTGGGTTCTTTCCATTTTCTGGCTATTATAAATAAGGCTGCGATGAACATAGTGGAGCACGTGTCTCTTTTATATGTTGAGGCATCTTTTGGGTATATGCCCAAGAGAGGTATAGCTGGATCCTCAGGCAGTTCAATGTCCAATTTTCTGAGGAACCTCCAGACTGATTTCCAGAATGGTTTTACCAGTCTGCAATCCCACCAACAATGGAGGAGTGTTCCTCTTTCTCCACATCCTCGCCAGCATCTGCTGTCACCTGAGTTTTTGATCTTAGCCAATCGCACTGGTGTGAGGTGAAATCTCAGGGTTGTTTTGATTTGCATTTCCCTTATGACTAAAGATGTTGAACATTTCTTTAGGTGTTTCTCAGCCATTCGGCATTCCTCAGCTGTGAATTCTGAGCCTGCCCCACATGTGGCCCATACATATACAGCCACCCAATTAGACAAGATGGATGAAGCAAAGAAGTGCAGACCGACAGGAGCCGGATGTAGATCGCTCCTGAGAGACACAGCCAGAATACAGCAAATATAGAGGCGAATGCCAGCAGCAAACCACTGAACTGAGAATAGGTCCCCTATTGAAGGAATCAGAGAAAGAACTGGAAGAGCTTGAAGGGGCTCGAGACCCCAAAAGTACAACAATGCCAAGCAACCAGAGCTTCCAGGGACTAAGCCACTACCTAAAGACTATACATGGACTGACCCTGGACTCTGACCCCATAGGTAGCAATGAATACCCTAGTAAGAGCACCAGTGGAAGGGGAAGCCCTGGGTCCTGCTAAGACTGAACCCCCAGTGAACTAGTCTATGGGGGGAGGGCGGCAATGGGGGGAGGGTTGGGAGGGGAACACCCATAAGGAAGGGGAGGGGGGAGGGGGATGTTTGCCCGGAAACCGGGAAAGGGAATAACACTCGAAATGTATATAAGAAATACTCAAGTTAATAAAAAAAAAAAAAAAGAAAACACAAAGGGAGACAACTCTGTAGATAGAAAACCTAGGAAAGAAATCAGGAGTCACAAATGCAAGCATCACCAACAGAACAAGAGTTAGAAGACAGAATCTCAGGCATAGAAGATACCATAGAAAATATTGACACAACAGTCAAAGAAAATATAAGAAGCAAAAAGCTCCTAACTCAAAGTATTCAAGAATTCCACAGCACACTGAAAAGACCAAACTTATGAATAATAGGTATAGAAGAGGTGAAGATTCCTATCTCAAAGAGCCAGCTAATATCTTCAACAAAATTATAGAAGAAACATTCCCTAACCTAAAGACATGTCCATAAAAATACAACAAGCCTACAGGACTCCAAATAGATTGGACCAGAAAAGAAATTCCTCCCATCATATAAGAGTCAAAATGACAAATGCACAAAACAAAGAAAGAATATTATAAGGAGTAAGCGAAAAAAATCAAGTAATATATGAAGGCAGGACTATCAGAATTACACCAGAGACTATGAAAGCCAGAAGATCTTGGGCAGATGGCATCCAGACTCTAAGAGAACAAAAAATGCCAGCCAAGACTATTATATCCAGCAAAACTCTCAATTACCATAGAGGGAAAAACCAAAATATTTTATGACAAAACCAAGTTTAAATAATATTTTTCCACCAATCCAGTCTTACACAGGATAATAGAAGAAAGGTTCTAACACAAGGAGGGAAACTACACCCAAGAAAATGCAAGAAACTAATCTTCTCCCAACAAAGCCTAAAAAAGAAAAGCACACAAGCATAATTCCAGCTCTAACAACAAAATAACAGGAATCAACATTCTTTGGTCTCTAATATCACTCAACATCAATGGACTCAATCCCCCAATAAAAAGACATAGAATAGCAGACTGAATATGAAAATAGGACCCAGCATTTTGCTGTATACAGGAAACACATCTCAGTGACAAAGAGTTGTAACCTCAAAGTAAAATGTTGGAAAAATATTTTCAGGTAAATAGTCCCAAGAAACAATCTGGAGTAGCAATTCTAGTATCCAATAAAATAGACTTTTGACCAAAAGTTATCAAAAAAGACACGGAAGGATACTACATAGTCATCAAAGGAAAAATCAACTAAGGTAAACTCTCAATTGTGTACATTTATACCCCAAATGTAAGGGCACCCACATATGTAAAAGAAACATTACTGAAGCTCAAAACATACACTGAACCTCACACAATGATAGTAGGAGACTGTAACACCACATTCTTACCAATGGACTGATCATAGAAACAGAAACTAAACAGGGACACAGTGAAATTAACAAAAGCTGTGAACCAAATAAACAACAAATACCTACAAATTTATTTCATCCTAAAACAAAAGAATATGCCTTCTTTGTAGCACCTCAGGGCTCCTTCTCCAATACCGACCATATAAATGGACACAAAACAAGCCTCAACAGATATAAGATGATTGAAATAATCCTATGCATTCTATCAGATCACCACGGTATAAGGCTGGTCTTCAACAACAACAAAAACAATAGGAAACCCACCTATACATGGAAGCTGAACAACTATCTACTCAGTGATAACTTGGTCAGGGATGAAGTAAAGAATGAAATTAAAGACATTTTAGAATTTAATGGAAATGAAGGTACAACATACCCAAACTTATGAAACACAATGAAAGCAGTGCTAAGAGGAAAACTCATAGCTCTGAGTGCTTCCTTGAAGAAATTGGGGGGAGTATAGTGTAGCAGCTTAACAGCAGCACATCTGAAAGCTGTAGAACAAAAAGAATCAAATATACCTAAGAGGAGTAGAAGGCAGGAAATAATCAAACTCAGGGATAAAATGAACCAAGCAGAAACAAAGAGAACTATAAAAAGATCAACAAGACCAGGAGCTGGTTCTTTGAGAAAATCAACAAGGTAATAAACCCTTAGGCAGACAAACCAGAGGGCATAGGGAGTGTATGCAAATTAACAAAATCAGAAATGAAAAGGGAGAATTAACAACAGAAACTGAGGAAATTAAAAAAAATCCTCAGATTCTACTACAAAAATCTAGACTCAATAAAACTGGAAAATTTGGATCAGATAATCCATCTAAACAGTAGCATAGCCACTAAAGAAATAGAAGCAGTCATTAAAAGTTTCCCAACCAAAAAATTCCCAGGACCAGATAGTTTTAGTGCAGAATTCTATCAGACTTCAAAGAAGACCTAATACCAATATTTTGCATAGTATTTCATAAAATAGGAACAGAAGGAACACTACCTAATACATTTTATGAAGCCGCAGTTATGCTAATACCTAACAAAGATCCAAGAAAGGAGAACTTCAGACCAATTTTCCTCATGAATATTGATGCAGAAAATACTCAATTCTTGCAAACTGAATCCAAGAACACATCAGAATAACCATTCAACATGATCAAGTAGGCTTCATCCCAGGGATGCAGGGATGTTTCAATATATGGAAATCCATCAATGTATTCCAGTATATAAACAAACTCAAAGGACAAAAACCACATTATCATCTCATTAGATGCTGAAAAAGCATTTGAAAAAATGGTCCTGTGAAGGCTCATTTCTCCAATGTAGGGTAATGTCAGGGCTTTGAGGCTGGAGTGGGTGGGTGGGAATGGAAGCATACTCATAGGACTATAGAAAAGTTGAGGGAGGTGCAAGAGAGGGGGGAAATGGGATAATATTTGAAATGTAAATACATAAAGTATCCAAGGAAAATAAAATTAAAGAAAAAAGACAAAATGGGATAGAAGGTAAACAGAGAATTCTCAACTGAGGACTTTCAAGTGGCTGAGAAGCACTTAAAGAAATGCTCAACATCCTTAGTCATTAGGAAAATGCAAATCAAAACAATCTTGAGATCCCACCTCACACCAGTCAGAAATGCTAAGATCAAAAACTCAGTTGATAGCAGATGCTGGCAAGGATGTGGAGAAAGAGGAACACTCCTTCATTGTTGGTAGAATTGTAAGCTTGTAAAACCACTCTGGAAATCATTCTGGAGGTTCCTCAGAAAACTGGAGATAGTACTACCTGATGACCCAGCTATATCACTCCTGGGCATATGCCCAAAAGATGCTCCAACATATAACAAGAACACATGCTCCACTATGTTCATAGCAGCCTTATTTATAATGGTCAGAATATGGAAACAACACAGATGCCCATCAACAGAGGAATGGATACAGAAAATGTAGTACATCTACATAATGGAGTACTACTTAGCTATCAAAAACAATGACATCATGAATTTCATAGGCAAATGGATGGAACTAGAAATTATCATACTGAGTGAGGTAACTCAGTCATAAAAATACCACACGTGGTATCCACTCACTGATAAGTGGATTTTAGCCTAAAAGCTAAAAATACCTAAG
This sequence comes from Rattus norvegicus, assembly GCF_021556685.1. Lineage (NCBI taxonomy): Eukaryota > Metazoa > Chordata > Mammalia > Rodentia > Muridae > Rattus > Rattus norvegicus. The sequence continues at coordinate 175,484,200 of NC_141534.1, read as the reverse complement.
ATACAATCCACATATCATATGAAGCTCAAGAAGAAGGAAGACCAAAATATGGATGCCTCAGTCTTTCTTAGAAGGGGAAATAAATTATTCACACGAGGTAGAGGGTGGGAGGGACTTAGGAGGAAGAGAAGAGGGGGAGGGGTAAAAGGGGATCAGTACCATGTATGGGAGGAGATGGAGATGATATAGAGTGGGGCAGGACTTTGAACAGAGGTTTGTAGTAATGGGTGATAGGGAACTGGGAGTAGCCACCAGCAAGTCCTAGATGCCAGGAAAGCAAGGGGCTCTCAGTTCCAACACAGAGGACTTTAGCCAAAGTATTCAACAAGGGAGATTGACCTTGTAGAGACCATATCCAGTAAATACACTTGACCCCCAGTTGAGGGATGGGGCCACTAATCCACCTCAAAAATATTAATCCAGAATTGCTCCTGTCAAAATGCAGGGACAAAGAATAGAGCAGAATCTAAAGGAAAGGCCATCCGGAGACTGCCCCATCTAGGGATCTATTCAATCTGCCAACACCAAACCCAGACACTATTGCTGATGCCAAGAAGTGCTTACTGACAGGAGCCTGGTATAGCTGTCCCCTGAGAGGCTCTGCCAGAGCTGGACCAATACAGATATATCCATACACAATCAAACATTAGACAGATTGTGGAGACCCCATTGGGGAAGTTAGGGCAACGACTGTAGGAGCTGAAGGGGTTTGCAACCTCATAGGAAGAACAACAATATCAACCAACCAGACCCCCCAAAACCACCAGCGAAACAGTACACAGGAGATACTCACGGCTCCAGCTAGATATGTCTCAGAGGATTACCTTATCTGTCATCACTGGGAGGGGATAGCTCCTTGGTCCTACGGAGGCTTGATGACTCAGAATAGTGAAACACTAGACAACTGAGACATTAGTCGGTGGGTGGGTGGGGGAGCAACCCCATAGAGGCAGGGAAAGGGAGGATGGTGTAGGGGACTTTTGGAGGGGATACTAGGAAGGGAGATAACATTTGAAATGTAAATAAATGAAATAACCAATAAAAAGAAGACATTATACAATCTGCAGTGAAATGGATAGAACTACAAAATGCCATTCTGAGTGAGGTAACCCAGACGTAGAAAGACATGCAAGGTATGTACTCACTGTAAGTGGACATTAGCTGTAATATGTAAGACAACTATGCTACAATTCACAGACCCAAAGGTTTTCAACAAGAAGGTTCCTAAGAAGGATGCCTGAATCTCCCTCAGAAGGGAAAATAAATTAGACCTTGAAGGTGGAAGGAGGGAGGGGATCAGGTTTGGGAATCAGATGTGGGTAGGAGGTTGGAGAGGGACCAAAGAGTCATCCAAAACTGAGTGGGGGATATCAATTGAATTACCAGAAGACTTGGGACAGCAGAGGCTCCTGGGAGTCTACAGGGTTGACTCTAGATGACACTCCTACCAGATGGGGATATGGAGACAGAAATGACCATGGCCCCCTCCTGTTACTAGACCTGAACACCAGTGAACAGAGGACACCATCCCACTGAGAAAAATTTCAGCCCCAAATTTGTCCTGTCATAATATGTGCAGGGACAGAGATGGAGATACAGATTGAGGGAATGACCAACAAATGACTGGCCCCTTATGAGACATAACCCTTGGGAGAAAGCCTAATTGTGACACTATTAAAGATACTCTGCTAACTTGCAGATAGGAGTCTATCATAACTGTCTTTTGAGAAGCTTCTTCCAGTAGCTGATTGAAACAGATGCAGAGACACCCCTCCCCACTCCCGGATGAACATTAGGCAGATCTCCAGCAGTCTTGTAGAAGAATAGAGAAAGAGATTCAGGAAGCCAGAGGGAGTGGTAAAGGACACCACAAGAAGACTCACACAGCCTGTAACCTGGTTTAATAAAGGGTCACAGAGGCTCACATCTGTGTGTAACAGATATGTAGTTTGGAATTCATATCTTAATAATTGCAGCAGGGGCTGTCTCTACTCTTTTGTCTGCCTTGAGATTTCTTCCCCTCCTTGGGCTTCCTTGCCTGGTCTCAGTGGATTAGGATGCTCTAAGTCATGTGGGGATTTGATGTGCCAGGGGACGTTGGTATATATGGGAGAATTCTCTTTTTCAGAGGAGAATGGGATGGGGAAATTGGGGGGAATGGTTTGTGAGGGTGGAACATGGAGGAAAAGAAGGGGGTCTGTAAAATGAAATAAGATGTAAATGAATAAGCAAATAAATTAATGAAAATCACAGGACAGGGAAAATGAACAGCATGTGTTGATTCATGTTATTTGCTATTATTGCTGCTGCTTCTGTTATGATTGATGTGTGTAAGGTAGCATTGTGTGTGTGTGTGTGTGTGTGTGTGTGTGTGTGTGTGTGTGTGTGTGTGTGTGTGTTTCCCAGTTTTGGATTTGCTTTTAGAATGGAATGATTTATTTTCCTACATCAACTGTTATTGAAATTTTCATGAGTATATAGTAGTCTAGGCATGGAACTGTGCTTTTATAGACTCTGCCGATCATCTGTCCAGGCCTTGCTGGCTTTTAGAATCTCCACTTGGAAATGGGGTGTCATTCAAATAGGTCTACCTTTATGTGTTACTTTACCTTTTTACCTTTGTTTTGTATGTTTAGTGTTTTGATTATTATGTGCTTAGGGGCTTTTCTTTTCTTGTCCAATTATTTAGTGTTCTACATTTGGGGAATTTTCTTCTATTATTTTGTTGACAATATTCACTGGGTTTTTTCTCCTTCCACTATGCCTCTAATTCTTAGGTTTGGTTTTTGCCTAGTGTTCCATATTTCCTCAATGTTTTTATGCTGGGTGATTTATAGATTTAATATTTAGTTTGACAGAGGAATCCATTTCTTCTATTGGATCTTCAATGTCTGACATTCTCTCTTCAATCTCTGTGCTTTGTTGGTGAGGATTGCCTCTGAGATTCCTCTTCAAGTTCCTAAAGTTTATTTCCTGATTCCCCTCAGTTTTAGTTTTCTTTATTGATTCTATTTCTAGTTTTGTATCTTGGATTATTTTATTCCATTCTTTCCATTGTTTTTCATATATTTCTTTAAGGGACATATTTATTTTTTAAAGGAACTCTCTCATATACATAATAATATATTAAGCTTATTTTCATGTGCTTTAGCTATGTTGCAATTCTCAGGGCCTGCTGTGGTAGGGTTGCTGGGCTCTAACTGAGACATATTGGTCTGGCTGTTATTATTTGGCCATACCAAGCTGAACACCCCAGATCACTCTAGCATATTATTTTTTATTTTTGGTGATTATGCACATTTCAAGTGTCTTTGAACATTTTAGTAAAAATAATCTATTTTGGTCTGTGCAGATTCACCCCAATATCATCCTAATGTTGCTGGTTTCATTTCTCTTGTACGTCGCTTTCACTGATTTTCATATTTAATTTTCTGGGTACCTTTTGGCGTGTCAATATCTTTTTCTGTCCTAAATTGAAAATTTTGAGCCTTGAGTTGTTCATTTGTCAATTTACCCTGATATCACTGGGTTTTGAACCATATTGAACACAAATTCATGGCTACAGCTCTGTAGTTTCTAACTGTGCATGGCTTAATAAATTACATTTCCTCTTCTTCTGAGAATTTGTACAATATCTACCAATAACATATCTCCCCCCAAAAACAATTCTTGGTTTTGACTTTTATCCCACCCATTCCCAAAGAACATTAATCCTACAGTCCATATAGGTAGCATTTTCTTTCTGATTATCAAATCCTTCATGCTGAGAGAGAATATTGTCATGTTAGTTCCTGCTCTTGCTGCCCCCACCCCCTGATGGCTCTTATACAGTGTATGGAAATTCACAGAACTGTTATTCCGCAAGCCCAATTTTGATATCAAATCTAACATTTATTAGTTGTTCTAGTTGTGGTGCCTATGGGATTGATTAAAAGGAAAAATGCTGCCATTGTTACAACTGAAAACTCAAAAGTAAATCTTGTGTACATAAGTGAGTATTGAATTTACACAACTAGCTGTACAGAGATAGAATCCCCTATTAGAAGAATTCAATGACATTTTGAAGTCCTTGTTAGGGTTTTGAGCTCTTGGTAATGACTAAATTGAACACCATCTGCCTTAGCACATCAATCCCTATGTTCTTTTGGCTTTCTTTTCCTTTTTGTTTTTGTTGTTTTGTCTTCTTTTTATTTACCTCATACTAACAACAAAACTTATAGTATGCATCTTTTACTTTTAATGTTGTGTCTTATAATCCTGTTGTACAATATAAGTTCTATATTGATTGTTTCTCATTCACAATCCCAGTGGCATAGAATAGTGCTTTATATATCAGAATTGTAAACTGTTATGCCAAATTATGTTCAAAGATGGTATTTTCTTTGGAAGCACTAAAGCAGAGACAGAAAAAGGTAGTGAGTGTGATAACCATTATCATCTGGAGATTGCCTCACTGAAGGTAATCACGATTTCAAGAGAATGACAGCCAGTACATCTCCAGCATGTGAAGCCTGGTGTAGCTCTAACCATGAAGTCTTTGGAACACTTTCCTCTTCACAATCTTATGGTAGAAGTTATAAGCTTGACTCTTCTGGCAAAGTATTTTAGTTTCTCTTGGTTCTTGGAAACTCATAGACCTACTCATTCCAGCACAAGATCTTACACTTTGTATATGGTATAGAATGTCAGAGATTATCCCGTGCTGAAAGCTAAAGTTGGTAGGAGCAAGTAGACCAGGAGTTTAAGGAGGCAGAAATCATAAACACAGGGAAGAAGTTTGTATTGTTCTCAACCTTGGTTAGACAGTTTCTTTTTGCAGAGGGTAGTAGTCAATTCAGAGGCCTTTAAATGATCAAAGAATTCTGTGTGCTCACCTGGACATGGGTTATCAATGCCAATCTCCACCTTACAATACACAGAAACAACATTAATACAAATTCCCCTTCATCAAAGGGGAATTTGAATGAAAGTAAGAGCTGGGAGGTGGAGAGAAGCATTATGTAATGCTGAATTCTAAATATAACACAGTGGTTGCACAATTAAAATGATTACCTGCACAAGCTCAGGCTAATCCACATTTCAGCAGGAATGGAAGAAAAAAATAACTCCTTTTTGCTACTGACAGGTGATGGTTTTTGAGAAAAGAGTCACTCTCGTTTAGGAACAAGCATGCTGGTATGTTACCCAGTGGATGTCCACATACCCATCTGCATATGTAAAACACCAATTGTATGCAGAAGTTATTAATAAAAAATGGAAAAAACTGATATGAAATTGAAAGAGCAAGGAGGGGTATATATGGACATTTAATGGGAAGAAAGAGGATAAAATTATATTATAATCTCCCAAATAAAAGAGATGATTTGATATGTTTAAAAGAGATATTAAGTTGAGCAGGGGTAGATGAAGTGGGGGCACTGTATGAAGTTTGAGGGAGATATGCTAAGTGGATATAATCAATATAAATATTATAAAGTATGAAGCTTTCAAAATATAAGAGAAATTTGTAGCTAAATCAAGGTTGGATTCTTCTCCTCAGACTCCACAATTAGTCCATGACCAGGGTCAAAGACCACAGATCAGAATTTTTATGAGTATATAAGTTCTATCCTTATAGATTAACCTTTCTCCACTATTTTTAGAAATTTTATTCTGTTTTTGTTTCTTTTTTAAATTAATCATTCCATTTGCTTACATCTCAAATGATATCCAGTTTCCTGGTTACCTAGTCCAAACCCCCTAACCCACATCTGCTCTCCTCTCTTTGCCTCTGTGAAGTTGCTTCCCACCCACCCACCCTCCCCTGCCCCACCACTCCAGCATCACCCTGCGCTGGGACATCAAACTTTCCCCGTACCAAGGGCTTCCTCTCCTATTGCTGTCAGGCAAGACTATCCTCTGTTACATATGTATCTGGAGCCATGGATCCCTCCAGGTACATTCCTTGGTTGCTGGTCTAGACTCTGGGAGAAATGGATGGTCAGGCCAGCTTATGTTGTTCTTCCAATGGGGTTGCAGTCCCCCTGTGCTCCTCCAGTCCTTTTGCCAGCTCCTCCACCAAGTTCCCTTAGCCCAGTATGATGGTTGGCTCCAAGCATCCACACCTGCATTGGTCAGTTGCTGGCTGGACCTCCCAAGGAACCACCACACTAGGTTTCTGCCAGCAAGAGCCTCTTGACCACCGCAACAGTGTTGGGTTTGGTGTCTGCAGACACGGTGGATCCCCAGGTGGGGCAGTACCAGGTTGACCCTTCCTCCAGTCTCTGTTCCAGCTTTTATCCCTGTTCTTCCTTTGGACAGGAACATTTCTGGGTTAAAAACTTTGAGGTAGGTTGGAGGCCCCATCCCTTGTTGAGGGACTGTGTCTATCTCCTGGAGGTGGTCTCAACAGGTTTTATCTCCCCATTTTCTACCCATTTTGGCTAAAGGCATCCCATTAGATCCTGGAGCCTTTCAATTTCCTGGCATCTTAGACCCTCCAGTGGTGACCCTCAGTTCCTCATTCCCCACTACTACATATTTTTTATTTGATTCCTTGATCCTCTGTATCTCTCTCCTGTCCCCTCTTGTACCTGATACTGCTCCCCTTATTTCTTCTTCCTCCTCTCTCCCTCCCAGGTCTCCTTCTCCCTTGACCTCCCATGATTGTTTTGATCCCCCCCTCTTAGGATAGATATATTTATCAGATTTATCAAAAGATAACTAAGTGTTAACTCAAACACAGCCTGAATGATTGAAATCTATATTAGCCAGGTTTCTGTTGCTATAACAAATAGTTAAGATAATTAACTTATAAAAAGAAACAGGTCACTCATGACAGACAGTTTTACAGGTCTCAGTCCCTGGTGAGTGGAGTGTTCCGATGCTTTCTGTTTCTGTACCTCATGGTAGGGATATGGTTGGACAAAGCCACTCAGCTCCTGGACAATAAAGAAGACAGAAAAGTTCTTATCTCTTATCTCTTTTATGACATGGCTCAAGTAAAGGACTGCAATTAGTTTCAATGTTTAAATGTCTTCATCATTCCAAAGAAAACGTGAAAGCTATCAGGTTTTTGCCAATTATGTGAGATTTTGTGAACCATTAATATCAAATCTGTAACATGCCTAAATATGAACAATTTTGAGAAATGCTAATGTAACTTAAAAGTATGTTTAGCAATTTATATTTATATTATTAGATTTATGCCCTGAATTTAAAATTTAACTTGATTTTATTAAAAAACTGGTGTTCTATATTACATGAAACTTGAACCCCCATATTTATTGAAAAGCTAATAATATATTAACACTTTTCAACAAGAAAACTCCATATAATATTATATCAAAGAGGCATTATTCTATGACGTCTTTCAAAATAACTAATGTCTCTTAGAAAACATTTTTTTCACCAAGCTGTCTCTTCAGAGCACCCTTAATCTCATTATTCCTGAGGCTGTATATAAGGGGGTTCAACATGGGGATTACCACCATGTAAAACACAGACACCACTTTGTTTTGGTCCGTGGAATAGCTGGACTTGGGCATCACATAAATAAATGTGACTGTACCATATAACAAACTGACTGCAGTTAGGTGGGAAGTGCATGTAGAGAAAGCCTTGTGTCGACCTTCGGTGGAGTGCATCTTCAAGACGGTGATGAGGATGTAGGTGTAGGAAATGGCTATGATCAACACTGTGAGCACAATGATAGAGCCAGCAGAAAATGAATCAAGAATTAGGAGGAGACTGTTATCAGAACAGGTGAGTTCAACTAAAGGAGTAAAATCACAGAAAAAGTGATTGACACTATTTGGACCACAGAAAAGAAAAGAAACAAAAGAAAATGTAAAGCAGGAAGCATGAAGAAACCCACCAATGTAAGACCCTACAAGCAACTGCATACAGACTTGTGTGGACATTTTGGTTAAATAAAGCAGTGGGTTGCAGATTGCCACAAAACGATCGTAAGCCATGGCAGCCAGAAGGAAACATTCAATAGCACCAAAGAAAACAGCAGAGCCAAGCTGGATACCACATCCAGTATAGGAGATACTGCTCCTCTCCAGCAGGAAGTTGACAAGCATATTTGGTGTGACAGAAGAAGAGATGGCTATGTCAACAGAAGCCAAGTGACTGAGAAAAAAGTACATGGGGTGATGGAGCTGAGGAGACACTCTGATGAGAAGGATGGTACTGAGGTTCCCAGACACAGTCACCAGGTAGATGCACAGGATGATGGTGAAGAGGATGACTCTAAGGACTGGGTCATTTGTTAATCCCAATAAAATGAACTCTGTCACTGCAGTATGGTTCCCATTCTCCACGAAAGCCATGGGACAGTGTAGTGCTGCCAGATCAAGGCTGTGATGGAGAAATTGCAGGAAGGGATTTATCAATGGCTAGTTTCATTTTCATTAATATACAAATAATGCAACTATATTTGAAAATGTAAAAGCAACTGTATTTACTTGCCTGCAAGGTTGACACTACAACTTTAGTGTGGTTAGCACAATACACCTAAAAACTTCCCTCTCATAAAAGCCTGTTTGTTTACATGTTATACTCTTCTACCATTTCCTTCAAGCAAAAATAAACATATAAATTGATTAGAATAGCAAAATTAATCAGTAGTGTGTTGTAAAAGATGAATGCATAAAGTTTTATAAGAAATACTTAAGTAGCAGCTAATTTATTTACATACCTCTTTAAAATAAGCATGAATCTAAGGATTACACATAGATGCAAATCAGTAACTTATAAAATTGCCATATTTTCATATATATATATATATTGATTTTAAATCTGATACTATATTTGCCTAAAATATTATCTTCATCACTATTTTAATAACTTTGAAAGACATTATTTCACTTGATGTCATTTATAGCCTTTAAAAATCAGAATCAGAACCTTAATAATTGGAACCCAACTACTTAACAGATATATTATACTGAAGTTAAATAATCTTAGACTCCTTTATACTAGAAATGATTGAAATTTTTTGTAAAGTTTTTTAACAGGTATTGTGTAAGATTTTCCTATATAAATAAAGTTATTTTTCATATACCAACTATACAGGAATTTTAAACTATCAAAAAATATCTATTGAAAATGGTTAGATATTTTTAATATATTTGAAACAGAAAATGTTGTTTTACCATATGTGAAATATCTATCCAATCAGTGTGAAAACAACATAATAGATACTCAACCCATAGCTAAGACAATTTTATTTTGAGTACATAAATATTTTTTTCAGTTTATACATTAAAACCATTCAGCCAGATTCATTATAAAAAGCCAAAGTCTTACCTTGAAATGAGAAAGATTGCATGGTTATATAGTCATCTTTCAGCGTTTGTCTCCTTCGGGGGATACATTCCAAAGATGTTAAAGATTCATATGTGAATTCTGAGGTATACTGGAACATTACTATTTCCTGTGGTAGCTACTGAGCGATTCAATTCACTGGGTACAAGAAGTAAGCTCCCAAGATCCTATCAATTCTCAAGAGATCAATTTATTATTTTCTTTTCTCTTGGGTGATCATGCACAGTCATTTGGATTTGTTAACTATTTAGTACATCATACTATGAAAATTTTGCTAAGAACAATTATTTCTAAGTTACTTTGATAATTGTACTAAATAATGTACTTAAAATATAAAAGCTAAACCTAGTTTCATTCATTCTCTATATATTTATCAATAAGTATTTCAATTACCACCTTTAGTGTATTCCATCAAGTAGCCCAAAGGAGCATGAAGTGAAACTTTATGTTAAGTTAAAATTTAAATAACAGAAATATACATTTTAATCATTGCATAAGAAGGCAGTACATGAATGTTTTAAAATTACACAGTGAAGTAGAATTTAAAAATGGCATCGATGTCTCCAAGAATGGAAATACAGAACAAGTGTCACACTTGACTAGTGCCCTTGATGTAGGTAGTCATGGGATTACACTGACTCTTCAGCCCAATGACTTGTGGTATACTAGTTCTCTTGCTACCCCTAATTTCAGAACACTTGTGGTCCTTTATTGGAGGGTTGGTTTGACAATCACTACAATAATTACAACCAATATTTCTATTAATGTCCCTTAGTACAAATAATTATGCTAAGCATTTTATATGTAGAGGATCTTCACAGTAAGAAAGGATAGAGATTTTTTCTTATTCTCAATATTCATTTGATAGAGCAGAGAATGAAGCACTCAAATAATTTGTATGCTAAAATTTTGACCACTAAATATCTAATGGTAGATTGGTACCTATAGTCAATAAAAAAATACTCAGAGCAAACTAAAACAAACTCAAATATAAAACAGATAACCTGCATAATAATGAATCAAGCATTTCTTAAAATAATAAGAAAAAACTGCAAATAAGTATGTGAAAAAAATGTGTTCATTCTTTTTGGCCATTGAAACAATATTGAGTTCATTATGAAAAAAATAAATGCCTCTAAAAACAAAAATAACAAGAAACAACAATCAATTTTCCTTAATAACTCGTAATACCAATGAACTCAATTCCGCAATAAAAAGATGATATAGACTAACATACTAGATACATAAAGAGGACCCAGCATTTTGCTGGATACAAAAATACACCTCAGTGACAAAGACAGACACTATCTCATAGTAAAAGGCTGGAAAACAATTTTCCAAACAAATAGTCCCCCCCAAAAAAGCTAGAGTAGCCATTCTAATAGCAAAATAAAATCAGTTTTCAACCAAAAGTTATCAAAGAAGATAAGGAAGGACACTTCATATTCATCAAAGGAAAAATCTGCCAAGATGAACTCTCAATCCTAAATATCTATGTTCCAAATACAAGGGCACCTACATACGTAAAAGAAACCTTACTAAAGCTCAAAGCACACATTTTACCTCACAAAATAATAGCAGATTTCAACACTCCATTCTCATCAATGGACAGATCATGAAACAGAAATTAGAGACATAGAGAAACTAACAGAAGTTATGAACCAAATGGATTTAACAAATATTTATAGAATATTTCATCCTAAAACAAAAGAATATACCTTGCTCTCAGCATCTCATGGTACGTTCTCAAAAATTGACCATATAATCAGTCACAAAACAGTTCTCAACAGATACAAGAAGAACAGATCACCACAGACTAAGCCTGGTCTTCAATTACAACAAAAACAATAGAAAGCACAGATATTCATGGAAGTTGAACAACTTTCTCTTTATTGCTAACTTGGTAAGGAAGAAATAAGGAAAGAAATTAAAGACTTTTTAGAATTTAAAGAAAATGAAGGCACAATTTACCAAAACTTATGGGACACAATGAAAGCAGTGCTAAGAGGAAAAATCATAGCTCCGAGTGCCTCCAAAAAGAAACAGGAGAGAGCATAAATTAGCAGCTTGACAGAACATCCAATAGCTCTAGAACAAAAAGAAGCAAATACACCCAAGGGGAGTAGATGGCTTGAAATAATCAAATTGGGAGCTGAAATCAACCAAATAGAAACAAAAAGAACTATAGAAAGAATCAACAAACCGGGAGCTGGTTCTTTGAGAAAATCAACAAGATAGATAAACCCTTAGCCAGACTAACCAGAGGACACACAGAGAGTATCCAAATTAACAAAATCAGAAATGAAAAGGGAGACATAACAAAAGAATCTGAGGAAATTCAAAAAATCATCAGATCCTAATACAAAATCCTATATTCAATAAAAATGGAAAATCTGAATGAAATGGAATATTTTCTAGACAGATATCAGATACCCAAGTGAAATCAGGATCAGATAAATCATCTAAAGGTTCCCATAACTCCTAAAGAAATAGAAGCAGTTATTAAAAGCCTCCCAACCAAAAAAAAAAAGTCCCAGACCAGATATATTTAGTGTAGAATTCTGTTAAACCTTCAAAGAAGACCTAATACCAATGCTGTCCAAAGTATTCCACAAACTAGAAACAGAAAGAACACTACCCTACTAATTCTATGACGCCACAATTATGCTTATACCTAGACCACAGAAAGACCCAGCAAAGAAAGAGAACTTCAAACCAATTTCCCTTATGAATATCAGCGCAAAAATATTCAGTGAAATTCTCACAAACCAAGTCCAAGAATACATCAAAGTGATCATCTATCATGATCAAGTAGGCTTCATCCTAGGGATGCAGGAATGGTTCAATATAAGGGAATCCATCAATGTAATCCACTATGTAAACAAATCTAAAGAAAAAAAAACATGTTAACATCTCATTAGATGCCGAGAAAGCATTTAACAAAATGAAATACCCCTTCATGCTAATTCTTGGAAAGATCAGGAATTCAAAGCCCATACCTAAACATAGTAAAAGCAAAATACATTGCAGTGAGTAGCCTTGTTTGAACACCAGTGGAAGGGGAAGTCCTTGGTCCTGCCAAGGCTGGACACACAGTGTAGGGGATTGTTGTGGGTGGTAGTAATGGGGGGTGGATGGAGAAGGGAACATCCATATAGAAGGGGAGGGGGAGGGGCTAGGGGGCTGATGGACAGGAAACTAGGAAAGGGAATAACATTTGAAATGTAAATAAGAAATACCGAATTTAATAAGAAAAAAAAGCAAAATACAGCAAACCAATAGCCAACATCAAAATAAATGGAGAGAAATTTGAAACAATCCTTACTTATTCAATATGGTACTCAAAATCTTAGCCATCAGACAACAAAAGGAGGTCAGAGGGATAAAAATTGGAAAGAAAGAAGTCAAAATATTACTATATGCAGAGGATATGATAGTATACTTAACTGACCCCAAAAGTTCCACCTGATAAACAATTTAGCAAAGTGGCCTGTTATAAAATGAAATCAAACAAATCAGTAGCCTTCCTCTGGATAAACAGTCTGTGAAAGAAATTAGGGAAATGACGCTTTTCTCAATAGTCAGAAAAAACATAAAATACCTCAGTGTGACTAACTGAGCAAGTGAAAGATCTTTGTGACAGGGACTTCAAGTCTCTGAAGAATGAAATTGAACAAAATCTCAGAAGATGGAAGGATTTCCCATGCTCATGGATTGGCAGGATTAATGTAGTAAAAATGGCAATTTTGCCAAAAGCAATCTACAGATTCAATGCAATCCCCATCAGTATTCCAACTCAATCCCTCATAGAGTTAGAAAGAACAATTTGTAAATTCACTTGAAAAAACAACAACAACAACAAAAAAACAGAATAGCGAAACTATCCTCAACAATAAAAGAACTTTTGGGGAATCACAATCCATGACCTCAAGCTGTATTACAGAGCAGTAGTGACAAAAACTGTATGGTATTTGTACAAAGACAGGCAGGTGGATCAGTGGAATAAAGTTGAAGACCCAGAAATGAACCCACGCTCCTATGGCCTCTTGATCTTTGACAAAGGAGCTAAAATCATCCAATGGAAAAAAGAAAGCATTTTCAACAAATGGTGCTGGTTCACTGGGGGTCAGCATGTAGAAGAATGCAAATTGATCCAGTCTTATCACCCTGTACAAAGTTTAAGTCCAAGTGGATCAAGAAGTTCCACATAAAACTAGATATGCTCAAACTCATAGAAGAAAATGGGTGGAAAAGCCTCGAACACATGGACACTGGGGAAAACTTCCTGAACAGAACACCAAAAGCTTATGCTCTAAGATCAAGAATCTACAAATGGGATCTCATAAAATTGCAAAGCTTCTGCAAGGCAAAGAACACTGTCTTTAGGACAAACTGGCAGTCAACAGATTGGGAAAAGATCTTTACCAATCCTTTATCCAATATAGGGCTAATATCCAATATATACAGAGAACTCTAGAAGTTATACTACAGAGAGTCAAATAACCCTATTAAAAACAGGGTACAGAGCTAAACAAAGAATTCTCAGCTGAGGAACATCAAATGTCTTAGAAGTACCTAAAGAAATGTTCAAGATCTTTAGTCATCAGGGAAATGCAAATCAAAACAACCTTGAGATTGCATCTTATAGCAAAGATCAAAAACTCAGGTGATAACAGATGCTGGCAAGGATGAGGAACACTGGATGAGGATGCTGGAAAGAAGAAGACTCCTCCATTGCTGGTGGGATTGCAAGCTGGTATAGTCACTCTGGAAATCAATCTGGAGGTTCCTCAGAAAATTGGATATAATACTACCTTTAGACCCATCTATACCACTCCTGGGCATATACACAAAAAATGCTCCAACATATAACAAGGACACATGCTCCACTATGTTCATAGCAGCCTTATTTATAATAACCAGAAGCTGGAAAGAACCCAGATGCCTGTCAACAGAGGAATGGATACAGAAAATGTGGTACATCTACACAATGGAGTACAACTCAGCTATCAAAAACAATGACTTCATGAAATTCTTAGGCAAATGGCTAGAACTGGAAAATATCATCCTGAGTGAGATAACCCAATTAGAAATAGACACACATGGTATGCACTCACTGATAAGTGAATATTAGTCCAAAAGCTTGGATTAATCAATGATATAATCCACAGAACACATGAAGCTCAAGAAGGATGATCATAGTACTGAAGCTTTAATCCTTTTTAAAAGAGGTGAATAAAATATTAATAGGAGGAAATACAGAGAAAAAAATTGGAGCAGAGACTGTAGGAAAGGCCATCCAGAGCCTGCCCCAGGGATCCATCCTATACTCAGATACCAAACTCAAACAGTAATACAGATTCCATGAAGTGCCTGCTGAGAGGAGCCTGGTATATCTGTCTCCTAAGAGGCTCTGCCAGAGCATGACAAATACTGAGAGGAATGCTAGCAGCCAAGCATTGAACTGAGAATAGGGTCCCTATTGGAGGAGTTAGGGAAAGGATTAAAGAGCTGAAAGGGCTTGCAACTCCCTAAGAGCAATACCAACCAGAGCTCCCAAGGGCTAAACCACCACCCAAAGAGTACACATGGACAGACCCATGGCTCCAGCTGTACATGTAGCAGAGGATGGCCTTGTTTGGCACCAATGGGAGGAGACCAACACTGGATTCCCCATTGTACAGGAATGTCAATGCAGGGAGGCAGGAAGGAGTTGGTATTTTGGGACGGGGAACACCCACATAGAAGAAGTGTGAAGGGAGATGGGATAGGGGTGTTAGGAATGAGAAACAGGGAAAACAGATAACATTTGAAACATAAATAAAAAAGAGAAATGAAATAAATGACCACAAATGCTGGAGAGTATTTTATAAAATGAATTATTGCATTTCTCTCCCTCTCTCCCTCTCTCTCTCCCTCTCTCTCTCTCTCTCTCTCTCTCTCTCTCTCTCTCTCTCTCTCACACACACACACACACACACACACACACACACCCATATGCACACATATACACTTAATAAATAGAATTACCATATGATCTATCCATACCACTCTAGTATTTTTTCAAGGGATTCTAATTCAGAAGACCACAGAGATTCTTGGAAGCACATGTTTATTTTTGAACTGTGCATAGTAGTCTAGACATGAAGCAGTATGGAGGATTATCAGAACATCGGTGAATTAAGAAAGCATAACACAGGTCTACAGAGATGGCTCAGTGGTTAAGAGCACTGACTGTTCTTCCAGAGGTTCTCAGTTCAATTCTCAGCAGCCACCTGATTGCTCACAACCATCTGTAATGTAATCCGATGCCCTCTTCTGGTGCATCTGAAGAGAGTAAAAGTTTATTCACATATAGTAAGTCTTAAAAGCAAAAATAATGAAAGCATCACACTTATGCACAATAGAATCTTATTCATTGGTAAAGAAATTATCTAATTTGTAGAAAAATTGATGGAATTTAAGACATACTGTTCACGTACATTAGCACAACCACCACATAAAATAATATGGAATTCTATATATGTCTGAGTCATCTGGACATACCATTTCAGTACAAAGATCTAAAGGTAGTGAAGTTATCACACAAGACCCATTTGCATAACTACCTTTATCGTACCAATATTTATCCTAGAAGCTTATCTACAGAAGAATGGATAAAGAAAAAGTTTTGTATATGCACCATAGGGTATTATTCAGTCTCTACAAACCCTGTGGTGTGCAGGAAAAAATACATGCAATGAGAAGAATTGTAATGAGCCTAATACATTATTGAAAACATCCCATGGTCTCTCTCATATGCAGAAACTATTTTTAAAAGTGGTCTGAACATAAAGAGGGATTATTAGTTACTGGGAAGAGTACTGAGGTAGGGCAGAAGAGAAGATGAATACCTGAAAGAGGAAAAAGTGGATATCACCAAAGCATGACATATGTGTATGTGGAAATTCTACAATGAAGGCCTTTAATTTTTTAGTTGGTAATTATGTAATTTAAAGATGTGATGGATGTTTGAGGAGTTATCAATGTTTAAATTAATATATAATGTACACATTATGTATTTTCACCAAATCACATAAAAATCCACAGTCATGAAACTATTTAGCTTTTCTGTATTAGTTAAAATAAATTAAAATTTTATTTTAAAAATAAGTATTTTAACCATTTATATGTTGTGTTTTAGTTTAAAAATAAAACTCATTTAGTAGTGTGAGTGTGTTTGTATATGTGTGTTCGTGTGTTCATCGTGTGTGTGTGTGTGTGTAGCCCAGAGGTCACCTTGGGCATTATTGATAAGAAACAAGCTACTTTCATAGGAGCTCATTAGTATTTCTCATTGACTTAGAACTCTACAAGTAGATTTGTGTATCTGGCCAATGGATTCCAGGGAGTTTTTATAGTGCTAGTACTATGAGCAGGGGCACGCAGTTCTTCTCATGGATGCTGGGGATCAAACTCAGGTTCTCAGTCTTGTTTATCAAGCACTTTGAAGACAGCCATTCACGCAGCCATTAATTTCGTTTGTGAAAGAAATAATGCATTGACTGTTTTGCTGTACATTCTGAAGTTATAAGAATTAATAGTGAAGATAAGATGTGATTGATAATACCATAAGTGGTAAAGAATTTGATGTTGATATCGACATTTAGAAACCATTTACAGGTAAAATAAAAAGTACACTAAGCAAGGAATAGTATGAAAGTTTATATATTTTACAAGCAATGTATTCTGAAACACAGTTGCCGTATGAGAAATGTATGGCAAGGATTATATCTCTTGTTCTATCTCTTCCTGACTGGCTTGTTTTCCCCAGAAATAATACTCATTCCTTTACCATGAAAATACACTAGCAGAAAGCTGAAGGACTTGGTGAAGTTCCCAAGTCAAAAAATAAATATGCCCCACAGAGCCTATTGTACCCAAAGATTTTTTAAATAATTTATCTTCAGCCATTTCCAGATATTCATAAAAAACAATAAACCACAGAAGTCCATATCAAATCTCAGAAATTAGAAAGCACTTGCTGGACAGGGCATTCTATGAGAGACCCATAAATTCACATTTTCTATTATCTAAAGCAGTCTCAAGATAATCATCTCCAGGGGCCCCAGGACTCTCATTAAATCTTTCAGTGTTCCAAGCTCCACCTGTAAGCAATGCTGAAGAGAGTGCCTTAAATTATAAGAAACTATATTAAAGATACATGTCACAGACATTTGAGTGGGAAAATATCTTCACTGCTTATATCAGTATTATGTGATGTACAAAATCCCAGGAAGAATTTGCAGAAATCCCCTTTCTTTTTCTCATAGAGATGAAGTGGAGAAAAGTGTACATGGAAGTGATGAACTGAAAGCAGACAGAAGAGGATGGGGAAAGCCAGATGTAGCCCTGGTAAGGACAATAGGGGAAAATATCAGCTATTACAGTACAGTTAGTATCTCTCTTTTTCTCTGATGGTAGCCAAGGATAAGGATGGATTGTAATGGCATTACACTGACATTGTTCCATTTTACTACAATTTATTAAGGAATCTACAATCACATACATGAAAAGTATCAAAATGATTATGAGATCATCAACCAACATTGATGTCTGTATAAACTTTACTTATCTTGGTACTCGGATATCACACTCTGGAAAACACCAAGAACTTATCCTGAGTATAAGGGAAAATGTGTGTGTGTGTGTGTGTGTGTGTGTGTGTGTGTGTGTGTGTGTGTGTGTGTGTGTTTAACACAGATTCAAATAATACTGAGATGTTTCTCAAAGAAGACCACTGTGTGCATTTGGTGCGATTTCATACTGAATGAAATAAGCGATAATGTCTAGACATGCAGAGATAATTTTCTCCTGGGGTCTGAGAAAAAAAAACTCCTGAAGTTGAGACTTCTGTTACCTTGTTGGTTTGTCCACCATTCATAAATGCAGGTAAGCAGGTAGGAGCAAAGTGCCTGCACATCACTCACAGTGCTGAGAGCACAGAGTCCTGAGATCATTTGGAGAACTGTCAACTGCCAAAATGCAGCGAATTCAAGTCAATTAAAAACTGTACTAGAAGGAATTAGTACACATTCATAATCATTATTTGTAGAAAAGTTTCTGGAGAGCTTAAGATTCCATATAGCCACTGAGCTAGCTGTCATAAAAAAACTTATATTCACAAGATTTATATTCTAGGATGGGAATACAACATTTTAAATGGGTCACTTTCTTAAAATGATAAAATAAAGCTTGTTTTTACACACACACACACACCTCTTTACACACACATACACACATACCACACACCTTTAAATATCATCAAATTAAAATAGTTTAGAAACCCAAAAGAGATGATTAAGAGAAGCAGAGAGGTTTAGGGAGCTTTCCTGGGGCAAGTAACATTTTGGGCAAGTAACGTTTGATCCCTCTGGTCAGAAAGGACACTGCAGGTGAAAGCAACAGCACAGGCAAGCAGAAGATCAAGAATAAATTGCTAAACTGGGAAATTAAGAAATGTTTCATACATAAGGGATCTTGGCAGCAGGAAATGAGGATGGTTTGTAAAGACCTTGAACCCATGGTTCAACCCTTGCATTTTGTAAATGTTATAGTCTAAATACACAGAGTTCTCCAGACTCTTGTTGCCTTGCCATAAATTAGTGCGCCCAGGTGCACTAATGACCTGCAAACTAAGTACCTCTCTGGCCCATAGTTTCCTTGTCAAAAGGAAGACAGTGCAGTAGTGCTTACCTCTTAGGGTAACTGTGCTGATACAGAGGGCTGTACAACAGAAATGTTAAAAAGAAAAAGTTAGAAGAAACTAAATTAATGGTAAAGCACACCACTGTGTCTGTGGGGACTTTTCAGAAGGATTGACTAAGGTGGAGAGAACTGACCTAAATGTACGTTGGGTCATCACACAGTCTGAAAAATGGATGAATAGAAGCTGATAAACGCAAGCATTCTCTCTCTGTTTCTCTGAGGAGAGCAATCTCCTTTTGCATAATATCCTGTGTCACCATCACCCCAAGCCCTAAGCAATGGAGTCCGACTCTCAAGAATGAAACTATGAGCCAAATAAACAGGTTTTCCCTTTGAATTTTTCTTCAGGCATTCAGGTCCCAGCTATGGTAAGATAACTAACACAGAAAGTGTGCAGGCAACAATTTTTACAAAGAAGAGACATACTACGGTGGTAGATTTGATACGGAAGGTTTTATAAACAGGAAGGCCTATACTAGAGACTATTGCAAAACTCATGAGTGATCACGGTAAAATGGAGGAGGCATTCTTAGCTAGGATTCCAGAGCCGAAAAAATGTAAATGCACAGAAGCAAATGAATTGAAAAAATGTGTAAAACTCCAGTGGAAAAGGGAAGAGTTGAACAAAAACAATACAATAGGCAAAGTAACAGAGGAAATAGGTTTCAATCGGAAGGCAGGGTGCAACATCTGGCTTGAGTGTATGATAGGTATGAATAGAGCAGAGACTGAACAAATAAACTTTTCTATTTTTTCAAAGAACATTGAAATTCAGGCTGGGGTATTTGAGTTTCCCTCTATGAACAGTGGGTTTCTATATATTATTTTTAAAATTACGAATGGTTTAATTAATATAACCTGTGCTTAGAAAACTATCATTAGGTCACAGTGTGAAGAATGAAGTAATGAAGTGTGTGTGTGTGTGTGTGTGTATGCATGCATGTGTGTGTGTGTGTGTGTGTGTGTGTGTGTGTGTGTGTGTGCGTGTGTGTGTGTATGTGTTTTATTAAGCTTAGGAGATGCAATTTCACTCTATGGAAAAATAACCAATCTCTATCAATAACCCTGTATTTAAAAAAAGAATACAGAATTTGGAATGCAGGAAGTGACGTATTGAGTATAAAAAGAATAAACAAGCTGAAAGTGATCTCATTAATCTCAACAGATACTATTAACAACTGAAGGATCACATGATGTGATGTTGCACATCTCCATTCTATACTTAGAAGAGATTGAAGCATTTTCCAAAGGAAACTAATCAGAAAAGGTAAACTAAAGCTGAAGGAACTATAGTGGACAAGATTTTGTTTTAGAGATAGCTAGATTGAGACACCTTCAGAGTAAAAAACAATCTGATCTTATCTGGCATCAGTGGGAGGAGAGGTCCTTGGTCCTGTGAAGGCTCAATGCCCCAGTGTAGGGGAATGGCAGGGCAGTGAGGTAGGAGTGGGTGAGTAGGTGGGGAAGTACCCTCATAAAAGCAGGGAGAGGGGGATGGGATAGGGGTTTGCGGAGGGGAAACCAGGAAAGGGCATAACATTTGAAATGCAAATAAATAAAATGTCCAATAAAAAAAGTTGGAAAAAAAAGATAAACCACAAGAGGATCAGGGAAGATTGCTGGGTAACTTTTGTTGCTCACAGAAAGCCCTTTGTATTAGACATACCTCTAATTGTCTCTCTGTTGACGTTGTTCATAGATGCCATTATACAGTCCACTTAGATCCATAATTTCCTCACACAGGCCTCTGCTGACGAATGGACAACATCCCTGCACTATCACATCATAGACATCTGAAGAGCTGTATCTACACTCCATTTCTCAGGCAAAGAGATGCCCATGATAGGCATTTTGTCAATAGATGGAAAAAGTCATGACTGCTAATAGCCACTCAACCACCCTCGCTAAATTTCCATACTTTGTAAATCTAAATGATAATCCCTACCACATATACTTATGAGGGTTACATGACCACTGTGCAACTTCACTTTCTTTGCAGTGCATTGAATTAAATAGATGCTGGTTACCTGGCCAGACATTTATTACTACAAATAACATGTAAACTAGATAATAGCAACTCTCATCTTAGTTTTTCATTAATCTCTGTGAATTCTCTAGAATAATTTCCAGCCAGCATCTCTTTCTCTGTTTCTCTCCACCTTTTTTCTCAGTCTTCAACTTATTATGATTTAACAGTGAGTGAAGTTAAAATCAAAATAATATTTATAATCCTGTCATTCTCCCCATCAATTTCTGCTTACAGTGGAAAAATAAAGTATAAATGAGTTTGAAATATGATGTGAAAACTGATCTCAGGAATTTAAAGCATTCCCTTCAAGACTCTGCTGCAAAACCCCTAAAGTATATTAGGTAGAAAAAAATGTTGATCAAACCATTATGACCAATGTTGGGAGTCTGAAATGAAACAGTGTTTTCGAAATTACTTCAACTCCAGGTAAGTCCAATGTGATGTTCAAAAAATGTTCAAAGTGATTGATTTGTTCTAAGAAATATCTCGTTATAAACTATTAATGTAGTAGCATTATTGTCTATTTAAAACAGACTGATATTACCCCATGTTTGTTTAATCTCATTTGGTTATTTTCAAAACTGTCACTGTGATGGGTAATCTTGGTTGTCAATTTGACTTCATCTGGAATCTACTAACACCCAAGCAGCTAGGCACATTTATGATTGGCTTTTATTGATTGGATCATTTGATGTGAGAATATCTATCCCAAGTCTTGGCTATATTCTCTGGCAGGAAGCTATGTGAAATAACATGGAAGAGGGAAGGTTGCTTCCTTGCCCACATTCTCACTGACAAGTTCATCTATCCTGCTGCTGAGGCATTGCTTCACTATGTTAGAACCTACTTTTCTGTGACCCAAAAAGGCGAGTGCTAACCAGCTGAGATATCCAGTCTCATAGAATGAACAACTATCAGGATCTTGGACTTTCCAACTTGAGACCGCCAATGTTGGGCCAGCCACAAGCCACTCTAATAAAACTCATTTTAAGATATACGGCTTAATTTTATCAGTTCTATTCCTCCAGAGAACCCTGACTAATACAGTCACTGTTTGGAGTCAGGGAATGATGAGGAACTTAGGTGCAAATAGAACAACCCTGAGGACAATACTAAAATTTGTTAGAAAATTTTATTAATCTCCCTTACATATTTGACAAGTGCAATGTACACTTTAAATGACTTAAGCAAATGGATTATTTTATTCTTTCATCCAATTCAGAATACTATCATATAAAATAATGGACTGAAAAAATATGGAGTTACAGAGTTGAGTGGGTGAGAGGGAAGCAATTTTGTACATATTTTTCCACTTCTGCAGATCCTGATTCAGGAACACAAATAGCAAGAAACATTTTGTGACTAGAAACCAAGAAGATACTTAAGCCTACTCATTGGGGTTTCAACAGATGTACATACTAGAAATATTTGCATCACTTTGATTCCTAACTTTGTCCCTAGTCACATGCATACATGTGTCTTTAAGGTTATTGAGTATATTAACTCAGGTGCCCTGTTTAAAATCTTGGTGATATCATTGTGCAAGTTCTTCATAGTCATCTCTGAGTCTTTACCTTAAACATATATCCTACTCTAGTGCAAAATCATTACCACTAGGAGGATGGGCAACCACACCACAGTGACTACGTTCCTTCTGTGGGGATTTTCCAGTTTTCCAGAACTGCAGAATCTACTCTTTGTTGTGATTCTCCTCTCTCATGTGAGCATTCTCTTAGCAAATGCATCCATCATGGTGGCCATCAAACTCAATCACAACCTTCATACCCCCATGTACTTTTTCCTCTTTGCCCTGTCCTTTTCAGAAACATGCACCACTATGGTGATCTTGCCCCGCATGTTAGTGGACTTGATATCAAAGAGCAAGGCCATCTCTCTTCCTGAGTGTGCCACTCAGATGTTTTTCTTCTTTGGCTTGGGAGGCAATAACTGTTTCATCTTGTCTGCCATGTCCTATGACCGTTACACCGCCATCAACAACCCTCTGCATTATCCAATCCTGATGACTCAGAAGATCTGCCTTCAGCTCATCATAGCCTCTGGTGTGCTTGGCTTCTCAGTCTCTCTGTGTATTGTCATCACAATATTCAACTTATCTTTTTGTAACTCCAACATCATTCAGCACTTTTTTTGTGATATTGATCCTGTGGTCTCCCTTGCCTGTAATTTAACCTTTTATCATGAAGTGATTCTTTTTGCATTTACTGCCTTTGTGTTGGTAGGCAGCTTTATTTTTATAATGGTTTCTTATGTCTTCATTGTGACAGTAGTTATAAAGATGCCCTCTGCCAAAGGAAGGTATAAGACCTTTTCAACTTGCTCCTCCCATTTCACAGTGGTGTTCATACATTATGGATTTGCTTGCTTTGTCTATCTGAAGCCCAAAAACAGTTACTCTTTTAAGGATAACACACTGCTGGCGATGACATACACCATTCTGACACCTCTGCTTAACCCCATCATTTACAGTCTAAGGAACAAAAGCATGCAGTCAGCCTTGAGGAAAGACATAGGCAATGTAATCAGGTTTTTCCCCAAAATGGTAAATAAAAGACCCCAGAAGATTTGAAAAGTATGTGTGGTGTTAGTAGAAAATACAATACTTAAGGATTAAGATCAGTTTTTAGTGAAATGAACACTTATTTTCACTTTTCTTAGTTTTGTTATGTGTTTAGGACATGGGTGATCTCATTTAGTAGCTCCAGATTGCCTAGAACTCACTACATAGACAGATTGACCTTGAACTCTCAGAAATCTGCCAGCCTTTGTTAGAAATTAATGCATGAGTCCCCACATCCAGATTTTAGCTATTATTTTCTAGTTATAAGATCTAGTATAGTTCTAGTCTTCTTGCTACAAAACTCAATGTAATATTAAAATAAAATATATGTGTGTATATATTGTATATGTGGAGAAATACACTCAAACATGTCTTTAAACTGTTATGGGGTCCCACTAAGCTGCACAGTCTTAACATATATGAGGAAGACTTAGCTTGGACCCATATAGGGTCTGTGTTTGTTGCTTTAAGCCTTGATCAACCCTGCTTAGTTGATTCTATGGGTTATGTTCATGTAGTGTCCTCAAGCCCTTGGGCTCTAAGAATTTTTCCTCCCATACTTCTAGTTCCCATGATTTTGCCTAGTATTTGACTGTGGATTTCATTAAATATATTTTGATTTCTGGGGTGATCACCCTCTGGTTTCTGGAGTCATTGCAGTGGTAAATATGGGATACCTCTTCTGGTCTGGGCCTGAATTTGGACCAGTTATTGGCTCACCACTCTTACAAGTTCCAAGACAATGTTACCCCAGTACTTCTTAACGGCAGGGCATACTGTATCTCAAAAAGTGATCAGATGTAGCAATGCCGTATTTTGATGTGATTTACTTTGTTTATAAAACAGAACAAAGAAAACAAAAGTATGTTTAATTAAAAGTGAATGAGGATGAAGAAAAGAGGAAGGAGTAGTGAAAAGGAGAGGAAATGAGAAAGAAAGAAAAGAGAAATGAAGACAGAAGAGAAGAGGGGAAATAGAGACATTACTGTTAAAAAAATACAAATTTATAATTCAAGAGAGAAAATAACCTCAACACAGAAGAATTTCAAAGAAATTCTTTTAGTTGATTCTGTGGCTTGGGTTCAGGTAGTATTCTCAAGCCCCCTGGCTATTAGAATTGTTCCTCCTACTCTTCTGGTTCTTATGGTTTTGCCTACTCAAAATATAAGAAACTTTTTGGTTTAACTCATTTTGAGTAAGTAATGAAAATAAGACATGAATGAATAAAAGAACATATTACTCAGTAGTGTTTATATAAGCAAAGGCTTGACATGATGCCTTTGCACTTTGGTAATCCCAGGACTCAGGAGGTTGAGGCAGGAACGACATAAGTTTGAAGAATTTGCTAGTTCTTTCTGGAGCCAGAGAAAAGTTATTTGCTTAGGTCTATGAGATACAGCTGTCCTTGTAAAAGTAGGGATACTCCCAAGGCTTTCAGAACATGTAAAGCTATGAACTCAGGTGTTCCAGAGGAACACAGGGTTTGTAGATGGAAAATGCAAAGTTTTCAAGGTGCCAGGATAGAAGACAAGAGAATATCAGCATAAGAGAAAGAGAGAGACCAGATTTTATGAAATGTGTACAAAACTCTCTCAGAAATATATTCTTTCCATTTCTCCACAACACACTAGGTTAGATAGTTCAAAATTGATATCTTTCAGTCTTCAAATAAGTATTTTGTGCTGTGGGTAGAGGTTGATGTTAGAGTTCTTGCCTTCCATAGAAGAGGGTCCAAGGTTCAGTTTTTAGTACCCAAAATGATAATCCTATTTTTAAAATTGATAAAGATTACAAAGAAAGAACATCTCATTTATAAAATTCAGAGAGTTCAGATATGTCATATGTAGCCAAAACCTTAATGAAAATATTGTAGAAAGCTTTTCAAGTAAATTATGGGGAGAAATGAGGAGGTCTAAGAATCTAATCATTTTCACACCATATTAATGTCTCCCCATGTGATGAGTATCAGTACTGATTCTGCATCAGGACAACGAGTTTGAGTTAGAGAAACAATTGAGACCTGGCAAAGTCGTTAAGAAGTGAGGAATGAAAAATAGTTGTCAGTATGACTCTCAGGGAGTGATATTTCTGGTACCATCTACTACTGATATCAGTGTTTAATCATGAAGATGGCCAATGCATGATTTAGAAATGGAATGAGAAGCTAGGAAGTTGTCAACAGTGTGTGAAATAGTGTCAGTAGAGTAGGAAAAAAAAAGTGGCATCTTCTCAACAGAGCTTTGAAAACTGTATTTCCTGAGATAGCCAGATTTAATTAAGATTGGGAGGAAGGAAAATAGTGGATCTGATAGAGAAATGATTCCAAAATAATTAAATTAAAGAATTTTTGGAAAGGTCAAGAACAGAAAAGAGAAGTGACTTTGGACAGAAGGCTGGTGAGGGAATTTGTAGGGACCAGAGTTTGTATCCTAAGCATAAAGGGTGCCAGAACCTTTGGGGACTCCACATCTTGTTCTTTGCTCAACTGTGGATCACAATCTACTGAAGGCTTCCTATCCAAACATTTCACATAATATTTTCTCAAATGCCCCCTCTTAATAGCAAAGTATGTGTTTCCCCATGTAATAACATTTTACTCTTCTTATTTAGTTAATTATTAAGGCTCAGTTTGAAAACTAATACACTTTTTTATTTAAAATAGATTCTTTTCTCATACTGACCATAGTTTTTCCTCCCTTCTAACTTTCTTTCCCCACAGATCTGCCCCTCCCTTCAGAAAGGAATAGTCCTCCAAGAGACAGCATCCAAAACATGACATTTCATAAGGCAAGGCTAAAACCCTTAGATTGAGGCTGAACAAGGCAACCCAATAAGAGGAAAAGAGTCCCAAGTGAAAGCAAAATGGTCAGAGATTTACTTGCTCCCACTGTTAGAAGTCCCACAAAAAATCCCTAATATGCTATAGCATGTAAGCAGAGGACCTGGTGCAGACACATATAGGTCCTGTGCTTGCTGTTTCAGTCTGTGCGACAACACGTGAGTCCTTCTTAGTTGATTTGATGTACCCATGTCCTCCTGGTGTCCTCCATCACCACTGACTCAGAAAACCTTCCCTTCCCTTCTTCCCCTGAGGTGCCCTGATCTCTCATGGAGGGGACCTGATGGATATCTCCATTTCAGATTCTGCATAATGTTTGGGTTGTTGCCATCATCATATTGTTTTACTTTTAGTTTTTTTTGCCAAGTTGAGACAAGATAGTATCATCTGAGTTGGGGAAATCTCAATTGAGAAGTTACTATCATATAATAATTCTGTAGGGATTATAAAGGGGTATTTTCTTGACTGGTGATAGGTGTGGGGAAACTCAGCTAACTGTGCACAGTGTCAGTCTTGGGCAGGTAATCCTGGATAATAAAAAATGAGTCTAGGGAGCAGGCCAGTAAACAGTGTACTTTTGTTGTTTGAAAGATTCAGTGGAGGTAGACCTAAAAAGCAGCTGGCTGTGGACATAGAAAGGTTCCACAAAAATGTGCACACATAGCAACTCAAACTGGAGAATATTTTTTGATGGGTTTTGTGAATAATAATAAAGTGTTTGTTGTGCAGTAGTCATATTTATGTGTTTTCATCACTAAAACAATGCTGTATATTTTCATGAATGACACAGAAGCCACCATTCAGACCTTTACTGACACTGATGGTGTTATTCTCTTGTTTCCTAAATCTGTTTGTCTACTGTGTCACAGACTTCTCAACATGTTTATATCCTCAGAATAGTGAAGTAGTATCAGACCAGTGACTTCTATCTTCAAGGTACCCAACCTCCATGTTTAGGCCAGTCATATGTCATGTGTACCAGCCCAATTGGTGAATTCCCTAAACCCTAGTCCACCTGTACACACAACACAACACTACACACACACACACACACACACACACACACACACACACACATTTCCCATAGTTGAATATCCTTGGCGCAATGCACTGATATTCACTACCTGATCTGCTATATCTCTAAATGTGAGTCTGACATGGGTGGGCTAGGATCTTAGGCACTCCATAAGTTAGGCCAGCATATAGGTTTTCCATCCTTGGCTAGTCTTGAGGGTTGGAGATAGCAGTCAAGGTACCCAGAACTCGTAAGGTAGAGTCAGCTATGTCTGAAAACTGAAAAGGATACACGCAGGCTAGGGTCCCAAGAACTTACGAGACTGGAGTAGAGCATAGAGTCCAGTCCTAGAGTTAGGTAGGCTCACTAGACTGAGATGGTGAACATAATACACAGCTGAGATTGGGTGTCCTTCTTAGAGTTATTGTTGTAATGAAACACCATTACCAACGCAACTTGAGGAAGAAAGAATTTGTTCAGCTCATGCTTCACATCATATTTCATTACAAAAGAAGTCAGAATAAGAACTCAAGCAGGGCAGAAATTTGGAGGCAGGAGCTGATGCAGAGCCCATGGAGGAATGCAGTTTACTGGTTTGCTCCTTCCTGGCTTTTTCAGTCTGCTTTCTTATAGAATCCAGGACCATTCAGCCCAGGGGCAGCATCACCCCTTCAATAGTGTTAAGAAAATTCCTGACAGCTGGATCTCATAGAGGAATTTTCTCAATTGAAATACTATCCTTTCGGAAAACTCTACTCTATGACAAGTTCACATAAAACTCTCCAGGACTTTGGGAATGCAGCAGGCTTAAGCAGACTCATTGGAAGAAATCTGAGCACAAGATATGTGAAATAGGCTAGGTCTGGGAATTCAGGAGAGGGGTCAGTTAAGGTGATCTATGGTTTAGAGAACTTATCAGACTGGACTAGAATACAGGATGTGTAATTAAGATTAGGCCAGGGAATTGAATACTTCTAAAGTTGCACAATAATTGTTGAGAGTTGATCTCAAAAATGGACATGTATAAATTCATAAAGCTCAGAATACTATAACAGATCACTGATTCATGTCAAGAAGTTGGTCCCCCCCCAAATAATAGAAAATTATAAATGATCAATGTAACTGAAGGTTGACATATTTGGAAAGAAATAAAATCAACATATCATTCTAGGTTTATCATACACATCCTATAAACATACACAAACATGCATTCTGAAGAGAGTTCAGGAGCATCTCATCTATTTCATGATATATTATTTATAGATGAATTGTTAAAGGAACATAAATATTTTGAGAAGCACCGAAATAGCTATAATATATACCTAGGGAAGCTATAGGATGAAGAATGTGAATACTAAATCTAAACCTGGTTTTCATTTCTCATTTTAATGATAATAAAACCCTAAAGTGAGACATCTGTATGCTTATATATACCATATTAATACTGGCATATCTGTCATAGCATGGAATATGTTGATTGCTTTTATCATTTCTGTGACTAAATCCTCAACAAAATTTATGTAAGGAGGGAAGGATTTACTTTTTATCCTGATTTAAGAAGGAACAAATCTCATCATCTTGGCTGGAGATGAGGTATCTTCAGTCAGTAATCAGAGGGAGATGAACACTGGTACTCAATTACTTGTTCTTTCTCACTTTATTTAATAAGGCAAGGACCTCATTCCATTAGGATTGTGCCACCCACACTCATGGTATGTCTTTCTTCCCTATATAACTCTCTCTGGAAAAGTCTTCACAGGCATGTCCAGAGATATTCTCCTATGAAGTTCTAATCCAGGTTGACAATGGTTGATCATCACAGTATTTAAGAATATGTGATCCAGAGGAATCTCTAGTGGTTTCTTAGTAAAGCAGATGGCTGTTCTCGATGTCTCTGTAAGACACCCTGAGATCAGGGGTCATAGACCTTATCTGAAACACCAAACAATGCGCTGAAAACTCCTCACCCCATTTCCATACCTGAGTCAATCTTAGATACATAAAATTCTTTAGATCAAGGCAAGAGTATAAAGTTAAGGAATTTTCAAACTTGACTTTTCTGGGAAACTGTTTTAGTCTGTGTCTATTTTATTTTGGAAACTCAGGAACTTGCTCATTCCAATAAAAAAAACTCATACATTGTATCTGGTAATCCATATGACAGAGAAATCAGTTTTACTGAAACCCGCAACTCAATGTGAGGTCTGAGAGGGCCATGGGATTGTTTTGATGTTGGGTGGATGGGCTGTCTGTCTGACTCATCTTTTAAAATGAAGAGTCTGCTTTCCCTCCTCCCGCTGGTTAGCTAGCCAGTGGAGCTGTGTTCAGATTAGTTCAATTTTCTGAGGTGTATAATGTTGGATTTTAAATTATTTTTTAAATCATAATATAATTGCATAATTTCACCTTCCCCTTTCTCTTTTAATATTCTCCCTTCTAACTTTCCTTGCTCTCTTTCACTGTCATGGCTTCATTTTTTTATTGTTTCTTAAAGTGTGTGTGTGTGTGTGTGTGTGTGTGTGTGTGTGTGTTTCTATGTATATATGTATTCACTCAAAATTTGTAAACACAGTCTGCAGAGTCTGTATATTGTTACCTTTGTGTATATTTTTGTGTCAATGATTTCTATGGAATCTTCTGCTCCTGAAATTCGCTCTTCTATCTCTTGTATTCTGTTGGTGATCCTTGTATCTATGGCTCCTTGTCTCCCTTTGGTTTTCTTTTTTTTTTAATTTATTTAATACTTAATAATAATTCTTTGGTTTCCGGGCAAAGATCCCCCCCTCCCCTTCCTTATGGGTGTTCCAGTCCCAACCCTCCCCCCATTGCCGCCCTCCCCCCAACAGTCTGGTTCACTGGGGGTTCAGTCTTAGCAGGACCCAGGGCTTCCCCTTCCACTGGTGCTCTTACTAGGATATTCATTGCTACCTATGAGGTCAGAGTCCAGGGTCAGTCCATGTATAGTCTTTAGGTAGTGGCGTAGTCCCTGGAAGCTCTGTTGCTTGGCATTGTTGTACATATGGGGTCTCGAGCCCCTTCAAGCTCTTCCAGTTCTTTCTCTGATTCCTTCAATGGGGGACCTATTCTCAGTTCAGTGGTTTGCTGCTGGCATTCGCCTCTGTATTTGCTGTATTCTGGCTGTGTCTCTCAGGAGGGATCTACATCCGGCTCCTGTCGGTCTGCACTTCTTTGCTTCATCCATCTTGTCTAATTGGGTGGCTGTATATGTATGGGCCACATGTGGGGCAGGCTCTGAATGGGTGTTCCTTCAGTCTCTGTTTTAATCTTTGCCTCTCTCTTCCCTGCCAAGGGTATTCTTGTTCCCCTTTTAGAGAAGGAGTGAAGCATTCACATTTTGATCATCCGTCTTGAGTTTCATTTCTTCTAGGCATCTAGGGTAATTCAAGCATTTGGGCTAATAGCCACTTATCAGTGAGTGCATACCATGTATGTCTTTCTGTGATTGGGTTAGCCCACTCAGGATGATATTTTCCAGTTCCAACCATTTGCCTACGAATTTCATAAAGCCGTTGTTTTTGATAGCTGAGTAATATTCCATTGTGTAGATGTACCACATTTTCTGTATCCATTCCTCTGTTGAAGGGCATCTGGGTTCTTTCCAGCTTCTGGCTATTATGAGTAAGGCTGCGATGAACATAGTGGAGCACGTGTCTTTTTTATATGTTGGGGCATCTTTTGGGTATATGCCCAAGAGAGGTATAGCTGGATCCTCAGGCAGTTCAATGTCCAATTTTCTGAGGAACCTCCAGACTGATTTCCAGAATGGTTGTACCAGTCTGCAATCCCACCAACAATGGAGGAGTGTTCCTCTTTCTACACATCCTCGCCAGCATCTGCTGTCACCTGAGTTTTTGATCTTAGCCATTCTCACTGGTGTGAGGTGAAATCTCAGGGTTCTTTTGATTTGCATTTCCCTTATGACTAAAGATGTTGAACATTTCTTTAGGTGTTTCTCAGCCATTCGGCATTCCTCAGCTGTGAATTCTTTGTTTAGCTCTGAACCCAATTTTTTTAATAGGGTTATTTGCCTCCCTGCCGTCTAACTTCTTGAGTTCTTTGTATATTTTGGATATAAGGCCTCTATCTGTTGTAGGATTGGTAAAGATCTTTTCCCAATCTGTTGGTTGCCGATTTGTCCTAACCACAGTGTCCTTTGCCTTACAGAAGCTTTGCAGTTTTATGAGATCCCATTTGTCGATTCGTGATCTTAGAGCATAAGCCATTGGTGTTTTGTTCAGGAAATTTTTTCCAGTGCCCATGTGTTCCAGATGCTTCCCTAGTTTTTCTTCTATTAGTTTGAGTGTGTCTGGTTTGATGTGGAAGTCCTTGATCCACTTGGACTTAAGCTTTGTACAGGGTGATCAGCATGGATCGATCTGCATTCTTCTACATGTTGCCCTCCAGTTGAACCAGCACCATTTGCTGAAAATGCTATCTTTTTTCCATTGGATGGTTTTGGCTCCTTTGTCAAAAATCAAGTGACCATAGGTGTGTGGGTTCATTTCTGGGTCTTCAATTCTATTCCATTGGTCTATCTGCCTGTCTCTGTACCAATACCATGCAGGTTTTACCACTATTGCTCTGTAATACTGCTTGAGTTCAGGGATAGAGATTCCCCCTGAAGTCCTTTTATTGTTGAGGATAGTTTTAGCTATCCTGGGTTTTTTGTAATTCCAGATGAATTTGCAAATTGTTCTGTCTAACTCTTTGAAGAATTGGATTGGTATTTTGATGGGGATTGCATTGAATCTGTAGATCGCTTTTGGTAAAATGGCCATTTTTACTATATTAGTCCTGCCAATCCATGAGCATGGGAGATCTTTCCATCTTCTAAGGTCTTCTTCAATTTCTTTCTTCAGTGTCTTGAAGTTCTTATTGTACAGATCTTTTACTTGCTTGGTTAAAGTCACACCGAGGTACTTTATATTATTTGGGTCTATTATGAAGGGTGTCGTTTCCCTAATTTCTTTCTCAACTTGTTTCTCTTTTGTGTAGAGGAAGGCTACTGATTTATTTGAGTTAATTTTATACCCAGCCACTTTGCTGAAGTTGTTTATCAGCTTTAGTAGCTCTCTAGTGGAACTTTTGGGATCACTTAAATAAACTATCATATCATCTGCAAATAGTGATATTTTGACTTCTTCTTTTCCGATCTGTATCCCCTTCACCTCCTTTTGTTGTCTGATTGCTCTGGCTAGAACTTCAAGAACTATATTGAATAAGTAGAGAGAGAGTGGGCAGCCTTGTCTAGTCCCTGATTTTAGTGGGATTGCTTCAAGTTTCTCTCCATTTAGTTTAATGTTAGCAACTGGTTTGCTGTATATGGCTTTTACTATGTTTAGGTATGGGCCTTGAATTCCTATTCTTTCCAGGACTTTTATCATGAAGGGGTGTTGAATTTTGTCAAATGCTTTCTCAGCATCTAATGAAATGATCATGTGGTTTTGTTCTTTCAGTTTGTTTATATAATGGATCACGTTGATGGTTTTCCGTATATTAAACCATCCCCGCATGCCTGGGATGAAGCCTACTTGATCATGGTGGATGATTGTTTTGATCTGCTCTTGGATTCGGTTTGCCAGAATTTTATTGAGTATTTTTGCGTCGATTTCATAAGGGAAATTGTTCTGAAGTTCTCTTTTTTTGTTGGGTCTTTGTGTGGTTTAGGTATAAGAGTAATTGTGGCTTCATAGAAGGAATTCGGGAGTGATCCATCTATTTCAATTTTGTGGAATAATTTGGATAATATTGGTATGAGGTCTTCTATGAAGGTTTGATAGAATTCTGCACTAAACCCGTCTGGACCTGGGCTTTTTTTGGTTGGGAGACCTTTAATGACGACTTCTATTTCCTTAAGAGTTATGGGGTTGTTTAATTGGTTTATCTGTTCCTGATTTATCTTCGGTACCTGGTATCTGTCTAGGAAATTGTCCATTTCCTGTAGATTTTCAAGTTTTGTTGAATATAGGCTTTTATAGTAAGATCTGATGATTTTTTGAATTTCCTCTCAATCTGTAGTTATGTCTCCCTTTTCATTTCTGATTTTGTTAATTTGGACACACTCTGTGTGTCCTCTCGTTAGTCTGGCTAAGGGTTTATCTATCTTGTTGATTTTCTCAAAGAACCAACTTTTGGTTCTGTTGATTCATTCTATGGTCCTTTTTGTTTCTACTTGGTTGATTTCAGCTCTGAGTTTGATTATTTCCTGCCTTCTACTCCTCCTGTGTGTATTTGCTTCTTTTTGCTCTAGAGCTTTTAGGTGTGCTGTCAAGCTGCTGACATATGCTCTTTCCTGTTTCTCTCTGCAGGCACTCAGCGCTATGAGTTTTCCTCTTAGCACAGTTTTCATTGTGTCCCATAAGTTTGGGTATGTTTTACCTTCATTTTCATTAAATTCTAAAAAGTTTTTAATTTCTTTCTTTATTTCTTCCTTGACCAGGTTATCATTGAGTAGAGCATTGTTCAATTTCCAAGTATATGTGGGCATTTTTCCTTGATTTTTATTGAAGACCAGTTTTAGGCCGTGGTGGTCCGATAGCACGCATGGGATTATTTCTATCTTTCTGTACCTGTTGAGGCCCGTTTTTTGACCAATTATATGGTCAATTTTGGAGAAAGTACCATGAGGAGCTGAGAAGAATGTATATCCTTTTGCTTTAGGATAGAATGTTCTATAAATATCCGTTAAGTACATTTGGCTCATGACTTCTCTTAGTCTGTCTACGTCTCTGTTTAATTTCTGTTTCCATGATCTGTCCATTGATGAGAGTGGGGTGTTGAAATCTCCCACTATTATTGTGTGAGGTGCAATGTGTGTTTTGAGCTTTAGTAAGGTTTCTTTTACATATGTAGGTGCCCTTGTATTTGGGGCATAGATATTTAGAATTGAGAGTTCATGTTGGTGGATTTTTCCTTTGATGAATTTGAAGTGTCCTTCCTTATCTTTTTTGATGACTTTTATTTGAAAATTGATTTTATTTGATATTAGAATGGCTACTCCAGCTTGCTTCTTCTGACCATTTGCTTGGAAAGTTGTTTCCCAGCCTTTCACTTTGAGGTAGTGTCTGTCTTTGTCTCTGAGGTGTGTTTCCTGTAGGCAGCAGAATGCAGGGTCCTCGTTGCGTATCCAGTTTGTTAATCTATGTCTTTTTATTGGGGGATTTGAGGCCATTGATGTTGAGAGATATTAAGGAATAGTGATTATTGCTTCCTCTTATATTCATATTTGACTGTGAGGTTATGTTTGTGTGCTTTTCTTCTCTTCGTTTTGTTGCCAAGATGATTAGTTTCTTGCTTCTTCTAGGGTATAGCTTGCCTCCTTATGTTGGGCTTTACCATTTATTATCCTTTGTAGTGCTGGATTTGTATAAAGATATTTTGTAAATTTGGTTTTGTCATGGAATATCTTGATTTCTCCATCTATGTTAATTGAGAGTTTTGCAGGATACAGTAACCTGGGCTGGCATTTGTGTTCTCTTAGGGTCTGTATGACATCTGTCCAGGATCTTCTGGCCTTCATAGTTTCTGGCGAAAAGTCTGGTGTGATTCTGATAGGTCTGCCTTTATATGTTACTTGACCTTTTTCCCTTACTGCTTTTACTATTCTTTCTTTATTTTGTGCGTTTGGTGTTTTGACTATTATGTGACGGGAGGTGTTTCTTTTCTGGTCCAATCTATTTGGAGTTCTGTAGGCTTCTTGTATGCCTATGGGTATCTCTTTTTTTAGGTTAGGGAAGTTTTCTTCTATGATTTTGTTGAAGATATTTACTGGTCCTTTGAGCTGGGAGTCTT
Organism: Rattus norvegicus; assembly: GCF_021556685.1. Classification (NCBI taxonomy): domain Eukaryota; kingdom Metazoa; phylum Chordata; class Mammalia; order Rodentia; family Muridae; genus Rattus; species Rattus norvegicus. The sequence continues at coordinate 175,448,868 of NC_141534.1, read as the reverse complement.
CGCTCTCTTGTATACCTATTATCCTTAGGTTTGATCATCTCATTGAGTCCTGAATTTCCTGTATGTTTTGGACCAGTAGCTTTTTCTGCTTCACATTATCTTTGACAGTTGAGTCAATGATTTCTATGGAATCTTCTGCTCCCGAGATTCTCTCTTCCATCTCTTGTATTCTGTTGGTGAAGCTTGTATCTACAGCTCCTTGTCTCTTCTTTTGGTTTTCTATATCCAGGGTTGTTTCCATGTGTTCTTTCTTGATTGCTTCTATTTCCATTTTTAATTCCTTCAACTGTTTGATTGTGTTTTCCTGGAATTCTTTCAGTGATTTTTGCGATTCCTCTCTGTAGGCTTCTACTTGTTTATTAATGTTTTCCTGTGTTTCTATAAGGGAGTTCTTCACGTCTTTCTTGAAGTCCTCCAGCATCATGATCAAATATGATTTTGAAACTAGATCTTGCTTTTCTGGTGTGTTTGGATATTCCATGTTTATTTTGGTGGGAGAATTGGGCTCCGATGATGCCATGCAGTCTTGGTTTCTGTTGCTTGGGTTCCTGTGCTTGCCTCTCGCCATCAGATTATCTCTAGTGTTACTTTGTTCTGCTATTTCTGACAGTGGCTAGACTGTCCTATAAGCCTGTGTGTCAGGAGTGCTGTAGACCTGTTTTCCTGTTTTCTTTCAGCCAGTTATGGGGACAGAGTGTTCTGTTTTCGGGCGGGTAGTTTTTCCTCTCTACAGGTCTTCAGCTGTTCCTGTGGGCCTGTGTCTTGAGTTCACCAGGCAGTCACTTGCAGCAGAAAAGTTGGTCTTACCTGTGGTCCCGAGGCTCAAGTTCGCTCGCGGGGTGCTGCGCAAGAGCTCTCTGTGGCGGCAGCAACCAGGAAGATCTGCGCCGCCCTTTCCGGGAGCTTCAGTGCACTAGGGTTCCAGATGGCGTTTGGTGTTTTCCTCTGGCGTCCGAGATGTGTGTGCAGAGTGCAGTCTCTTCTGGTTTCCCAGGCGTGTCTGCCTCTCTGAAGGTTTAGCTCTCCCTCCCACGGGATTTGGGTGCAGAGAACTGTTTATCCGGTCTGTTTCCTTTAGGTTCCGGTGGTGTCTCAGGCGCAGGGGTCCTGCGGCTCCTGGGCCCTCCCCTACGGGAACCCAGAGGCCTTATACAGTTTCCTCTTGGGCCAGGGATGTGGGCAGGGGTGGGCAGTGTTGGTGGTCTCCTCCGCTCTGCAGCCTCGGGAGTGCCCACCTGGCCAGGTGGTGAGGTCTCTCCCAAAGGTTTTGGAGCAGAGAGCTGCTGGGGGCCGGGATCCGCGGGTGTGGGACTTCTGTTAAACACCTCCCTTTGGTTTTCTATATCCAGGGTTTTTTCCCTTTGTGCTTTCTTTATTGCTTCTATTTCCATTTTTAATTCCTTCACCTGTTTGATTGTGTTTTCCTGGAATTCTTTCAGGGATTTTTGTGATTCCTCTCTAAAGGCTTCTACTTGTTTATTTATGTTTTCCTGCGTTTCTCTAAGGGAGTTCTTTATGTCTCAAGTTTCTCAGGGGGGACTGCTTTTGAGCTCTCCCTGAGGGCGGCAACCAGGAGGGCCTGCACTGCCTTTTCCGGGAGCCCCCGTGCACCGTGCACCAGGGTACCAGATGGTGTTAGGTGTTTTCTTCTGGAGTCAGAAATGTGGGCAGAGTGTAGTCTTTTCTGGCTTCCCAGGCATGTCTGCTCCTCTGAAGGTTTAGTTCTCCTTCCACGGGATTTGGGTGCAGAGAAATGTTGATCGGTCACTTCAGGTCCAGCGGTGTCTGGAGCGTGGGGCACCTGCAGCTCCAGTGCCCCTATCTTTAGGTTCCTAGAGGCCCTATATAGTTTCCTCTTGGGCCAGGGATGTGGGCAGGGGTGGGCAGTATTGGTGGTCTCTCCCGCTCTGCAGTCTCAGGAGTGCCCACCTGTCCAGGCGGTGAACTCTCTCTCCCAAGGGGTTTGGGAGCAGTGAGCTGAGGGCTGGGATCAGCGAGGTTGGGGCTCGAGCTAGAAACCGGAAGTGTCCGGTCCCAGAGGAATTTTGCCTCTGTGTGTCCTTAGACCACCAGGCAGGTCGCTTGGAGCAGAAAAGTTGGTTTTACCTGTGGTCCCAGGACTCAAGTTTGCTCATGGGTGGTTGCTTTTGAGCTCTCCATGAGGGTGGCAACCAGGAGGACCTGCACTACCTTTTCTGGGAGCCCCTGTGTGCTGGGGGTCCCAGATGGCATTAGGTGTTTTCCTCTGGAGTCAGAAATGTGGGCAGAGTGTAGTCTCTTCTGGCTTCCCAGGCGTGTCTGCCCCTCTGAAGGTTTAGCTCTCCCTCCCACGGGATTTAGGTGCAGAGAACTGTTGATTGGTCCCTTCAGGTCAGGGCAATGTCTCGGGAAATATTTTCAACTTATGTCTTTGGAAAAATGCATCAATTGCACCAGTAGCTTCCTCCTTTTGAGAATATAAAGCCAGAAACACTGAAGTTGCTGAGTTGTGCTGCTTGCAGGAGCTTAAACATGGCCCCCTTGTTCTATTGCATTATTACTAGCTTCCTCTTTTCTAACTTCTTTACTGTCTAGAGTTGGCTGTCCTGGACCTTGCTCTGTTGATTGACCTTGAATTTAGAGATCTGTATGAGTGTGTCCTGAGATTAAATGTTTGCACTTAGTTGCCTGGAGCTAACTTAACTGGGTGGGATCTTGCTCCATTTTAATATCCTTGAACACAGGATTCAGCTCCATTTCACTTCTGCATGTCTCTTTACCACTCAAGCCATATATTTTGTGTTTTTCCTTTCTCAACTTCCCTTCTTTCATTAAAATGCTCTTCATGAGACTTACCCAGAGAACAAAATCTATGACAGGCATTTCTGAGACTTCCTTTGCCAATTTAATTAATCTGAGCCTTTTCACTTTAGTGTCAGGGAGACTCTTCAGACAAGGGCAAAAAGCACCAAAATATCACAAAAGCAGTCTTTACACTACAAACCAAAATTCTTCTCCTCTGAAATCTCTTGGGCCCCACCAGCATGATTCAAATCACTCTCAGTAGCAAAGACTTTCTCATTCCTACTAAGTTAGTCCATTAAGCCCCATTTAAAGCATTCCACTGCTTTCCAAATCCAAAGTCCGAAAATCCACATTCTTCCAACAAAACCATGGTAAGGCTTATCACAGCAATACCCCAGTCCCTGGTACCAACTTCTATAATAGTTAGGGTCTTATTGCTGTGAATAGGCACTATGACCAATGTAAGTTTTATAAAGGACCACATTTGTTTGGGGCTGGCATATTGGTTCAGAGATTCAGTCCATTATCATCAAGGCAGGAGCATGGCAGCATAGCAGCATCCAGGCAGGCATGGTGCAGGAGGAGCTGAGTTCTACATCTTTACAGGAAGGAAGCCAGGAACAATCTCATATTGTCAGGTAGCTAAGAGGAGGGTCTCTAAGCCCACCTGCACAGTGACACACTTCCTCCAACAATGCTACACCTTCTAATAGTGCCACTCTCTTGGCTAAGCTTATGCAAACCATCTCAGTGGTTCAGACTCTGAGAGTCCCAATAGACCTTAGTTGAAACTCTGGCTGAACTTCCTGGAAAGTTACTATCCCCTTAGAAGGCCTATAATTCTTCCTTGCATAAGAGCCCCCAAGCTCTATCCAGTTTTTGGCTGCGGATGTTAGTGATTGGCGCTTGCCCATGGGATAGGTCTCAAGTTGGGTTCATCATCAGTTTGCCTTTCACTTGGTCTCTGCTCTCTTCCTCAGGTCTGGTGCTACTTGTAGACAGGGTAAGTTTGGGTTTGAAATTTAGTGAGTCTGTTAATGTCACTATCACTCCTCTGAGTTTCAGGCCTCCCACCTCTTAACCCCCTGAAATTGCAGATTTCCATTCATTTTCATGGTCATCTCTCTTGTCTTTCCTCAAACCTTATCCTGAATCCCCCATTCACCTTCCCATCCTCCTGCCTCCCTGTTCTCTCCCTCCATCTGCTTCTTATGCCTATCCTCCCCACCTATATGTAAAATTAAATCTTCCTTGCTTTGACCTTCCTTCTTGTTTAGCTTCTTTGGGTCTGTGGAGGTAACATGGTACTTGTATTTTATGGCTAATATCCACTTATAAGTAAGTTCACATCATTCATATCATTTTGGAGATGGGTTACCTCACTTATGATTTAAATTTTTTTAATTCTACCCATTTGCCTGCAAAATTCATGATATCCTGGTTTTATTAGCTGAATACCATTCCATTATGTAGATATAATGCATTTTCTTTATTGATTCTTCAGTTGAAGGACATCTAGGTTGTTCATAGTTTCTGGATATTAGAAATAAAAGTGGTATGAACATAGTTGAACAAGTGTCATTGTGATATGCAGATCATCTTTTAGGTATATTCCCAGGAGTGGTATAACTGGGTCTTGAGGGAGAACTATTCCAAGTTTTCTGAGCGAACATCAAATTCATTTCCAAAGGTGTTATACAAGTTTACACTTCTATCAGTAATGGAAGAGTGTCAGCATGTATTATCACTTGAGTTTTTGTTCTTAACCACTCTAATGGGTATGAGATAAAACCTCATAGTTATTTGATTGTCATTTCTGTTAAGACTAAGGACTTTGAACATTTACTTCGTTGAGAATTCTCTGTTTAGTTCTGTACCCCATTTTTAATTAGGTTATTTGCATTGTTTGTGTCTAATTGAGTTCTATGTAAATGTTGTAAATTAGCCCTCTGTCAGACATAGGTATGTTGAAGATCTTTTCCCAATCTTTAGGCTGCCCATTTGTCTTATTGACAATGCCGTTTGCCTTACAAAGGATTTGCAGTTTCATGAGGTCCCATTTGTTAATTTTTGATTTAGCACCTGGACATTAAGCCAAAGTTCAACTCTGGAAATAACATATATGTCATGTATCCACTTCTGAACATATTTATGACAGATCCTTCCCTAAACTAAACATGTAAATTGTTTTCCTTTCTTTTCTTAGTGAATGCAGTATTACTAGTCTAGATGTGGCACCACCCGCAATGGGCTGAAACCCGCCTCATCAATCACTAATTAGGAAAATGCTCTATGGAATGGCCCACAGCCTGATCTTATAGAGACATTATCAAGGTGTCATCTTGGTGAGCTTTGAGTTTAAAAAGGGGCACTGCCTCAAAAGACAAAAGGAAGAGCACCTAAAGAAAACACAATTGTCAACCTCATGCATGTGAACATACATGTGTTCATGTATATCTCACACACACATCCACGTAAAAAAATAATAATTGTGCAAATGTGCTGAAATTTGGAAGGGTTGTATTCTTACAGGATTACTCTGTGTGTGTGTGTGTGTGTGTGTGTGTGTGTTATTGTGTTTTGAGTGATAGAGAATAAGAGTTTTAATGTTGCATATGGAATGTATCTTCTTTTAAAAACATTTAAAACCCCCAAGAAAACCATCTTCATTGTTATCCTTTCTTACTTATTATTGTTAAACTCTGGTAAAAATGTGTCTTCATAAAAGTAAATCAGCAAATTTCTGATCACTAAAGAACATCTAAGCTACAGAATAGCATCTTTTCTTCTCTTGATATGGCAAGGTGTTTCCTTGACTGTGTAATGATATTTGTGCAGCATTTATATATGTATTTAGTGTTTAGTCCTTAATATGCACCTCTCATACTTCATGAAGAAGGCAATTTCAACAAAGACGAACTTTCAGTTAAAGCTCCTAGTCACTCTGTGAAAAATTTAATCATATAATTCACAATTGAAGCATTATTAGCAAATTCTAGAGAAATAGAATTTAAGAAACTTCAACCAATCTCTCAATTAACTTGACTGATACAGAGGTGCAAAGATTTGGGTGCTGCTTAATCTAGTGACTAAAGAATTCAAAGTAGGACTTTAAGATTGAAGAAACACTGCTGGAAATATAATAGAAGGCATGATCTTGGTTTAGACTTTTGGCCCAAGCCAAGTATAGTATGTGTTTCTATTAGCTAATTTTAAAAAAAATCTTATAATATAGCACATATGAATATTAATCTGATGTTCACTAACATTTTAATGACAAAGATAATCATTAAAAAGGTATGCTTTTTAATGAAAAGTTATTCATACAGAAGACAGGAAAGAGCAAATGTGTAAATTAAAGCATAAAAAATTTAAATCATTAAATGGAAAATTAGTCTGATTCAGGATAACAATTTTTAGTATTATGACACTATTAGAATTAGGTGTAAAACACTAAGAATTTCCAGTTTCAGAGACATCAAAGAAATATATTATTCAAAAGATATGACAGAAATTCACAGTGTATCCCAGGACTATAACAAGAACTCTGAATTACTACATCTTCATCTCCAAAGGCATGAGAGAACCTAAATTATCTCCAATAGGATGTCTTTTATGTATTGAGTTTAACAGGTTTCTAAGTAGGAAGAGCTAATAGGTGAGGGAGAATATGAGTGAGGTCTGGAGTTGGCTGGATGAGGAATCAAATGAAGAATCCTGCTGATATCACAAGTTTTCTACTACATATACCACTGTTTTCAACCCTAGATTTCTATAATGCAGAAGATAATTTCTTTCAGGTTAAGATCTTATATAGCAATTCCATTCTTATTCAAAGTATTCCAAATCGTTCTCCAGTTTGAAATATAAAGGCTTCACTCAAAAGAAATAGAACTTATATGAGAGACTTGTATGTATAGACTCAGAAAATGGTGACTGATGACAGGATAAAGCAATGAGAAATTTGCTAAATATTGCCACATTAGAGTGAATCCACTATTTTTATGATGAAGATTTTGATAGTAAAGTGATAAAATTTATGTCTAAAAGTCATAAATACAGTTTTAAATTTCCATAGTATATCATCCATTCATTTGGAAGTTCAGAGCTTATTACACTGTTTAAAATTGCAGGTATGATGTCTACCAGTGTGTGTCAGCCATCAATTTTTTCATAGCCTCTTTAACATCCTTGTTTCTGAGGCTATAGATGATGGGGTTCAACATTGGGATTACCACTGTGTAGAATACAGACACCACCTTGTTTTGGTCTGTGGAGTAACTGGATTTGGGCAGCACATAAATGAATGTGATGGTTCCATAGAACAGAGTGACAGCAGTGAGGTGGGAGGTGCAGGTTGAGAAGGCCTTCTGGCGGCCCTCAGGGGACCGCATCTTCAGGATTGATACAAGGATGTA